>NC_074683.1:22855615-23215615 GCF_029448725.1 Salvelinus fontinalis | reverse complement strand
GGGGCAGCAGAAGGAAACCATTCAAAAATGTCCTCCTTCAATTTGTGATATTAAGATTCTAACAACGACAGTGTGTTATAAAGACTTATTTAGGAAAAGTCAAGGATGGGGGGACATGCCATTAAAAATGGAGGAGTAATTAAAAAAGTGAATTTGTTTTATCGTCCACATGACGCTCTAGGCTCTTCTTTTGTTAAAGATGTGAAGGGTTAACTGCGCACAGCTACACCACCATAGGAGACAAGGAGAGAGGAGAGAGCTCCTTCCTCCCTCCCCCAACGCTCCACTCGCCTCCAGCTGGGACACCCTCATTATGTCCCCCCCTACTAACCCTAACCTCCCCCCTTCACAACACACATACGCACGCACACATAGCCTCCCCTGTCGAGTCAAAGTGATGGAAGACTCTTAATTATTGATGTATCCCTATCTAATAAGACCCCCCCGTGTGTGTGTTTGTTGTTACCTCTACATAGAGGATGGGGAAGATCCCGATCTTATCTCCCAGCATGCCCTCTGCCCAGTTGTCATCCACTCGTCTGATCACCGTCAGAACCTCATCCTATTGGACAGACAGCATGGTTTATAAGGACACAACATGAATTAAGCTTATATTCATATCTCTCTCTCTCTCTCTCTACTCTCTCTCTCTTTCTCTCTCTCTCTCTCTCTCTCTCTCTCTCTCTCTCTCTCTCTCTCTCTCTCTCTCGGGTGGTCTAGAGTTTTGTTGCCTCTTTTTGGTGGTGACATGCTGGTAAAGAATGGGGTAAAACTGATTTCCCTGCATTAAAATCACCATGTGTGAGTCTCTCTTTCTCTCACTTATTCTCCTTCTCTCGCACACTATCTCCCCTCTCCCTCTCTAACTCGCCCTGTCCCCCTTGTTTTTTCTGCCTCTGCCCCTGACCTAATGATACCACTGTCTCTACTCATTTCTCATCATCTCAGAGGGAAAGAAGGAGAGGGAGGGAGAGAAACACTAAGAGAGGGATAAGGTTTCTCTCTCTTTCCTAGAGATATATTATCTGACCCACTGGCCCTGTTACATGCAGGCTTACATGCTGCTCTCCTTCACTCATTCACTCCCTCTCTGTCTCCCTCTTTGTCTCCCTCTCTGTCTCCGTCTCTGTCTCCCTCTCTGTCTCCCTCTCTGTCTCCCTCTCTGTCTCCCTCTCTGTCTCCCTCTCTGTCTCCCTCTCTGTCTCCCTCTCTGTCTCCCTCTCTGTCTCCCTCTCTGTCTCCCTCTCCGTCTCCCTCTCCGTCTCCCTCTCTGTCTCCCTCTCCGCCTCCCTCTCATTCTCTCTTCGAATTTAAACCTATCCTTCCATTTAGTAATTTAGCTAGGGAACTGCAGCTGTGATTCTGTGTGTGCGAAAAGGAAGTGCATGTCTGTGTCTCTCTGTTCTGACTTGGCCCTCTTTCCCTAGCCCCATCCTGAGAGAGTGTATGAGGCCAGGTGCTGCTGAGGAACACACACACAGAGAATGAGAGAGAACGAGATATGTTCCATTCGCCAGTGTCCTCACCTAGAGTGTGTAACAGCATGAACAAATGATGAGCTTTGAAGAGGAGAGGAGCAGAGGGAATACAAATCACTGTTTATCACAAACACTGTGCTGGAGAAGGGGGGGTTACTCTCTCGCTCTCCCACATAGGAGGAGAAAAACTATATTCAGATAGAGAGGTAGAAAGATAGACAGAGGAGAAGGTAGACTGCTTAGATAAACACAAAACATCCAGTGGGGTATCATAGAGTACGATTACATGCACACAATATTACCATTACTGTGAATAGTCAGATGAATATAATAATTCAATTTAAATATTTTCAAGCTTTGCAAGAAGAACGATTTCCCGAATAATCCTGTTTATTTGGACACATCTGAAATCTCATAAAAATTAACGTTCTACCACAGCGACCATGTTATTTTTGGGAAGTCTATTTGATTCTGAGATCGGACCTATAACGTTTGTATGTGAAAACGATTTCTAAGATACATACATTCAGTTTTCCGAACTCACTTCACTAATGCACAAGAGGGAGGCTTGTACTGCTGGTGCTGACACATGCACAGATCAACTACACTGCTGGAACTCTGATGAAGCTGTTTACATGTACTAATATTTTACACCGTTTACATCGGTGTATTGATAACACTACATGACCAAAAGTATATGGACACCTGCTCGTCAAACAGATTCATGGGCATTAATATGGAGTTGGTCTCCCCTTCGCTGCTATAACAGCCTCCACTCCACTCTTCTGGGAAGTCTTTCCACTAGATGCTGGAACATTGCTGCAGGGACTTGCTTCCATTCAGCCACAATAGCATTAGAGAGGTCGGTCACTGATGTTGGGCGATTAGGACTGGCTCACAGTCGGTGTTCCAATTCATCCCAAAGGTGTTCAATGAGGCTCTGTGCAGGCCAGTCAAGTTCTTCTACACCGATATTCGGCAATCCATTGCTGTATGGACCTCGCTTTGTGCACAGGGGCGTTGTCATGCTGAAACAGGAAAAGGGCCTTCCCTAAACGGTTGCCACAAAGTTTGAAGCACAGAATCGTCTATAATGTCATTGTATGCTGCCTAGCCCGAACCATGAAAAACAGCCCTTCCTCCTCCACCAAACGTTACAGTTGGCACTATGCATTGGGTAAGGTAGGGTTCTTTCCTGGCATCCGCCAAACCCAGATTCGTCTGTCGGACTGCCAGAGGGTGAAGCTAAGGACCCTGGGACTAAACAGCTCCCATTGCAACTGGATCCTGGACTTCCTGATGGGCCGCCCCCAGGTGGAAAGGGTAGGTAACAACACATCCGCAACACTGATCCTCAACACAGGGGCACCTCAGGGGTGCGTGCTCCTTGACTCCCTGTTCACTCATGACTGCATGGCCAGGTACGACTCCAACACCATCATTAAGTTTGCCGATGACACAACAGTGGTAGGCCTGATCACCAACAACGACGAGACAGCCAATAGGGAGGAGGTCAGAGACCTGGCCGTGTGGTGCCAGGACAACAACCTCTCCCTCAACGTGATCAAGACAAAGGAGATGATTGTGGACTACAGGAAAAGGAGGACTGAGCACGCCCCCCTTTTCATCGACGGGCTGTAGTGGAGCAGGTTGAGAGCTTCTAGTTCCTTGGTGTCCACATTACCAACAAACTAACATGGTCCAAGGACACCAAGACAGTCGTGAAGAGGGCATGACAAAACCTATTCTACCTCAGGTGACTGAAAAGATTTGGCATGGGTCCTCAGATCCTCAAAAGGTTCTACAGCTGCACCATCGAGAGCATCCTTACTGGTTGCATCACTGCCTGGTATGGCAGCTTTTCGGCATCCGACCGCGAGCACTTCAGAGGGTAGTGCGTACGACCCAGTATATCACTGGGGCCAAGCTCCCTGTCATCCAGGACCTATATACTAGGCGGTGTCAGAGGAAGGCCTTAAAAATTGTCAAAGACTCCAGCCACCCTAGTCATAGACTGTTCTCTCTGCTACCGCACGGCAAGCGGTACCAGAGCGCCAAGTCTAGGTCCAAGAGGCTTCTAAACAGCTTCTACCCCCAAGCCATAAGACTCCTGAACATCTAATTAAATGGCTACCTAGACTATTTGCATTGCCCCCCCTCTTTTACGCCGCTGCTACTCTCTGTTATTATCTATGCATAGTCACTTTAATAACCCTATCTACATGTACATCTTTCCTCAATTACCTCGGCTAACCGTTGCCCCCGCACATTGACTCTGTACCGGTACCCCCTGTTGGTACCCCCTGTATATAGTCTCGCTATTGTTATTTTACTGCTGCTCTTTAACTACTTGTTACTTTTATTTCTTATTCTTATTTGTATTTTTTAAACTGCATTATTGGTTAGGGGCTAGTAAGTAAGCATTTCACTGTAAGGTCTACTGCACCTGTTGTATTCAACGCATGTGACTAATACAATTTGATTTGAAGAGTAAATCATCACTCCAGAGAACATGTTTCCACTGCTCAAGATTTCAATGGCGACGAGCTTTACACCACTCCAGCCGACACTTGGCATTGCGCATGGTGATCTTAGGCTTGTGTGCGGCTGCTCGGTCATGAAAACCTATTTCATTAAGCTGCCGACAAACAGTTGATGTGCTGACGTTGCTTCCAGAGGCAGTTTGGAACTCGGTAGTGAGAGTTGCAACCGAGAACAGACGATTTTTCCGAACTACGTGCTTCAGCACTCGGCGGTTCCGTTCTGTCAGCTTGTGTGGCCTACCACTTCTCGACTGAGCCGTTGTTGCTCCTAGATGTTTCCACTTCACAATAACAGCACTTACAGTTGACCGGGGGTGCTCTAGCAGGGCAGAAATTTGACAAATTGATTTGTTGGAAAGGTGGCATCCTATGATGGTGCCACGTTGAATGTCACTGAGCTCTTCAGTAAGGCCATTCTACTGCCATTGTTTGTCTATGGAGATTGCATGGTTGTGTGCTCGATTTTGTACACCTGTCAGTGTAACCGATGTGAAATGACTAGCTAGTTAGCGGGGTGCGCGCTAATAGCGTTTCAATCGGTGACGTCACTCGCTCTGAGACCTTGAAGTAGTTGTTCCCCTTGCCCTGCAAGAGCAAGGGCTTTTGTGGAGCGATGGGTAACGATGCTTCTTGGAAGGCAGTTGTTGATGTGTGCAGAGGATCCCTGGTTCAAGCCCAGGTGGGGGCGAGGAGAGGGATGGAAGCTTTACTGTTACATCAGCAATGGGTCTGGCTGAAATAGCTGAATCCACTAATTTGAAGGGGTGTCCATATACTTTTGTATATATATTTATATTCTGGACTCGGACAATACTCATTCTGGTATGTCTTCATTTTTGTGTGTATTATTTTGTTTTGTTAGGTGTTACTGCACTGTTGGAGCTAGAAACATTAGCATTTGGATGCACCTGCAATAACTTCTGCAAAATATGTGTACGCGACCAATAAAATTACATTTTATTCGATCAGTGTCCATGTAAACGTATTCATAGATACACACACATTGGATTACAGTGAGTCAGCGTGTGTTTGTGGGTGTAGGTTTGTGTGTGCGTGCATGTGTGTGTGTGTACCTTCAAGAAGGCCAGACAGTCTTTGTCCTGATCTTTGTCTTTGACCTCAAAGTCGTACAATGCCTTTCCTGTGGGCGGAGTTTGGCTCAGCGGCCGTAACAACGCGATGTAACTAGCTGGCAGGAAACCATGACAACTGTTCAGCTCCCCATGGTACCAGTTGTCGTCAACTTTACGCCGCAGGATGATTATGTCCCCTTTTGCAAACTGCAGGTCTCCAGGTTCCTTCCCCTCGTAGGAATAGAGAGCCTTCCCACAGGGCAGGGTTAGGGTTAGATTAGGTAAACTCTGGAGGAGAGAGAGGAGATAAGTTAGACCTTCCCACAGGGCAGGGTTAGGGTTAGATTAGGTAAACTCTGGAGGAGAGAGAGGAGATAAGTTAGACCTTCCCACAGGGCAGGGTTAGGGTTAGATTAGGTAAACTCTGGAGGAGAGAGAGGAGAAACGTTAGACTGTCCCACAGGGCAGGGTGGGTTAACTCTGGAGGAGAGAAAGGAGAAACGTTAGACCGTCCCACAGGGCAGGGTGAGTAAACTCTGGAGGAGAGAAAGGAGAAACGTTAGACCGTCCCACAGGGCAGGGTGGGTAAACTCTGGAGGGAGAGAGGAGATACATTAGACCTTCCCACAGGGCAGGGTGAGTAAACTCTGGAGGAGAGAAAGGAGAAACGTTAGACCGTCCCACAGGGCAGGGTGGGTAAACTCTGGAGGAGAGAAAGGAGAAACGTTAGACCGTCCCACAGGGCAGGGTGGGTAAACTCTGGAGGAGAGAGAAGAGACACGTTAGACCTTCCCACAGGGCAGGGTGGGTAAACTCTGGAGGAGAGAGAGGAGATACATTAGACCTTCCCACAGGGCAGGGTGGGTAAACTCTGGAGGAGAGAGAAGAGACGCGTTAGACCTTCCCACAGGGCAGGGTGGGTAAACTCTGGAGGAGAGAGAGGAGATACATTAGACCTTCCCACAGGGCAGGGCGGGTAAACTCTGGAGGAGAGAGAGGAGACACGTTAGACCTTCCCACAGGGCAGGGCGGGTAAACTCTGGAGGAGAGAGAGGAGACACGTTAGACCTTCCCACAGGGCAGGGCGGGTAAACTCTGGAGGAGAGAGAAGACAGACCCTATACCAGAGATAAGAAACTATACTGAACAAAAATATAAACGCAACATGCAACAATTTCAAAGATTTTACTGAGTTACAGTTCATATAAGGAAATCAGTCAATTGAAATGAATTAATTAGGCCCTAATCTATGGATTTCACATGACTGGGAATACAGATATGCATCTGTTGGTCACAGATACCTTAAAAAAGGTGGGGGGCGTGGCTCAGAAAACGGTGTGACCACCATTTGCCTCATTCAGAGCAACACATCTCCTTCACACAGAGTTGATCAGGCTGTTAATTGTGGCCTGTGGGATGTTGTCCTACTCCTCAATGGCGAAGTTGCTGGATATTGGCGGGAACTGGAACACATTGTGGTACACATCGATCCAGAGCATCCCAAACATGCTCAATGGGTGACATATCTGGTGAGTATGCAGGCCATGGAAGAACTGGGACATTTTCAGCTTCCATGAATGTGTACAGATCCTTGGGGCTGTGCATTATCATGCTGAAACATGAGGTGATGGCGTCGAATGAATGGCACAACAATGAGCCTCAGGATCTGGGGCACTCAGTTCACAACGTTGACATCAGCAAACCGGTCGTCCACACAACGCCATACATGTGGTCTGTGGTTGTCAGGCCGGTTGGACGTACTGCCAAATGCAAATTGCACACTCCCTCAAAACTTCAGACATCTGTGGCATTGTATTGTGTGACAAAACTGCACATTTTAGAGTGGCCTTTTATTTTCCACAAGGTGCACCTGTGTAATGATCATACTGTTTAATCAGTTTTTTGATATGCCACACATGTCAGGTGGATGGAGTACCGTGGCAAAGGAAAAATGCTCATTAACAGGGATGTAAACAAATTTGTGCACAAAATTTGAGAGAAATAAGCTTTTTTGTGCGTATGGAAAATTTCTGGGATCTTTTATATCAGCTCATGAAACATGAGACCAACACTTTACATGTTGCGTTTATATCTGTGTTCAGTATAGATTCAGCCGCAGGACGAATTTTGTTGGGGTGGATGGTCAGGGGGCCGGAACATAATTACAGAAAGTAGTCACACCTCTTGCTTTTTCCACATTTTGTTATGTTGCAGGCTGAATTTAAAATGTATTAAATTGAGATTTGTTTTCACTGGCCTACACACAATACCCCATAATGTCAAAGTGGAATTATGTTTGTAGAATTTTACAAATATATTAAATTAGGAGTAAAAATGTGCTTAACAAGTCACATATTAAGTTGCATGGAATATGTGTGCAATAATAGTGTTTAACATGATTTTTAAATGACTACCACATCTCTGTACTCCACACATCTGTAAGGTCCCTCAGTTGAGCAGTGAATTTCAAACACAAATTCACCCACAAAGACCAAAGAAGGTCACCTATGGGTATATGGGTAAAAAAAAAAATCAAAGCAGACATTGAATATCCCTTTGAGCATGATGAAGTTATTAGTCACAATTTGGATGGTGAATCAACACACCCAGTCACTACAAAGATACAGGTGTCCTTACTAACTCAGTTGCCAGAGAGGAAGGGAACCACTCAGGGATTTCACCATGAGGCCAATGTTGACTTTAAAACAGTTACAGAGTTTAATGGGTGTAATGGGAGAAAACTGAGGATGGATCAACAACATTGTAGTTACTCCTCATTACTAACCTAAATGACAGAGTGAAAAGAAGGAAACCTGTACAGAATTTAAAAAATCCCAAAATATCCACAATAAGGCACTAAAGTAAAACTGCAAAATATGTGGCAAAGAAAGCATCATGTTATGGGTATGCTTGTCAGCGGCGAGGATTAAGAAGTTTTTTAGGATAAAAATAAACGCAATAGAGCTAAGCACAGGCAAAATCCTAGAGTAGAACCTGGTTTAGTCTGCTTTCCACCAGACACTGGGAGACAAATTCAGCTTTCAGCAGGACAATAAACTAAATCACAAGGCCAAATCTAGACTGGAGTTGCTTACCAAGATGACATTGAACGTTCCTGAGTGGCCTAGTTACAGTTTTGACTAAAATCGGCTTGGAAATGTATGGCAAAACTTGAAAATGGCTGTCTAGCAATGATCAACAACCAACTTGACAGAGCTTGAAGAATTAAAAAAAGAGTGTGAAAATATTGTACAATCCAGGTGTGCAAAGCTCTTAGAGACTTACCCAGAAAGACTCACAGCTGTAATCACTACCAAAGGTGATTCAAACATGTATTGACTCAAGGGTGTGAATACTTCTGTATTTCATTCTGAATAAATTTCCCAACATTAATAAAAACATGTTTTCACTTTGTCATTATGGGGTATTGTGTGTATATTAATATTTAAATGTTGAATTCAGGCTGTAACACAACAAAATGTGGAATAAGTCAAGGGATCTGAATAATTTGTGAAAGCACTGTATAATAAGTTGTACACTGCAAATTGACCACAACTTAGCCCAAAAAGAGATTGTATTTGAAAATAACAATACTTTTTTTATACCATGATTACATTGAGACATGATCACATACTGTATGTCTCTTTTTAATTCGTGGGAATAGTTGGGAATAGATGTCCTAAATTAAACTAATTTTTACCTGAATTCCTGGTGGTTTTACATTCTTAGAAATGAATGCTGTCTCGTGATTAATGGATTTGTCCATTCACATACAGTCATTGGCCTAGCTCAACAAGACAATGAAAGTTTTCCAAATCTGCCTGTCCACACTGGGAAGAACCAATAGTGTCAGCCTCTTGGCAGATTTGGGTTCTGCTGTTGTTGATGTCTGTAAGCAGGATGTCTCCCTGCTGCTTGTCTCCAGTGGTCATGTGATGTCAACCTGATGAAAGGACTGCCAGAGTGTATGTCCAATCCTGCTCTGAGACAGATAGACAGATACAGCCCGAGGCTCTAACTGATCTGACAGCAGCCTGAAGCTCTAACAGCAGCCTGAAGCTCTAACTGATCTAACAGCAGCCTGAAACTCTAACTGATCTAACAGCAGCCTGAAACTCTAACTGATGTAACAGCAGCCTGAAGCTCTAACTGATCTAACAGCAGCCTGAAACTCTAACTGATGTAACAGCAGCCTGAAGCTCTAACTGATCTAACAGCAGCCTGAAACTCTAACTGATCTGACAGCAGCCTGAAGCTCTAACTGATCTGACGGCAGCCTGAAACTCTAACTGATCTGACAGCAGCCTGAAGCTCTAACTGATCTGACGGCAGCCTGAAGCTCTAACTGATCTAACAGCAGCCTGAAGCTCTAACTGATCTAACAGCAGCCTGAAGCTCTAACTGATCTGACAGCAGCCTGAAGCTCTAACTGATCTAACAGCAGCCTGAAACTCTAACTGATCTAACAGCAGCCTGAAACTCTAACTGATCTGACAGCAGCCTGAAGCTCTAGGCACAGAAAACAGCACAAGAACACATCTAAAGTCGGAGCTGACGCAAGGCCAGTGTGTGTGTGTGTGTGTGCTCCCTCTCTTTCCACATCCTGCCACTGGCATGAACACCATGCAGAATGACAGATGAGAAGAGAGGGAGAGAGAGAGAGGGGGAGGGATAAAGAGAGATGGAATGACAGATGAGAAGAGAGGGAGAGAGAGAGGGGAAGGGATAAAGAGAGATGGAATGACAGATGAGAAGAGAGGGAGAGAGATGGAATGACAGATGAGAAGAGAGGAAGAGAGAGAGAGGGAATGACAGATGAGAAGAGAGGGAGAGAGAGAGAGGGAATGACAGATGAGAAGAGAGGGAGAGAGAGAGAGGGAATGACAGATGAGAAGAGAGGGAGAGAGAGAGATGGAATGACAGATGAGAAGAGAGGGAGAGAGAGAGAGGGAATGACAGATGAGAAGAGATGGATAAAGAGAGATGGAATAACAGATGAGAAGAGAGGGAGAGAGAGAGATGGAATGACAGATGAGAAGAGAGGGAGAGAGAGAGGGGGAATGACAGATGAGAAGAGAGGGAGAGAGAGAGAGGGAATGACAGATGAGAAGAGAGGGAGAGAGAGAGAGGGGGAGGGATAAAGAGAGATGGAATGACAGATGAGAAGAGAGGGAGAGAGAGAGAGAGAGAGAGAGAGAGAGAGAGAGAGAGAGAGAGAGAGAGAGAGAGAGAGAGAGAGAGAGGGAATGACAGATGAGAAGAGAGGGAGAGAGAGAGAGGGAATGACAGATGAGAAGAGAGGGAGAGAGAGAGAGGGGGAGGGATGAAGAGAGATGGAATGACAGATGAGAAGAGAGGGAGAGAGAGAGAGGGAATGACAGATGAGAAGAGAGGGAGAGAGAGAGAGGGAATGACAGATGAGAAGAGAGGGAGAGAGAGAGAGAAGGAATGACAGATGAGAAGAGAGGGAGAGAGAGATGGAATGACAGATGAGAAGAGAGGGAGAGAGAGAGAGGGAATGACAGATGAGAAGACAGGGAGAGAGAGAGAGGGGATGACAGATGAGAAGAGAGAGAGAGAGATGGAATGATAGATGAGAAGAGAGGGATAAAGAGAGATGGAATGACAGATGAGAAGAGAGGGAGAGAGAGAGAGGATATGACAGATGAGAAGACAGGGAGAGAGAGAGAGGGAATGACAGATGAGAAGAGAGGGAGAGAGAGAGGGAGGGATAAAGAGAGATGGAATGACAGATGAGAAGAGAGGGAGAGAAAGAGAGGGAATGACAGATGAGAAGAGAGGGAGAGAGAGAGGGGGAGGGATAAAGAGAGATGGAATGACAGATGAGAAGAGAGGGAGAGAGAGAGGGGGGAGGGATAAAGAGAGATGGAATGACAGATGAGAAGAGAGGGAGAGAGAGAGATGGAATGACAGATGAGAGGAGAGGGAGAGAGAGATGGAATGACAGATGAGAAGAGAGGGAGAGAGAGAGATGGAATGACAGATGAGGAGAGGGAGAGAAAGATGGAATGACAGATGAGAAGAGAGGGAGAGAGAGAGGGAATGACAGATTAGAAGGGGGGGCAGGTAGTACTCTTGCATTCCGTGGCTCATTACACACACATCATGAAGCTCTAATGTACAACACATTCCCCTGCATTATATCATTACATTAGCTCCAGGGTTACACTATCTGTTGATAAGGTTACGGTTAGGTTTTAGAATAAGGGTTAGGGCTACGGTTAGGCTAAGGGTTAAGTTTAGGGTTAGGATAAGGGTTAAGTTTAGGGTTAGTAGATAGTTAGTTGATATGCTACTGATAGTCTGTATACAGTACCTAAAATTGTACCACAAAGTCCTTCAAACTAGCTTTGGTTGTAGAATGTTGACAACAAAATGTGTAACACTAACATGCACACACTTCTGTGTGTGTGTGTGTGTGTGTGTGTGTGTGTGTGTGTGTGTGTGTGTGTGTGCGTGCGTGCGTGCGTGCGTGCGTGCGTGCGTGCGTGCGTGCGTGCGTGCGTGTGTGTGTGTGTAATGGTATAGTACAACCAGAGTGCAGTCTATTAATCTTCATTAACTCCTTATTGAGTACCTGCAGTCAGCTACATAACTAAAGTACTGCTACTGAACCAGTCAGTCATCTACACAACTAAAGTACTGCTACTGAACCAGTCAGTCAGCTACACAACTAAAGTACTGCTACTGGACCAGTCAGTCAGCTACACAACTAAAGTACTGCTACTGAACCAGTCAGTCAGCTACACAGCTAAAGAACTGCTACTGAACCAGTCAGTCAGCTACACAACTAAAGTACTGCTACTGAACCAGTCAGTCAGCTACACAGCTAAAGAACTGCTACTGAACCAGTCAGCCAGCTACACAGCTAAAGTACTGCTACTGAACCAGTCAGTCAGCTACACAGCTAAAGTACTGCTACTGAACCAGTCAGTCAGCTACACAGCTAAAGTACTGCTACTGGACCAGTCAGTCAGTTACACAGATAAAGTACTGCTACTGAACCAGTCAGTCAGCTACACAGCTAAAGTACTGCTACTGGACCAGTCAGTCAGTTACACAGATAAAGTACTGCTACTGAACCAGTCAGTCAGCTACACAGCTAAAGTACTGCTACTGAACCAGTCAGTCAGCTACACAGCTAAAGTACTGCTACTGAACCAGTCAGTCAGCTACACAGCTAAAGTACTGCTACTGAACCAGTCAGTCAGCTACACAGCTAAAGTACTGCTACTGGACCAGTCAGTCAGTTACACAGATAAAGTACTGCTACTGAACCAGTCAGTCAGCTACACAGCTAAAGTACTGCTACTGGACCAGTCAGTCAGCTACACAGCTCTTACTGCTAATGAACCAAACAATTATAAGACGTTCCTAAGAAATGGACTAGTTCTAGACTGACCCCAGCTCCCACCCCCGAACACCCCCCCGAACACACACACACACACACACACACACACACACACACACACACACACACACACACACACACACACACACACACACACACACACACACACACACACCCTCTTCTGTCCTCCTGGGCTTTCAGGAGAAACCCATTACTGATCCCCACTGGGCACACACACCTCTAATTACTGCACCACAGGCGAGAGAGAGCGGCCTGGTGTGTGTGTATGTTTGTGTGTGTCAGGGCAGCCTCGTCTCCCTGTGCAGCAGTGAGATCCCATCTGCTCCTGTGTCTGTCTCTTTAAAGCCTGATCTGCTAGCTGTTTTTTCTCCTCTCCTCCTTCTCTTAATTTCTCCCTCTCTTTCTCCTCTTTCTCTCTTCCTCCCGTTCTCTTCTCTCGCCTTTCCTCTGTTCAGGAGTAAACTCTTTCTGTCCTTGGAGGGGCACTAGGCACCTGTTACCTCTCTGCTACAGCTACTGGACAATCAGTGTGTGTGTGTGTGTGTGTGTGTGTGTGTGTGTGTGTGTGTGTGTGTGTGTGTGTGTGTGTGTGTGTGTGTGTGTGTGTGTGTGTGTGTGTGTGTGTGTGTTTACCTCCAGTAATAGCATAGTAAATCTGTAATGTTCCTGTTCCAAGACCAGCATTCCATAAAACCTGCTGTTTGTGAAGGAGATCACGTACAGTTGCCCTAATCCCGAGCCCGTCCCTAACACACACACACACTTCATTCAGACATAGTTGGTGATTCCTCACAAAACTAGAACAAAAGAAGACCATGATTTTGGGGATTTTCACGAAATTGATTCCAGAGACGGGTAGGAAAGCTTGTAGACATATATTTGACATTTGTATCTTAAAGCATAATTGAGAAATAATGAATTGAAGTTGATACATTTGTGACATTTTGGCCATACCGATGCCTCCTTTAAGGGCCAATACAGCTGTTTTTTTCTCAATATCAAATCATGTCTGGGTAAAAATTAGGTACTTTACTGTTATTGTTTTCAATTAAAATGGTAAAAAAATAAACCAAAATAGCTTCTAGGCAAAGAGCAATTTCTCAAGAAAGAATTTTGTTAGGACTGTCTGGGAGTTTAGGGAAAGGGAAAGAGGGATACCTAGTCAGTTGTATAACTGAATGCATTAACCTGAAATGTGTCTTCTGCATTTAACACAACCCCTCTATATCAGCGAGGTGCGGGGGGCTGCATTGGTCTGAGTGGGGAGTGGAAAACTGAAAACTAGCTGTTATTGGCAGAGATGTTAGGAACTCTCTTTCTTATTGGTCTAATTTACCTCCTGGTGATGTCACCAGGCAGACAAAAACTCAACCCTACAAAAACAGGCCTTCTCAAAAAGCTCTTACACTAAAATGGAATTATCATAACTTTCACAGTTTCACAGTATTATTCCAACCTCATAGTGTGGAAATATATATAAAACACTGGGAAATCATGTTTTTGATGGCACTGGGCCTTTAAGACTCCATAATGTTTCATCTGTATATGCTACAAAGCAAAAATGTGTGTCATATGTAGTATCCAATCAAAAACGCATCTTTTGACCAATGGGTAGGCATTTAGGTATTTTATTAGTATCCCATTAGCTGTTACTAAACAAAAGGCACACATAGCATACAGTCGTGGCCAAAAGTTTTGAGAATGACACAAATATTAATTTTCACAAACTTTGCTGCCTCAGTTTGTATGATGGCAATTTACATATACTCCAGAATGTTATGAAGAGTGATCAGATGAATTCCAATTAATTGCAAAGTCCCTCTTTGCCATGCAAATGAACTGAATCCCCCAAAATTATTTACACTGCATTTTAGCCCTGCCACAAAAGGACCAGCTGACATCATGTCAGTGATATTCTTGTTAACACAGGTGTGAGTGTTGACGAGGACAAGGCTGGAGATCACTCTGTCATGCTGATTGAGTTAGAATAAAAGACTGTAAGCTTCAAAAGGAGGGTGGTGCTTGGAATCATTGTTCTTCCTCTGTCAATCATGGTTAGCTGCAAGGAAACACATGCCGTCATCATTGCTTTGCATAAAAAGGGTTTCACAGGCAAGGATATTGCTGCCAGTAAGATTGCACCTATATCAACCATTTATCGGATCATCAAGAACTTCAAGGAGAGCGGTTCAATTGTTGTGAAGAAGGCTTCAGAGCATCCAAGAAAGTGCAGCAAGCGCCAGGACCGTCTCCTAAAGTTGATTCAGCTGCGGGATTGGGGCACCACCAGTACAGAGCTTGCTCAGGAATGGCAGCAGGCAGGTGTGAGTGCATCTGCACGCACAGTGAGGCGAAGACTTTTGGAGGATGGCCTGGTGTCAAGAAGGGCAGCAAAGAAGCCACTTCTCTCCAGGAAAAACATCAGGGACAGACTGATATTCTGCAAAAGGTACAGGGATTGGACTGCTGAGGACTGGGGTAAAGTCATTTTCTCTGATGAATCCACTTTCCGATTGTTTGAGGCATCCAGAAAAAAGCTTGTCCGGAGAAGACAAGGTGAGCCCTACCATCAGTCCTGTGTCATGCCAACAGTAAAGCATCCTGAGACCATTCATGTGTGGGGTTGCTTCTCAGCCAAGGGAGTGGGCTCACTCACAATTTTGCCTAAGAACACAGCCATGAATAAAGAATGGTACCAACACTTCCTCTGAGAGCAACTTCTCCCAACCATCCAGGAACAGTTTGGTGACGAACAATGCCTTTTCCAGCATGATGGAGCACCTTGCCATAAGGTAAAAGTGATAACTAAGTGGCTCGGGGAACAAAACATTGATATTTTGGGTCCATGGCCAGGAAACTCCCCAGACCTTAATTCCATTGAGAACTTGTGGTCAAGCCTCAAGAGGCGGGTGGACAAACAAAAACCCACAAATTCTGACAAACTCCAAGCATTGATTATGCAAGAATGGGCTGCCATCAGTCAGGATGTGGCCCAGAAGTTAATTGACAGCATGCCAGGGCGGATTGCAGAGGTCTTGAAAAAAAAGGTCAACACTGCAAATATTAACTCTTTGCATCAACTTCATGTAATTGTCAATAAAAGCCTTTGACACTTATGAAATGCTTGTAATTATACTTCAGTGTTCCATAGTAACATCTGACAAAAATATCTAAAGACAGTGAAGCAGCAAACTTTGTGGAAATTAATATTTGTGTCATTCTCAAATCTTTTGGACACGACTGTATATATATACAAAAGTATGAGGACACCCCTTCAAATTAGTAGATTCGGCTATTTCAGCCACACAGCCATGCAATCCCATAGACAAACATTGGCAATAGAGTAGCCTTACTGAAGAGCTCAGTGACGTTCAACGTGGCACCATCATAGGATGCCACCTTTCCAACTAGTCCATTTATCAAATTTCTTCCCTGCTAGATCTGCCCCGGTCAACTGTAAGTGCTGTTATTGTGAAGTGGAAACATCTAGGAGCGACAACGGCTCAGCTGTGAAGTGGTTGGCCACACAAGTTCACAGAAGGGGACCGCCGAGTGCTGAAGCGCGTACAAATCGTCTGTCCTCGGTTGCAACACTCACTACCGAGTTCCAAACTGCCTCTGGAAGCAACGTCAGCACCAGAACTGCTTGTCGGGAGCTTAATGAAATGGGTTTCCATGGTCAAGCAGCAGCACACAAGCCTAAGATCACCATGCGCAATGCCAAGCATCGGCTGGAGTGGTGTAAAGTTCGCCATCATTGGACTCGCGTTCCTGGAGTGATCAAATCACGCTTCGCCATCTGGCAGTCTGACGGACGAATCTGGGTTTGGCGGATGCCAGGAGAACGCTTCCTGCCCCAATGCATAGTGCCAACTGTAAAGTTTGGTTGAGGAGGAATAATGGTCTGGGGCTGTTGGAATGAGACGTTCGACGAGCAGGTGTCCACATACTTTTGGTCATGTAGTGTATCAATACAAAAACACAAACTATCTAGGTCAAATAGGGGAAAGGCTTTGTGCCGTGAGGTGTTGCTTTATCTGTTTTTTTAAACCAGGTTTGCTGTTTATTTGAGCAATATGAGATGGGAGTTCCATGCAATAATGTCTCTCTATAATACTGTACGCTTTCTTGAATTTATTCTGGATTTAGGGACTGTGAAAAGACCCCTGGTGGCATGTCTGGTGGGGTAAGTGTGTATGTCAGAGCTGTGTGTAAGTTGACTATGCAAACAATTTGGAAATGTTAAACACATTAATGTCCTCAACTTAGCCAAGTGATACTGGCATGCATAGTATTTATATTATCCCTCTGATTACAATGAATAGCTCTGTTCTGGAGCTTAACTAGGTCTTTGTTTGCAGCACTTGACCATACAACTGGATAATGATCAAGAAAAGTGTGGAGAAGCAGAGCTTTATTATTGACAGACCTCTCCCCATCTTCACAACCATTGAATCTATATGCTTTGACCATGACAGTTTACAATCTAAGGTAACAAACACCAAGTCACTTAGCCTGTTGAGGACAGAGGGCACTGTTTTCACTTTGGGGGAAAATCGTGCCCAATTTAAACGGCCTCGTACTCAATTCTTGCTCGTACAATATGCATATTATTATTACTATTGGATAGAAAACACTCTCTAGTTTCTAAAACCATTTGAATTATATCTGTGAGTAAAACAGAACTCATTTTGCAGCAAACTTCCTGACAGGAAGTGGAAAATCTGAAATCGATGCTCTGTTCTAGGGCCTGCCTATTAATGTCCTTGACATTTATTAGTATCGATGCACTTCATACGTCTTCCACTAGATGTCGACAGGCAGTGAGAGAAGAAATGGAGTGTATAACTTGATCTGGGGTCGAATAAAAGCTCTCGGCATGACGTGTCACCAGTTTCCTGTTTTCTGGAGAGCGCGTGAAGGGACCTGGTTTTGCCTTCTGATAAGCTGTCGTTATGGACGACTAATATCTCCGGCTTTGATTTTATTTGATACATGTGACAATATCATCGTAAAGTATGTTTTTTCAATATAGTTTTATTAGATTATTGAAATTTATTTGGGACGTTAGGCGTGTTGCGTTGTGTGCCTTTGTTCAGGAAGGAGAGCTTCGCGCTACTTTGCTAGCTTTCCGTGCTAATTGACTGGAGAAGAGGACATTCTAAATCCAAACAACGATTGTTCCCGCCAAAGGACCCCTTGTACAACATTCTGATGAAAGATCATCAAAAGTAGGACCCATTTTATGATGCGATTGCATTAAGAACTAGTGTATCTATCATTTCCTATACAACATGTATTTTTTAGTAACGTTTATGTATAGTTATTTGGTCAGAATAGTTGAGTGCCATAAAAATAGCCGCACATTCTGGGAAAAAGATGCTACGTTAGCACAATGTATAACCACTGATTTCAGCTCTAAATATGCACATTTTCGAACAAAACATAAGTGTATGTATAACCTGATGTTATAGGACTGTCATCTGATGAAGGTTTATGAAGGTTAGTGAAAATTTATATCTTTTGCTGGTTTATTACCTATCGCTAACGTGCCTATTGCTATCGCTAACGTGCCTTGATGAATGAATGCGGTAGTGTGGTAGGCTATTGTAGTAAGCTAATATAATGCTATATTGTGTTTTCGCTGTAAAACACTTAAAAAATCGGAAATATTGTCTAGATTCACAAGATGTTTGTCTTTAATTTGCTGTACACCATCGATTTTTCAGAAATGTTTTATGATGAGTATTTAGGTATTTGACGTTGGTGTCTGTAATTACTCTGGCTGCTTCGGTTCTATTTCTGACGGTAGCTGTGATGGTAGCTGCAATGTAAAACTGATTTATACCTCAAATATGCACATTTTTCGAACAAAACATAGATTTATTGTATAACATGTTATAAGACTGTCATCTGATGCAGTTGTTTCTTGGTTAGTTTGGTTGGTTCTTGGTTAGTTAGGTTGGCTTTGTGCATGCTACCTGCGCTGTGAAAAATGTCTGTCCTTTTTTGTATTTGGTGGTGAGCTAACATAAATATATGTGGTGTTTTCGCTGTAAAACATTTTAAAAATCGGACATGTTGACTGGATTCACAAGATGTGTATCTTTCATTTGCTGTATTGGACTTGTTAATGTGTGAAAGTTAAATATTTCAAAAAAATATCTTTTGAATTTCAGTGGAATGTGGGAGGAGTTCCGCTAGCGGAACGCCAGAGCCAGACAGGTTAGTCTCCTCAACTTGGTCAACAGCCACACCATTCATTACCTGATTCAGCTGATGTCTAAAGCGTAGGGAATGATTTGTACCAAATACAATGCTCTTAGTTTTGGAGATGTTCAAGACCAGTTTATTACTGGCCACCCATTCCTAAACTGACTGCAACTCCTTGTTAAGGGAGGAGATTATATTGGCTGGGTTAATTGGCAGATCTTCTCAGTTAAATTACCCAGAGCAGCTAATATACATCATGTCTGTTCATCACACTACTGTCTCACTGAGGAGGAAGTTCTGCTTTTATTTAGGAAGAGTGTGAATTTATAGTCGAGTGATGTTATTGTAGCAGCAATGTCACCCTTGACCAACCACTTCCATGTTACATTAACATTATTATAGTGATGTTAAAGTGATATGATTAATCTCAGTCCCCTCCCCTCTGGTTGTTAGGACAGTGGGATTCTGACTGTCACCAGAGCTGGTTGTCATGGTTTCACCTGGCTGGGTTGGTGACTATGGCTCTGCATATATTTACATGTACATTAACACATGCACTGTACCCTGCCTATGCCTGTATTTGCACGTCAATAGTATTCCCTGAGCTGAGGATGTGTGCGTAAGTGTGTGTTCACTTTGTCAGAGGTGACCTCATGGCACTCTGCACTTTCATGAAATGTGTGTGTGCTTCAGTTAGTGATGGATATTGTAAAGTGGTGTTGTGCTTCCCCTCTCCTTCCCATCTGGCAGAATGTCTGTCCATGTTGCCAAAGCAGCCAGTGTCTATAGTGGGAGACTAGGGGTGCAGGTGTGTGTCTGCAGGGGGGGGGGTAATGAATAATAGATGGAAAGTGGATCAATAACACAGTGAATCACTGGGAGCGATTAACAATTTAAGCTTGGCCAACATGGCAATTTGAATTTATAGGATTTATATAATGTTCAATAAATATAGTACCTAACACCAAACTGTTTTCTAACAATGAGTTAGAATCCAATGGTCAAAAGCCCCCCATGGACCCCCACACCCCATCCCACACCAAATATGAGTATATTGTACCAGTTCTCTATGTTGGACAAGTAGTATGGATCTGCGGCTCAGAGTATTGTTTGTTCATCCTATGTAATGTATTCTCAGTGAATTTGGTGGTGTATTCATTTTTTTCTCTTCAGGAAATTGGTGTGGGGGTCCATGGATGGCTTTTGACCACTTCTTTGTATTCCTCATGTCTTACTCATTGTTATGGAAAAGTTCTATCCAAATGGGATGTTAGGTAGTATAATTATTGGATATTAAATGAATCCTAAAAATTATATCAAATATAAATTACCTTAATTTCTCAGTGATCAAATCATATTTCAACAAAATAATGCTTCCGGATTGCCTATCTTTCAGAACAATCTGAGATGTGGGGGTCATGGTAGCTGAACTGACATGGAACAACCCTGCGTGTGCATAGAGCGTCAACATAACAGCGTACAGTATCCCACCACAGTCCACGGCTCAGCAGGGTGTGCGTGTGCATAGAGAGTCAACATAACAGCGTACAATATCCCACCACAGTCCACGGCTCAGCAGGGTGTGCGTGTGCATAGAGCGTCAACATAACAGCGTACAGTATCCCACCACAGTCCACGGCTCAGCAGGGTGTGCGTGTGCATAGAGCGTCAACATAACAGCGTACAGTATCCCACCACAGTCCGCGGCTCAGCAGGGTGTGCGTGTGCATAGAGCGTCAACATAACAGCGTACAGTATCCCACCACAGTCCACGGCTCAGCAGGGTGTGCGTGTGCATAGAGCGTCAACATAACAGCGTACAGTATCCCACCACAGTCCGCGGCTCAGCAGGGTGTGCGTGTGTGTGGGTGAAGCATGTTATGCGTATTAAACTGTGGGATAGAGAGATAGATCGGCGGAAGGAAGAGGAGGGAAATGAGTGAAAGGGAAAACTTGATCAAAGTTTCTCTCTATCCTCTCTCCCCCTCCCCAGTAGGGAACTGGCAGAGCCGTATGCAGCCCAGTGGCTCTCCTGCTCAGGGAAAACATGCCACTGAGACACAGGCTGAGATAGCTGCAGAGCCATTATTCACTCGTATAGAGAACAACGATCTAACACACACACACACGCACCGTCACAGAGTGTGTGTGAGGGAGAGACTAATCGCCTCTCTAATAGAAACCTCATTAGCACAGCTCTGTCCCTCTGAGCCATTTCTGAACCCCTGTGCTGCCCCAGAGTCAGCAGTCAGCCATAGAGCCAGACAGAGAGTGTGTTAGAGTGGACAGGCAGGGAGAACGTAACAGACTGCAGGGTTCTGGGTTCATATCAACTCTATTAAACCTGTTCTTCTCTGAAAATCACTCAGTTAATGACTGTCTGAAGGAGAGAGAAAAGGGACTCATTTCTGAAAGCCTTGTATTCCCACTCCCAGACTGCAAACCAACCGCTAATCAGTAACCGGTCAAAAGTTTGGACACACCTACTGAAAGGGTGGCTACTTTGAAGATTCTTAAATCCAAAATATATTTGGATTTGTTTAACACTTTTTTGGTTACTACATGATTCCATATGTGTTATTTCAAAGTTTTGATGTCTTCATTATTATTCTACAATGTAAAGAAAAACCCTTGAATGAGTAGGTGTGTCCAAACTTTTGACTGGTACTGTATAACCTGTCTTTCGCCATAGGAAACATGAAAATATATTTTCTGGTTTTATGCACGTCTTTCAAAATGCACAAATGCATACTTTTGTGTTTCTATGTACCTCTTTACTTTGAAATGCTAATTGTGTTGTGTGGTGCCTGTCTGCTGAATGGTGTTGTCGGATGAATGTGGTGTGTATGTGTGCACAGACTGCACAGATGAAGACAGAGAGGAGAGAGAAAGAAAGAGAGAGATAGAATATCACCATGTAATGGGTTAGTGACAGTGTCCTGGAGTGAGTTGGAGACTTGGAGCCAGATCTTATGACACATGACAGACTGTGGGTGGTCACAAGACTGCTTAGAGTGCACAAATCAAATCAAATGTTTGAGCAGGACACACACACACAGATCTTCCTGCTGACAGTGAGGGGTGATGATGAGGTCACTGAGGCAGCCGTGCTCCTGTATGTCCTGCTCAGTAGTGTGTGTGTGTGTGTGTGTGTGTGTTCTCCCTTACCCTGACCTCAGCTGCTCAGCTCAATCAGCTGGGAGACAGTCCAGAGCATAATAGAGAGCCGCTTCAGAGTAACACACACACACACACCTGTCACTATGCTGTAAGTGAGACCTGCCCTAAACTGAGTAACAGATAAATAAGAGAAGAGCTGTCTGTGCTGTGTTGTGTACGTGTGTGTGTGTTTCAAAGCGAATAAAGTGTGTGTTTCAGCAGGGGGTAGCCACCAACGTGACCTCACAGAGCCCAGAAAAGAGCAAGGCAATGATATCAACCACAAATATAAATCTATTAATAATGTTTAATTCATCATATGAATAATCATCATATGAATCATTCATCAAACCAGTCAAAAGTTTGGACACACCTAGTCATTCAAGGGTTTTTCTTTATTTTTACTATTTTCTACATTGTAGAATAATAGTGAAGTCATCAAAACTATGAAATAACAGAAATGGAATCGTGTAGTAACCAAAAAAGTGTTAAACAAATCAAAACATATTTTAGATTTGTCACGCCCTGACCTTAAAGATCCTTTTTATGTCTCTATTTTGGTTTGGTCAGGGCGTGAGTTGGTGTGGGCAATCTATGTTTTGTGTTTCTATGATTTTCTATTTCTTTGTTTTGGCCAGGTATGGTTCTCAATCAGGGACAGCTGTCTATCGTTGTCTCTGATTGGGAATCATACTTATGTAGCTCTTTTTTTCCACCTGTGTTTGTGGGAAGTTGACTTTGTTTAGGGCACATAGCCTTTGAGCTTCACGGTTTGTTTTGTATTGTTTATTGTTTTGTCGGTGTCATTTGAGTTAATAAAGAGAAAATGTACGCTCACCACGCTGCACTTTGGTCCGCTCCTTTCAACAGCCGTGACAAGATTTTAGATTCTTCCAAATAGCCACCCTTTGCCTTGATGACAGCTTTTCACACTCTTGGCATTCTCTCAACCAGCTTCACCTGGAATGCTTTTCCAACAGTCTTGAAGGAGTTCCTACATATGCTGAGCACTTGTTGGCTGCTTTTCCTTCACCCTGTGGTCCAACTCATCTCAAACCATCTCAATTGGGTGATTGTGGAGGCCAGGTCATCTGATGCAGCACCCCATCACTCTCCTTCTAGGTCAAATAGCCCTTACACAGCCTGGAAGTGTGTTGGGTCATTGTCCTGTTGAAAAACAAATGAATGTCCCACTAAGTGCAAACCAGATGGACGTAGGACGTAGACGGCGGACGTAAAGGTAACGTAAAGGTAATGGCGGACTGAACGAAGTTATGTAGAGCACCTCAAGATAAAACATAATATTCGAAATATCTGCTAAATTAGACTAAAATATTAGCACTAAATAATCTGGTGGGTGATAACCTTCAATCTGGATAATAACACAAAACAAATCCTAAGACTAGAAACATTTATCGACAAATATTACGAAAACAAGCAACACCCAAACATGACGGAGAATAAGACAGGGGAACCGAATCAAAAACGAAAACGTGACTCCTCAACCGACACGGATGATCTAATATTCTCAACACCGGCAATGGTAAAGGTCGAAACCGATCTGTTAAAATCAATAAATGACAAACTAGGTATACTTGAATTAGTTAGTAAAGATATAAAAGAGTTGAAGGCAAGCCTAGAGATGAGTGATGAAAAAGCTGCGACTTTGGAGAAGGAAACACACGCGCTAAAAGGGACGGTCAATAAGATTGAAACCGAAATGAATGAATTTAAAAAGGAGAACAACGTTCTGAAGGAATGCTTACTGGACATACAAACTAGATCCATGAGAGAGAATTTGGTACTTACAGGTATCCAAGAGAAAGAAGGAGAGGTTCCTGAATCTGTAGTTAGAGAGTTCCTTTTTGCAGCGCTTCAGATTCCACCCGAAGTTATCGATAAGATCCAACTTGAACGTGTACACCGCCTCGGACAGAGAGGGCAGAGGTACAAACGCCCAATCGTTGCCAAATTTGCTTCATTTAAAGATAAAATAATGGTTAAAAGCCTGGGTAAAAGACTTGCTGGAACCAAAATTGGCATGAATGATCAGTTTCCGGAAGAAATTGCAGAACTGCGCAAAGTTCTGTATCCAATTTTCAAAGAAAATAGATTAAAAGCGAAACGAGTAGCTCTCGTCGTTGATAAACTATATATTGATAACCAGTTGTTCAGAGACACAAAGATTACTCCATGGTTATTTTAAAAATTACAAAGTTCTCATAGATGAGGAAAATAAACACAATTCAAGCCCGGTTACTGATTGTAACAATACAATACAAAATATAGCTTTTCTATAAATCTTCACATATAACTAATTGAACACAAGCACTATTTCTACATAGTGAAGATAAATACTAAGTAAACAGAAGGCACAGTATGTGTGGATGGTGTGGTGTGTGTTTATTTTTATTTGTTATGTTTGGAAAGTTGAGTGAGTGAGTAATGAAATAGTTGCATATCCCAGAGCCAGTGTATTGCTGTGGGCCGGGTATGAGAGGGCTTTCAATGTTGTTCAAATGATGGATATACTTTTATAATGAATTATACGTCTTATTTATTTATTGTCCTATCATGGGGAACTACATTTTTAAAATAAATTATATCTAATTATTTATTATCCTATTTTAATGGTACGGTCCGTGGCCCTATACCCTAGACACCCACATGAATGGCCCAGATACTAAGGAGAAGTCCCTAACTGTTTTATGTGCATGCTGTAAACGGTCTGTATGCAGCCAAAATGAGGACAGGGACCATGAGCAGCACTGCCCCCTCAAGTTCCTGACCTGTTTTCTGTTGTTTTGTATGTGTGTGATGGTCAGGGCGTGAGTTTTGGGTGGGCAGTCTATGTTTTCTGTTTCTATGTTGGTTTTGGGTTGCCTGGTATGGCTCTTAATTAGAGGCAGGTGTTTTGCGTTTTCCTCTAATTGAGAGTCATATTAAGGTAGGTTGTTCTCACTGTTTGTTTGTGGGTGATTGTCGCTGTGTCTGTGTTTGTTGCACCACACGGTACTGTCTCGTTTCGGTCGTTCCTGTTCATGTGTTCTTCGTTTCATGTAAGTTCGTAGTTTAGGTCTGTCTAGTTCGTTTTGTTATTTTGTATATTTAGTCAAGTGTATTTCGTGTCTGTCTTCGTCTTGCAATAAAGCATTATGTATTCATCACCCGCTGCGCCTTGGTCTACTAACTGTCCGAAAGACGACCGTTACAGAATATGAATTCGGAGGGCAGAAATTATTAAATATTAAAGCATTAGACCTCTCACTAAAGGCATCAGTCATACAAAAGTTATACTTAAATCCAAACTGGTTCTCTAGTAGATTGGTACAAATGTCTCATCCTATGTTCAAGAAGGGCCTTTTTCCCTTTATTCAGATTACACCTGCTCACTTTCGGTTGCTTGAAAAGGAAATAATCTCCAAAATATCTTTATTTTTTCAACAAGCCTTAGAAAGTTGGTTGCAATTTCAGTTTAATCCACCTGAAAGGACGGAACAAATAGTACAACAAATCTTGTGGTTAAATTCAAATATAGTAATTGATAAAAAAACTGTATTTATCGAAGAAATGTTTAAAAAAGGTATAATTTTTGTGAATGATATCATAAATAGGACTGGTGGAGTAATGTCACACATGCAGCTAACACAGACATATGGAAATGTCTGCTCTACCCAAAATTACAACCAATTAATTGCAGCATTACCACAAAAATGGAAGAGGCAGGTGGAAGGGGATAAAAGTAAGGAACTTGTATGTCGGCCTTATATTAAAGAACATAAATGGTTAAAGAAAAGTGTGATAAATAAAAACATATACCAATTTCATTTAAGGACCAAAAAACTTACAGCTGTGCCATATAAATTGCAAAATAGTTGGGAAGAGATTTTCGATGTACCCATTCCATGGCACATGGTTTATGAATTGATACGCAAAACAACGCCGGATTCAAAACTTCGAATTTTTCAATTTCAATTATTGTACAAAATTCTTGCAACTAATAGAATGTTATATATATGGGGGATACAATCTTCCCAGCTCTGTAGATTCTGCTGTGAGGAGGCAGAGTCATTAGACCATTTATTTTGGTATTGTCCGCATGTAGTTCGTTTTTGGTCACAGGTCCAGGAATGGTTGAAGAATTGCAACATTTGCGTAGAACTAACGCTACAGATAGCAATACTGGGGGATCTGAAAAGCCATAGTCAATCAATCAATAATATAATAATTATTTTAGCAAAAATGTTTATTTTTAATTTACAATCCGTGGAAGCTATGAGAATAGGAAGATTCAAATCTTTTGTGAAGCATCACAGCACAGTTGAAAAATATATGGCAAATAAAAATCCGAAATGGATGATGTTGGAAGATAGATGGGAAAGGTTGAGTGGAGCTGAAGGGTGGGACTAATAACAAGATAAACAATGTAGGGCATACGGGATCTGTGAAATGTGTATAGGTGCGGAGCTATTGTGAAATAGCACAGTTACAAGTGGAAATCAAACTGGATGGACAACAGAAATAGAGGAAGGACTAAGAACAAACAAGAGAGAACTATTATAAAGTGGACTGTGTCTGTAAAATGTGTATAAGATGTATAAATTGAAGGTAAAAACAGAAATGTTTATCAGTTTACTCCAATTGGGGGATCGGTGTTAGGGTTTGCGGGGAATAATAATAAAGGTATACTCTTTAAAAAAAGTATGTATGTCTATGTAGGTATGTGTATGTATATATGTGTATATGTATGCATACGTGAATGGATATATATATTTACCCCCAAAAAATGGGGGATTGGAAATGATGCAGACAATTACATTGGAAGCAACATTCTTTCCGCAATATTAAGCTGATCCACCCCCCCCCCAAAAAAAAAAAAAAAAAAAAAAAGTGCAAACCAGATGGGATGGCGTATCGCTGCAGAATTCTTTGGTAGACATGCTGGTTAAGTGTGCCTTGAATTCTAAATAAATCACAGACAGTGTCACCTGCAAAGCACCACCACACCATCACACCTCCTCCTCCGTTGGGAACCACACATGCGGAGATCATCCATTCACCTACTCTTGCGTCTCACAAAGACTCAGCGGTTGGAACCAAAAATCACAAATTTGGACTCATCAGACTAAAGGACAGATTTCCACCGGTCCAATGTCCATTGCTCATGTTTCTTGGTTCCAAGCAAGTCTCTTCTTCTTATTGGTATCCTTTAGTAGTGGTTTCTTTGCAGCAATTCGACCATGGAGGCCTGATTCATGCAGTATCCTCTGAACAGTTGATGTTGAGATGTGTCTGTTACTTGAACTCTATGAAGCATTTATTTGGGCTGCAATTTCTGAGACTGGTAACTCTAATGAACTTATCCTCTGCAGCAGAAGTAACTCTGGGTCTTCCTTTCCTGTGGCGGTCCTCATGAGAGCCAGTTTCATCATAGCGCTTGATGGTTTTTGCACTTGAAGGAACTTGTCAGAACAAAACTGATTGGCTCAAACACATTTAGAAGGAAAGAAATTCCACAAATTAACTTTTAACAAGGCAAACCTGTTAATTTTGGGGCGGTAGGTAGCCTAGTGGTTAGAGCTCTCGCGAATCCCCGAGCTGACAAGGTAAAACAATCTGCCCCTGAACAAGGCAGTTAACCCACTGTTCCTAGGCCGTCATTGTAAATAAGAATTTGTTCTTAACTGACTTGCCTAGTTAAATAAAGGTTAAATAAATTAAAAATGTAAATGCATTCCACCTCATGAAACTGGTTAAGAGAATGCCAAGAGTGTGCAAAGCTGTCATCAAAGGGTGACTACTCAAAAGAATCTAAAATATATTATATATTGAGTTGTTTAACACTTTTTTGGTTACTACATGATTCCATATGTGTTATGTCATCGTTTTGATGTCTTCATTATTATTCTACAATGTAGAAAAGAGTAAAAATAAAGAAAAACCCTTGAATGAGTAGGTGTGTCCAAACTTTTGACTGGTACTGTATGATGTAAATAATATATTAATATTCAATATTAACAGTATTTGTGTATTTGAACTAGACTAGTACATGCAGCATACTTCTGCTAGCGCTGGGATGAATAATATTTCAAACAAAAAATAACAATATTTGATTATTTCCACATATGACCACCTCCAATGAAAAGCCTTCAAAGTAAAAGGCTTGGGTGTGTTGAGCTACAGTACAGCTGAGCTGTTTTTCAGTGAGAGGAAGAGCTAGCAGATCCAACTGTACCACTCTCACACACTCTCTCCTTCTCTCTGCATATCACTGAACTCAGTTAACACACAAACACAATCAGCAGGCATGTAGCATCTTGTCAGTGGACTGTAGCCCATATCAGAGCTGGGCATTTCTAATGCTATTTACCTTGTCTTTAGTTTGGTTAGAGAGAAAGGACACATAACTGTGTAAACAATCATTCAAAGCACTCAGCTGTGAATTCCCCAAGAGTTGTGTTCGGCTGAGTCGGTATGTGTGTATGTGTGTGCTAGCCGGCATGTGTGTGTGTGTGCATACTTGCTGAAACAAGTACATCTGATTACATCTGCCCGAGACACACACACACTTTTCAGGCTTTTTAAAACCCGTCCACAATTAATAAATTCTCCCAAAATATCAGAGTTGGTGTTGAGAGATGGATTAACACAATGTCCCTGGAAGAGTGTGTGTTGAGTCATATACACATGGAGAGGATTATATGTGTGTGTTTGTGAGAGACAGAGGGAGAGGGACTGGAAATAGAAATAGCTTTCAATGTATCTATTATACAATGCAAACTTGTCCTTGTGCTGACACAGTACCCAAACCCCTACACACCATAACTAATGGGATGACACAGCTAATACAGGACGAGAGAGAGATAGAGAAGAGATAGAGGGATAAGTGACGGGGAGAGGGAGAGAGAAAGAGATGAAAAGAGAGGGAGAGAGATGAAGAGAGAGGAAGACGGAGAGGGAGAGAGATGAAGAGAGAGGAAGAGGGAGATAGATAGAGAGAGAGAGAGAGAGAGAGAGAGAGAGAGAGAGAGAGAGAGAGAGAGAGAGAGAGATGTAAGGCCTAGCACATAAAGGGGGGATCATTCCAGCTGAGGATGTCAGACAGAAAAGGATTAATCTCCTCAAAGCGAATTATAATCTACACACACACTGATTGATTACACAACTCCTTTAGATCATTGCTCAGCACATTGCAGTTCTGGTCGTGGGATTTTATCATAAAAAGCGTGAGGCATGTGTGTGTGTGTGTGTGTGTGTGTGTGTGTGTGTGTGTGTGTGTGTGTGTGTGTGTGTGTGTGTGTGTGTGTCCGTGCGTGCGTGTGCATCCGTGCGTGTCCGTGCGTGCATGTCCGTGCGTGCGTGCGCGTGTGTGTGTGCGTTCGTGCATGCACATGAATGATTATGTGAATAGAATGGATTTTCTATAAGGAGAATGGAAATATAAATAGCTTTCAATGTATCTATTATACAATGGAAACTTGTCCTTGTGCTGACACAGTACCCAAACCCCTACACACCATAACTAATGGGATGACACAGCTAATACAGGACGAGAGAGAGATAGAGAGAGAAGAGATAGAGGGATGAAGAGAGGGAGAGAGAAAGAAATTAATAGAGGGAGAGAGATGAAGAGAGAGAGAGGGAGAGAAGAGAGAGATGGATGGGGAGAGGGGGAGAGCAAAAGAGATGAACAGGGAGATGGAGAGGGAGAGAGATGGAGAGAGAGAGAGATGAAGAGAGATACAGAGAGAGAGAGAGAGAGAGAGAGACAGAGACGGAGACAGAGAGGGAGTGAATGAGTGAAGGAGAGCAGCGTGTAAGCCTGCATGTAACAGGGCCAGTGGGTCAGATAATATATCTCTAGGAAAGAGAGAGAAACCTTATCCCTCTCTTACTGTTTCTGTGATGATGAGAAATGAGTAGAAACATATTACCTCAATTACCTTGTACCCCTGTACATTGACCTGGTACCAGCACTCCTTGTATATAGCCTAATTTTGGTTATTTTATTGTGTCACTTGTGTTATTTCCTTTTTTAATTTGCAAATGTTTCATACATTTTAACTCTGCATTGTTGGGGAAGGGGTTGTGAGTACGTATTTCACAGTAAAGTCTACAGCTGTTGTATTCAGCACGTGACAAATACGTTTGATTTGATTTGACAGTGGTATCATTAGGTCAGGGGGAGAGACAGAAAGAATGAGAGGGGGAGATAGTGGGGGAGAAAGAGTGAGAGAAAGAGAGAGAGACACACACATACAGGGATTTTAATGCAGGGAAACAGATCATCCGCTTTACCTTATTTTTACCAGAATGTCACCTGTGCAACTAGAGCAAACAAAACTCTAGATGACCTTTACTCCACACACAGAAATGCATACAAGGCCCTCCCTTTGGCAAATCTGACCAGAACTCTATCCTCCTGACTCCTGCTTACAAGAAAAAACTCAAACAGAAAGTACCAGTGAAGCTCAATACAAAAGTGGTCGGATGAAGCAGATGCTAAACTACAGGACTGTTTGACAGGCACAGACTGGAATATGTTCTGGGATTCATCCGATAACATTGAGAAGTTTACAACATCAGTCACTGGCTTCATTAATAAGTTCATCGACGAGGTCGTCCCCACAGTGACTGTGCGTACATATTCAACCCAAAAAGCCATAGATTACAGGCATCATCCACACTAAACTAAAGGCTGGTGCTGCCGTTTTCAAGGAGCAGGACACTAATCCGGACACTTATAAGAAATCCTGCTCCGCTTTCAGATGAGCCATCAAACAGGCAAAGCGTCAATACAGGACAAAAATCAAATCCTACTACTCCGGCGCTGACACTCGCCAGACGTGGCAGGGCTTGCAAACTATCATGGATTACAATGTGACGCGAGCCTATCAGACGAGCTAAATGGCATCTATGCTCGCTTTGAGACAAACAACACTGAACCATGCATGAGAGCACCAGCTGTTCCGGTCGACTGTGTGATCTCGTTCTCAGTAGCTGATGTGAGACCTTTAAACAGGTTAACATTCACAAGGCCACGGGGCCAGACGAATTACCAGGACCTGTACTCATAACATGTGCTGACCAGCTGGCGGGTGTAATTTTCAACCTCTCCCTGACCCAGTCTTTAATACCTATATGTTTCAAGCAGACCACCATAGTCTCTGTGCCCAAGAACACCAAAGTAACCTGTCTAAATGACCAGTGGCACAACTTTCATTTTTGACCCCCCCCCCCCCCCATTTTATTGCACTGTGAAACTAAAAGAGGTGTGCTTTAGGACCATGTGGACGCCTCAGAGCAGTCGGGTAGGCTGTTAACCTGTTCACACAGCGGACAGGTTGTGTGAAGGCATAGCTTCTGAAAGGCACGGTGCTGCTGTCTGCAGCTGCTGTCTCTGTGTGTGTTGCGCTTTTTCTCCAAGTTGTAAAAGCAAGCAGAGCAGAAACTGGCTACTCTTTATTTGACTGATGTAGCTGGCAAGGTATCTGCTGTTTGACTTAACAGGAAAAAAGTATTTATTCCCAGTGCTGAGTTAGTAGTGTAACTGACATGTAACGTTAGCTACAGTAATGTATCATCCCCTCTCGACTGAGGTTCTGTCTGAAGAGAATGAACTAGCAAGCTAGTAGCTACCACTGCCAGTTCAGATGTAACGTTAGTCTCTAGCTCTCTGTCAGGTAGCTGTTTCTAACAGCCTGTGTATGAAATGTTTTGTAGCCTTTTTGTCCAGTTTCAACAGAAGTAAATTAACTTGGCTAGTTTTCGGCAGTTGATGTACTATTAGTGCTAGCCAAAAGTTGGCTAATGTTAGCCAGTTAGCTATTATTTTTGCCTCAATCACACTAGACCTGAATCAAACAATGAAACCAGCAGCCAACTGATTTGAGTCAGCATAGCAATGTAGCGTTAATGACCTGTCAGTTTCACTAGCTAATTCCCTACTTTCACACTGTACTTTTCACACTGACATGGTATAAACAGCTCTACAGGCTATACTGTCATGGTGCACAATCAGTACGCAATACTATGCTCATCATGTCTTAGCAGACTCAGATGGTGACAGGTGTCCCAGCAGGGTCAAACAGCGAGGGAAGACCAGTCTATGGAGTTCAGGTGAATTTTGCAGTTTATTATAACAATCAGTGAATGGATACAAAGTTCCATCTTGAGTTGATGGGTAGACCTTCAGTAGCTACTGTCTGGGATCTGGGAATAATGGTATTTTCAATTATTGAACCATTGATTCTACTCTTGGATAATATAATGTATACATTTACACCAAGGTAATTATTTGCCATGCCTCATCTGAGCAGGATCAGATGGTGACAGCGGTCTCGGCAGGTTCAGGCAACCAAGTCCAGTTTGTGTCAGCGCTGAGATGAACATTTGCAGATGCACCACTTTATTCTCTCTGTGCAGCAAACACTGGCAAAGCCAGAACCTTCAAAGATTGAAACTATTTTAAGACAGTCTGACAAACCTCAAGTTGATTTCCAAACTGTATCAAGGGTTGATAGAGGCTCTTCCTGATGATGCAAAGCATGTCAAACAAAAATGTGAGGAAGACCTGGGAGACACTGTTGATGATGATGGATGGATACAGATATGATAGAATGCTCAGTCATGTTCATATAATCTCAGACATAAATTACTGCAATTTAATCCATCCATAGAACATATTATATACCATTGAAACTAGATATCATGCACTCAGAAATGTAATTCCTCTGCTGAAGGTGTATGTTATGGTCTTGTGAACGCTGGCTGAATTCCGTCAGAGTATGTTCTTTAATCTCAGCATTTCTACAGATTCTTCCTTCTCCCTGTTTTTCTTTGCTTGGAAATGTTGATACTGAAGACTGTTTTCAGAAGAAACTGTGTAACCTAGCATTTATAGCGGCTAAGAAATGCATTGCCATTAATTGGAAGGTTGGTTATCCTCCCTGAATGTCACAATGGATGGCAGAAATGTCACGTTATGTATCACTAGATTTGATTTATTACAGGATTAAGGGTATACTGTGCAACTTTCATAAGGTCTGGGTATCTTATATGGAATAGTGTACGACAAAAGTGGTCTGTATTGAAAACATAAGATTTTTTTAATCCAACAGTCGCAAATAGATTTTGTTCCATGGCACACGAGACTCCTGTCTGATTTGCCCCTATCTCAGTGAACTAATACATTGAGGAGGCCACAGGGATGACACGGTCCAAGAATATGGGGGATTGTGGCACAGATGTACAAGGCACGTCTCTCTCCAGAATGCGTCCTCTCCCGTCATTTTGTGGGTATTCATTGTTTCATAACTTTATTGTGTGCATTGTTTGCTGTGTCTATCAATTCCCCATTACATATATCACCAGTAGTAGCCTACATTTATCGTTAATTCCCATAATTTCTCATCTGCAATGTTTGTTTTGTTATGGTAATTTCTGTTCAATGCATTCAATATATATTTGTTATTATGAAATACTTTGAAAGGCTAGTCATGGCTCACATCAACACCATCATCCCAGACAACCTGTGTCCATCCGAGAGATCCACAGATGACGCAATCTCTTGTGCACTCCACACTGCCCTCTCCCACCTGGACAAGAGGGACACCTATGTGAGAATGCTGTCCCTCTCTCTCATTACTGTAACACTACTACTGTAATATAAACCTGGAGTGCATTTTATTACTATAGTACATTACTGGAAGTGGAACACAAGCCTACAGCAAACTAATGCCACACCTTACTGCCATAAAACAAAGTCCTAAATATAACCTCACCACAACACACAACTCCTCCCTCAGCTCCTTCTGACTCAAACTCATTTGCGAGTAATCTGGGGGGTGGGGGGTGTTGAAGAAAGAGTTGAGATGAGAGGGTAAGAGATGGGAGACAAAGAGAGAGAAAGAGGGAGGGGGAGAGATAAGTACAGGGATGAGAAAGAGGAGAGAGAGAGAGAGCGAGAGAGAGAGAGAAAAGAGGGGAGGGGGTTCCAGTTCGTCTAACAGTGTCGTCCCAGATGGAGGGAGCAGACGGACCGAAGACACAAAGCATGCTGGGTACCTCCAGTCACCACAGTGGTAGCGTGAGTCCTCCAAAGAGACACACACAAACAAAAATCTATGCAGATCCCTAGAGATCCACATAGGCCATAAAGTTACCTCCAGATGCTCCAACCCAGGACTCCCAAGTTCCACACCCTGACACAGCCCCCTGTCCTGGGCTTCATAGGACCCTCACCCCCTCTCCTCTGATTTCCCTTTCAGTCACCATGGAGATGGCTGCTAAGAGCTGATATCGTGATGTCATCACTGTGCTGCAGTTGTCCGGTGACATCACTAGCAGGGGACAGCTGAGAGCAGCTGAGAACTAAGAGAAGAGATCAAATGAAATGAATTGGTTGCGTACACATATTTTGCAGATGTTATCTCAGGTGCAGCAAAATATCTAGCTCCAACAATGTAGAAATACCTAACAATATAAAACAATACACACACCCCCCCCCCCCCCCCCCCCACACACACATTTTTTTAAAATAATTTAGAAATATCAGAAAGAGCAATGTCAGAGTCCAGAATATAAATATAGAGGAATGTAAATATACAGTACCAATCAAAGGTTTGCTCATTCAAGGGTTTTTCTTTATTTGGACTATTTTCTACACTGTAGAATAATAGTGAAGACATCAAAACTATGAAATAACACATATGGAATCATGTTGTAACCAAAAAAGTATTAAACAAAAATATATATAATAAAATAATATATAAAACATTCCTGGTGAAGCTGGTTGAGAGAATGCCAAGAGTGTGCAAAGCTGTCATCAAGGCGAAGGGTGGCTACTTTGAAGAATCTTGTTTAACACTTTTTTGGTTACTACATGATTCCATATGTGTTATTTCATCATTTTGATGTCTTTGCTATTATTCTACAATCTAGAAAATAGTAAAAAATAAAGAGAAACCCTTGAATGACTAGGTGGGTCCAAACTTTTTCAGAGGGTGCAGCACCCTCAGCACCCCTACCTCCTGCGTCTATGACTGAGAGGGACTAGACTAACTCAGGAAAACCTCTTCCTTAAAGAGATTCTCTGGTACTTTTGTAAAGTTTTTAGCCAGTAGTAGTTCTGAAAGTAGCACTCACAAGCCAAAAGTGGTCCCCGAAAATTGCATACTATGTCACATACGTGCATGTATGTGCTCTCTCACTCTCTCTCTCTGCTGTGTCCACTGAGCCATTGGGTAAGCCCTGAAACTTCATTGGATAACGCTGGGCAGGTCTCTTGCTAGCTGTCCCTCAAATGTGAGGCTGGCCGTAGTGGGGGTAAATGGCGTGGCACTGTTTTAAGAAAACAGGCGCTTTCAAACTAGGGATTTTGTGACTAATTGAGCTAAGACAGTAATTCTGCCCATAGATTATGCATGTTTAAACTACACATAGACACATCCATCCCAAAGCGGGAAGTATACAAAATACTTTCTTAGTCGCTAAAGTACCGGAGCTTGTCTTTAAGTCGCCTGCAGACACACAAACACCATGCAAACACACACATACACACACACTGATCTATCTCTGGTGCTAAATATAATATTTTCAGTAGTAGGATAAAGCAGACACAGTGTGTGTGTGTGTGTGTGTGTGTGTGTGTGTGTGTGTGTGTGTGTGTGTGTGTGTGTGTGTGTGTGTGTGTGTGTGTGTGTGTGTGTGTGTGTGTGTGTGTATCCAGTCTGGGCAGGAGTCCATACCACCGTGTAGTCTGGGGAAACCACACTGACATCTGAAACAACCACAACTCAGACAGACACTCCCTCCTGTGGGTTAACCCTGACCTGCCTAGTGGGAGGGAAAGGGAGGCAGAGAGGGAGAGAGAGGTCTTAAAATGTGGTCCAATTGTATGTGTGTGTGTGTGTGTGTGTGTGTGTGTGTGTGTGTGTGTGTGTGTGTGTGTGTGTGTGTGTGTGTGTGTGTGTGTGTGTGTGTGTGTGTAAACCAACTCTTGATTAAGGCAGTCATAACCGACATCCGTCCTGGTAGAGACAACTGCCACAACGTACTTGACCTATTATCCTTAAATGAAAAAGGGAATCTTTCATCTAAAGGGACAACACTACCAATATTAGAAGACCAACCTAGACCAACATTTGAACCAGGAAGCAAAGGGAGTCAACAGCCAGACCTCTGACTCCCAAATCGACCCCTAGATAGGTGGTTCTATAGGGCTGATGAGATTGACTCTATCTAGGTTTAGCCTAAGTTATAGTCGTAGCTCACCAGCCAGGTCTCTCAAGATCCACTTTCAAGATTCATCCAGGTACCCAGGACGTCGGGAGATTCCTTCAAAACCAGCCACTAGTGGCAACGATGAGCGCTATTACAATCAAGTAGGCTTGTTTTTTTTTAGGCATTATTGGCGGGGGTGGCGGATGGACGTAAGCTGCGAGCTCTGGCTCTGATGGTCACGTGTTCAATCACAGTTATAGGCACTTGTTTCAACCCTATCCAAAATCTTAACCCTAAACCATTCGGAATTCATGCTTAAACTTAACCAGCAGTAAAACTCAGGGTGCAGCCGCAGCAGGAGGAGCAACCCAGAATGTCCAAAACACCTAAAAATTTGACGTTAGGAGCAACTTCGAAATTTGACGTTTGGAGAAACGTGGGCAAACGTAGGAATCTGAAGTCAAATTGGTCAAACGATGAGATCTTGTTGGGCTCACACATTTGTATTGCCCTCAGGTTGTGAGGATCAGGTCTTCAGTTCCACTGAACCTTTCTCTCTAACCTGGCTCTCAGAATAGACTTACAGTAGAGAATAGACAGAACAGTAGATAGCTACACTCTTTGAAAAAAAGGTTCCAAAAGTGTTCTTCTGTTGTCCCATAGGAGAACCATTTTTGGTTCCAGGTATAACCATTTTTGGTCCCTGGGGAAAAGGTTCTACATGGAACCCAATAGGGATCTACCAGGAACCAAAAGGGTTCTACCTGGAACCAAAAAGGATCCTTCAAAGGATTCTCCTATGGGGACAACTGAAGAACCCTTTTAGGTTCTAGATAGCACATTTTTTTCTAAGAGTGTACATTAGAGAATGAGAGCATGATGTTGAAAAACACTCTGCTTTATCATGGTAATGAGATACAGAAAACAATAGAGGACATCAAAGACATTATGTGACAAGAGAGCGAGAGATCAGCAGGAGAGAGAGAGAGAGAGAAAGATCAGCAGGAGAGAGAGAGAGAGAGAGAGAGAGAGAGAGAGAAAGATCAGCAGGAGAGAGAGAGAGAGAAGTAGAGAAAAGTAGTACAATTCCTGAAGCTGTTGTCACGCACGCGCACCCACACACACGCACTCAACAGTGTGGGTGACTGTACATCTGTCTCTGTGAATATGAGTGACTTATTTGGAACGAAACATCACATGAACATTTCCATTTCACTATTTCCCTAGAAAACAGGTACAGTTCTATTATAAATATTTGACTGACTAGGAGTGACGCATCTTCAGATCTAAAGATGAGAGAATGTTTCTTGCTCATTCTGTGTTACATTTTTAGTGAGAGAGAAAGAGCTGTCAGCTGTATTCAGCAGATAGGCATTATAATGCCACACAGAAAAAGACAAAGAGAAGCAGAGAGATATAGAGGAAGAGGATAATAGGGAGAACGAGGGAGAAGGGAGACAGGGGTTGAGAGAAAAAAGGCAGAGAGCGATGAATAAGACAATTGGTGTACATATGGGGTAGAAGAGAAAAGTGTCTGCAGGGGTTTGCTGGTCTCAGTTTAACTCTGCCTTCTCCAGTAGCTCTCTATCGTAGCAGCTCTGAGTGTGTGTAGTGGAGATGGTTCCACGAACCACGCTCATGTAATTGGAAAGAGCAATTTCACACTGAGACTCCAATTTTTCATTTAAAATGTAGGCCAAACCAAAACCATTGATTTCAAAGTTCAACAAACCATACAACTCTATGGATTACTTTTAACAACTTACACTGAACATTTTATAAAAAACACATTTACTCAAAGAACTGTGTAGTTGCACATGTTTGGTAACAGACTTTCTGTAGAATCTCCATCAGTTTCTTTTGTGTCCATGTTTTCCAAAAACTCTGTTAAATATCTGCTCTGAATGAAGACTCAACATGTCTGAAGAAAGAATGGGGTGTCAGCTATGACATGATACCTTGACTTTGTCAAAATCTATTTTGGTTATTGAACAGTAAGTGAAGTGGATTTACACCCGGTGGCAGAATTGCAGAAACAGAACTTCATCATGATCTGATCAAAACAACTCATGATCTGATCTGGTACTACCCAGAAATGCATCATAATGCATATGAAGGTCATTCTCTTCATGGTGATGTATCCTGAATAGGTACACAAAGGTAGAAATATGCAATATCCTCCGTTGCATATTTGGGTATTATTCTAAACACAGGCTATTATTTTTATGAGCTCTTTAATGAGTAGAGTATAGTTCAGTACAGTACATTATAGTGTATTCAGCTGTAGTGTGCGTCCTCCACCAGCACACAGCATCTCTCCTCCGGACCATAACCCTCCCACTCCACGAGGTACTGAAGGCCCCTCGCCCGACGCCTCGAGTCCAGGATGGCTCGAACAGCATACGCCGGGACCCCATCGATGTCCACAGGGGGCGGAGGAACCTCCCGCACCTCAGACTCCTGGAGTGTACCCGCCACCACCGGCCTGAGGAGAGACACATGTAACGAGGGATTAATACGGGAAAGCTGTAACTTGTAGCATACCTCGTTCACTCTCCTCAGGACTTTGAATGGCACCCCAAACCGCGGGCCCAGCTTCCGGCAGGGCAGGTGGGGGGGGCAGGTTTCGGGTCGAGAGCCAGACCCGGTCCCCCGTGCGAACACCGGGGCCTCACTGCGGTGGCGGTCGGAGCTCGCCTTCTGCCGTCTCATGGCCCATTGCAGGTGCACATGGGCGGCGTCCCAGGTCTCCTCCGAGTGCTTAAACCATTCGTCCACCGCAGGAGCCTCGATCTGGCTCTGATGCCAGGGTGCCAGAACCGGTTGATACACCAGTATGCACTGGAAGGGGGAGAGGTTAGTGGAGGAGTGGCGGAGTGAGTTTTGGGCCATCTCTGCCCAGGGGATGAACGCCGCCCACTCCCCCGGCTGGTCCTGGCAATATGACCGCTGAAACATACCCACATCCTGGTTTACTCTCTCCACCTGCCCGTTACTCTCGGGGTGAAAATCCGAGGTGAGGCTGACCGAGACCCCCAGACGTTCCATGAACGCACTCCAGACCCTGGACGTGAACTGGGGACCCCGATCAGAGACTATGTCCTCAGGCACCCCGTACTACCGGAAGACGTGAGTGAACAGGGCCTCCGCAGTCTGTAGGGCCGTAGGGAGACCGGGCAAAGGGAGGAGACGGCAGAAAACCGACCCACAACGACCAGGATCGTAGTGTTGCCCTGTGAGGGAGGAAGATCCGTCAGGAAGTCCACCAACAGGTGCGAGGCTGTTGTGGAAGGGGTAGGGGTTGTAACTTCCCTCTCGGCAGGTGCCAGGGAGCCTTGCACTGGGCGCACACCGAGCAGGAGGAAACATAAACCCTCACGTCCTTGGCCAAGGTGGACCACCAATACTTCCCACTAAGACAGCGCACCGTCCGACCGATGCCAGGATGACCAGAGGAGGGTGACGTGTGGGCCCAATAGATCAACCGGTCGCGGACAGCAGACGGAACGTACAGACGCCCAGCTGGACACTGGAAAGGAGTGGGCTCTGTACGTAGTGCCCGCTCGATGTCCGCGTCCAGCTCCCAAACCACCGGTGCCACCAGGCAAGAGGCCAGGAGTATGGGAGTGTGATCCATGGACCGCTCCTCTGTGTCATACATCCGGGACAGTGCGTCTGCCTTAGCGTTCTGGGAACCTGGTCGGTAGGACAGGGTGAACACAAAACGGGTAAAAACATGGCCCATGTACTCCAGATGTACTCCAGATTGTGCTGGTCAGTCCAGATGAGAAAAGGGTGTCTCGCCCCCTCAAGCCAATGTCTCCACACCCTCAGAGCCTTGACGACAGCCAACAGCTCCCGGTCCCCCACATCATAGTTTTGCTCCGCTGGGCTGAGCTTCTTCGAAAAGAAGGTACAGGGGGTGAAGCTTCGGTGGCGTGCCCGAGCGCTGAGAGAGCACGGCTCCTATCCCAGCCTCGGAAGCGTCCACCTCCACTATGAACGCCAAAGAGGGATCCGGATGAGCCAGCACGGGAGCCGAGGTAAAAAGAGCTCTGTTGACCAAAAGCCCTGTCCGCCTCAGCCGAACATTGCAGTCGCACCGGTCCAACCTTTAGCCGTGAGGTAATGGGAGCCGCTACCTGACCAAAGCCCCGGATAAACCTCCGGTAGTAGTTGGCAAACCCTAGGAACCACTGCACTTCCTTTACCGTGGCCAATTACGCACGGCTGAAATGCGGTCACTCTCCATCTCCACCCCTGACGTGGAAATGCAGTACCCTAGGAAGGAGACGGACTGTTAGAAGAACAGACATTTCTCAGCCTTGACGTACAGGTCATGTTCCAATAGTCGACCAAGCACCCTGCGCACCAGGGACACTTGCTCGGCACGTGTAGCGGAGTTTATCAGAATGTCGTCGATATACACCACTACACCCTGCCTGCACAGGTCCCGGAAAATCTCGTCAACAAAGGCCTGGAAGACTGATGGAACATTCATCAACCCGTACGGCATGACGAGGTACTCATAGTGCCCTGAGGTGGTACTAAATGCCATCTTCCACTCGTCCCACTCCCGGATACGCACCAGGTTGTAAGTGCTCCTGAGATCCAATTTTGTGAAGAAGCGCGCCCCGTGCATTGACTCGATTGCACTGGCGATGAGAGGCAGCGGGTAGCTGTACCTCACAGTGATCTGATTGATACCCTGATAGTCAATACACGGGCGCAGACCCCCATCCTTCTTCTTCACAAAAAATAAACTCGAGGAGGCAGGTGAAGTGGAGGGCCGAATGCATCCCTGCCCCAGGGATTCGGAGACATATGTTTCCATAGCCGCCGTCTCCTCCTGTGACAGAGGATACACGTGACTCCTGGGAAGTGCTGCGTCTACCAGGAGATTTATCGCACAACCCCCCCGTCGATGGGATGGTAATTGAGTCGCCCTCTTCTTACAGAAGGCGAGAGCCAAATCGGCATATTCTGAGGGGACGCGCACGGTGGAGACCTGCTCTGGACTTTCCACCGTAGTCGCACCAATGGAAACCCCTTCACACCTCCCTGAGCACTTTTGTGACCACCCCTTGAGAGCCCTCTGTTGCCACGAAATAGTGGGGTCATGACAGGCCAACCAGGGTAGGCCCAGCACCACGGGAAACGGAGGAGAACCAATAAGGAAGAGACTGATTCTCTCCTTGTGACCCTCCTGCGTAACCATGCCTAGTGGAGCAGTGGCCTCCCTAATCAGCCCTGACCCTAATGATCGACTATCTTGGGCGTGCACAGGGAAGGCCATATCCACAGGAACAAGGGGGATCCCTAAACTATGGGCAAATGAACAGTCGATAAAATTACCAGCTCCGCCTGAATCTACGAGCGCCTTATGCTGGGAATGCGGGGAAAACTCGGGAAATTTAATAGACACATATGTGACAACAGGGGGCTCTGGGTGAGCCTGGTGCAGACTCACCTGGGGTGACACGATAGCGCCCTGCCTGCTTCCTCGACTCCCTGAGGAACCCCCCCAGCACCGACCAGCAGTGTGCCCTCTGCGGCCACAGATGGTGCAGGGAATGGCCCCTCCTCCGGTCACCCTAAGCACAGCACATCCCAGCTCCATGGGGGTCGGAGGAGAAGTGCTGGGGGATGGAACTGACAGGCCCCAATCCGGACGTCCGCGGGTAGCCAGCAGGTTGTCCAGCCGGATGGACAGGTCCACCAGCTTGTCCAACGTGAGGGTGTCGTCTCGGCAGGCCAACTCCTGACGGACGTCCTCACGCAGACTGCACCGGTAGTGATCGATCAGAGCCCTGTCGTTCCATCCCGGTCTGGCGGCCAGGGTCCGGAAGACCAAAGCGAAATCCTGCGCGCTCCTTGTCCCCTGCCTCAGGTGGAACATACGTTCACCTGCCGCTCGACCCTCAGGTGGGTGGTCGAAAACTGCCCGAAAGCGGCGTGTGAACTCTGCGTAATGGTCCAATGCCGTGTCTCCTTCACTCCATACGGCGTTGGCCCACTCCAGGGCTTTGCCTGAGAGGCAGGAGACGAGGGTGTACACGCTCTCATGTCCCGAAGGAGCCGGGTGGACGGTCGCCAGGTAGAGTTCCTGCTGGAGTAGGAACCCCTGGCATCCGGCAGCCATCCCATCATACTCCCTCGGGAGCGTGAGCCGAATCCCGCTGGGCCCAGTTGAAGGAGGGGTGGACAGTGGGGCCTGCTGGTGGAGGCGCTGGAAGACCTCCTCTTCTCTCCCAACGATCCATCGTCTGCAGCACGCGATCAATGGCGGTGCCCAGACGTTGCAACATGGTCGCATGCTGCTGAACGCGCTCCTCTATCGCCACAGGGAGGGCGTCTGCTCCTGCTGACTCCATTCGGTGGTGAGTGATTCTGTAATAGTGCCTGGTGTAGAGGAGTCAGGCGCAGGACAGCAGATATGAGTAATAAACGTAATTTAGTCAAATATTCACAAATACAACACAATAAATCGAGCCCACAATAACGGACCGTATTACAAACAAACAATCACTCACAAACAACCATGGGGGAACAGAGGGTTAAATAATGAACAAGTAATTGGGGGATTGAAACCAGGTGTGTAAGACAAGGACAAAACAAATGGAAAATAAAAAGTGGATCGGCGATGGCTAGAAGGCCAGTGACGTCGACCGCCAAACGCCGCCCGAACAAGGAGAGGGACCGACTTCGGCCGAAGTCGTGACACTGTATTCAAACCCACAAATGCTGTTGCTTCAGATACTCAACTAGTCTACTAGTTTAATCAGAACAACAGTTTTCAGCTGTGCTAACATTGTTGCAAAAGGGTTTTCTAATGATCAATTTCAAAATGATAAACTTGGATTAGCTAACAAAACATGACATTGGAACACAGGAGTGATGGTTGCTGATAATGGGCCTTTGTACGCCATTAAAAATCTGCCGTTTCCAGCTACAATAGTCATTTAAAACATGAACAATGTCTACACTGTATTTCTGATCAATTTGATGTTATTTTAATAGACAAAATATTTTATTTTATTTTAAAAACATGGACATTTCTAAGTGACCCCAAACTTTTGAACGGTAGTGTATATATAGGACAAAACACATCATGACAAGAGAGACACCACAACACTACATAAAGAGAGACCTAAGACAACAGCATAGCAAGGCAGCAACACATAAAAACACAGCATGGTAGCAACACAACATGACAACAACATTTTAGCAGCACAAAACATGGTACAAAGATTATTGGGCACAGACAACAGCACAAAGGGCAAGAAGGTAGAGACAACAATACATCACGCAAAGCAGCCACAACTATCAGTAAGAGTGTCCATCATTGAGTCTTTGAATGAAGAGATGAGGATAAAACTGTCCAGTTTGAGTGGTTTTTGCAGCTCGCTCCAGTCGCTAACTGCAGCGAACTGAAAAGAGGAGCGACCCAGGGATGTGTGTGCTTTGGGGACCTTTAACAGAATGTGACTGGCAGAATGGGTGTTGTATGTGGAGGATAAGGGTTACAGTAGGTATCTCAGATAGGGGGGAGTGAGGCCTAAGAGGGTTTTATAAATAATCATCAACCAGTGGGTCCTGCGACGGGTATACAGAGATGACCAGTTTACAGAGGAGTATAGAGTGATGTTCCCTATAAGGTGAATTGGTGGCAAATTTATGATGGTGAATGTTAAAGAACATCTAGCCGCTCGAGAGCACCCTTACCTGCCGATCTATAAATTACGTCTCTGTAATCTAGCATGGATAGGATGGTCATCTGAATCAGGGTTAGTTTGGCAGCTGGGGTGAAAGAGGAGCGATTACGATAGAGGAAACCAAGTCTAGATTTAACTTTGGCCTGCAGCTTTGATATGTGCTGACAGAAGGACAGTGTAACGTCAAGCCATACTCCCAAGTACTTGTATGAGGTGACTACCTCAACCTCTAAACCCTCAGAGGTAGTAATCACACTTGTAGGGAGTGGGACATTCTTCTTACCAAACCACATGACCTTTGTTTTGGAGGTGTTCAGAACTAGGTTAAGGGCAGAGAAAGCTTGCTGGACACTAAGAAAACTGTGTCGTAGAGCGTTTAACACAACATCCGGGGAGGGGCCAGCTGAGTATGACTGTCTCATCTGCATATAAATAGATGACAGAGCTTCCTACTGCCTGAGCTATGTTGTTGATGTACATTGAGAAGAGTGTGGGAACTAGGATCGAGCCTTGGGGTTTCTCGCGTTGGTTAGTGAGCGAAGCTGGGCAAAGTGTGCAGTTTGACTAGGCTACTGATATTGTCTGGGGTTGCTTGGCATGCAAAATTACTTGTAGATCAATGACTGTCAACACAGTTACTTGCAGTTTGACACTGAAATGTGAGAGGTATTTTCAAAAGGTAGAAAGAATATAATATGAGCAACAACAACAACGTGAAACATCCATTCGTAACGTTTGAATAGATTTTCTGACCGATGCATGCTACATTTGGATCAGTTAAGGGGTCTGCAGAACGATGCACTTGTATCTTAAACATTTGAATCGGGACTGATGGGTATCGGTGAATCGTTACATCCCGTAGTACTCTACTGTTCCCTACTGTAATGTAAGTACTGTAATGTCTAAACTTGTGAAACATAGACGTCTATGATTGGTTCAAATCTGAACCAATCATGGACACCAATGTTTGGGCCAAATGAATGCTGGTCCAGATGTCTGTGGACATTGAAATAAAGTCTTGGGTGAACTGACCAAATTTGAACTACTTTTAACGTCCATGGATGTCCGGTGTCGGTCGGTGCTCAGTGGTTGAGGATACTGGTTACAGTCAATGGTAAGAGAGGGGGCTCATTGTTAGGTGTCAGTTAGAGCCGGGAGAAGTGACATAAATTGGAGAGAGAGAGAAAGGAGCGAGAAGAGACAGAGAGAGAGGGTGAGAGAGGGGGGCGGGTTGTCACACTTGCTTAGACCACCAGATGACAGAAAGAGAAAGACAACAGTTATCAGCTGAACATAACAGTATGCCAGTGGAAGGGAGGACTATAGCAAGTGAACCAACTGTGGTTTGTGCCTACTATGATTTCCCATTGTAGCCAATTCAATTGCAGAAATGTTTGTCACAGATTTTTCTGAAATTCTGCTACCGTAAAAACATTACAACTAATTCATAGGTATACCTTAACTTGTTACTTCAGGGAACTTTAATTGTCCTCCCTCCTCATGAGGGACAGAAAATATCAAATGTCATAAAGATACAGCATGTGGGTTTTTGGTAACGGATTCAAGGCACAAGGCAATGTTTCTTAAACTTAAAAAATGTAGAAAAAAATGATCCGAAATGAAATATGTGTTGATATTAGTCTGCAGGGGTCTTTACTTCAACATTATTTAGTTTTGATGGATTTCTAATAATAAGACATTTTCTGATAGATGTTGTCTAAGACCTCTATTACATCTGTTTGACAAGAAATCAAAGCCATTGCTTGTTCCTATTTTTATCATGGAAAATTATTATATGCCTTCATTTGTAACAGCGGCCTTCCCTCTCTTCACTATAAGAGAGGGTGAAACAGGGATCGGACCAACACGCAGCGTAGCCAGTGCTCAACATGTTTAATTAACAAAAAACTACAGTGAACACTAAACAAATACAAAATAACAAAAGTGGCAAACCAATACAGACCAATCTGGTGCAGAACACAAACACAGAGACAGGAAACAACCACCCACAATCCCCAACACAAAACAAGCCACCTATATATGATTCTCAATCAGGGACAACGATTGACAGCTGTCTCTGATTGAGAACCATATTAGGCTGGACACAGAAACAGACAAACTAGACACACAACATAGAATGCCCACCCCAACTCATGCCCTGACCATACTAAACAAATACAAAAACAAGGGAAAACAGGTCAGGAACGTGACATAATTTCTCAAAAATATAGCCTCTTATCTTTCATTTGACCCCCAATTTGACATGCTCCTATGAACTTGTTGGTGAACACAGGTCCTTTTACATGGAAATTACAGTAACATTGTCTGAGACCTTAAAACTTGTGTTAGCTCCCCAATAAAATTCCTAGGCTTTATCTCAGACATACAGTTAAAGTCGGAAGTTTACATACACCTTAGCCAAATACATTGAAACTCAGTTTTTCACAATTCCTGACATTTAATCCTAGTAAAAATACCCTGTCTTAGGTCATTTAGGATCACCACTTTATTTTAAGAATGTGAAATGTTAGAATAATAGTAGAGAGAATTATTTATTTCAGATTTGATTTCTTTCATCACATTCCCTGTGGGTCAGAAGTTTACATTACACTCAATTAGTATTTAGTAGCATTGCCTTTAAATTGTTTAACTTGGGTCAAATGTTTCGGGTAGCCTTCCACAAGCTTCCCACAATAGGTTGGGTTAATTTTGGCCCATTCCTCCTGACAGAGCTGGTGTAACTGAGTCAGGTTTGTAGGCCTCCTTGCTTGCACATGCTTTTTCAGTTCTGCACACACATTTTCTATATGATTGATGTCAGGGCTTTGTGATGGCCACTCCAATACCTTGACTTTGTTGTCCTTAAGCCATTTTACCACAACTATGGAAGTATGCTTGGGGTCATTGTCCATTTAGAAGACCCATTTGTGACCACGCTTTAACTTCCTGACTGATGTCTTGAGATGCTGCTTCAATATATCCACATAATTTTCCTTCCTCGTGATGCTATTTATTTTTTGAATTGCACCAGTCCCTCATGCAGCAAAGCACCCCCACAACATGATTCTGCCACCCACGTTGGGATGGTGTTCTTCGGCTTGCAAGCATCCTCCTTTATCCTCCAAAAATAACGATGGTCATTATGGCCAAAAAGTTATATTTTTTGTTTCACCAGACCAGAGGACATTTCACCAAAAAATACGATCTTTGTCCCCATGTGCAGTTGCAAACCGTAGTCTGTCTTTTTAATGGCGGTTTTGGAGCAGTGGCTTCTTCCTTGCTGAGCGGCTTTTCAGGTTGTGTCGATATAGGACTCGTTTTACTGTGGATATAGATACTTTTGTACCTGTTCCCTCCAGTATCTTCACAAGGTCCTTTGCTGTTGTTCTGAAATTGATTTGCACTTTTCGCACCAAAGTACATTCATCTCTAGGAGACAGAATGCGTCTCCTTCTTGAGCGGTATGACGGCTGCATGGTCCCATGGTGTTTATACTTGCGTACTATTGTTTGTACAGATGAACGTGGCACCTTCAGGTGTTTGGAAATTGCTCCCAAGGATGAACCAGACTTGTGGAGGTCTCCAATTTTTTTTCTGAGGTCTTGGCTGATTTCTGATGATGTCAAGCAAATAGGCACTAAGTTTGAAGGTAGGCCTTGAAATACATCCACAGGTACACCTCCAATTGACTCAAATTATGTCAATTGGCCTATCAGAAGCTTCTAAAGACATGACATAATTTTCTGGAATTTTCCAAGCTGTTTTAAGACACAATCAACTTAGTGTATGTAAACTTCTGACCCAATGGAATTGTGATACAGTGAATTATAAGTGAAATAATCTGTCTGTAAACAATTGTTGGAAAAATTACTTGCGTCATGCACAAAGTAGATGTCCTAACTGACTTTCCAAAACTATAGTTTGTTAACAAGAAATTTGTGGAGTGGTTGAAAAACGAGTTTTAATGACTCCAACCTAAGTGTGTGTAAACTTCCTACTTCAACTGTAGTACTGTGCACACAAATAGGCCTATTTTTTTCTCCCTGCTCAATAGGAGATTACCAAACCATGTGAACTTGAGGTTGGGTGACGATATGTTAGGACAGGCTGGTTTGGTAAGTGGCCACTAGTCTCTCTGTCAAGCTGCGCAGATTGAATGAGTCTCTCTGGATAAACATCACTTCACCTCACACTGAGATGGAGAGAGAGAGAGACATAGAGAGAGAAACAGATAGAGAGAGAGAGATCCCCAGGTCTCCTGGAGAAACAGAGGTTTAATTTCCAGCAGAATAATCATCAGCATCACTCAACCAGGCAGAGAGAGGGATGGAGGAAGAGAGAGGCTCTAAAGATGATGGACTCTCCATTTCCCTTTACACGCACAGAGATATAGCCAATTACACACACACTGCATCTCAAAGCACAGAGAGGAGATAGCCAATTCCAGGCACTGTCAGGCAGCATACAGAGAATAGGTTTTAAATTCTATGGAACTCTGCTCAGCTGCAACCTGAGATCGGAGATCGGAGCGGAGGTGTGTGTGGGGTGGGGTGAGGGGGGGGTGTAGCAGCTGAATTAGGCTAATCAGCCTGATCAACGACATCATGTCCACATTTCCTTTGGCAATGTCTCTCTGTTTGAAAGGACTTATATCTCATAGCTCTGACACCTCTCTCTCTTTTGCTCTCTCGCCTTCTCTCCATCACTCCATCACACTTTTTTCTGTCTCTCTGTCTCTCCCTCTCTCCTCCTGTAGACTAAACAGAGAGAAAGCAGACCCTGGTCGCAACAGGATGTGACACACTGCTCTCACGCGCGCACACAGAGAGAGAGAGAGAGAGAGAGAGAGAGATGTTTCCACTATATACGAGAGATGTTTCCATGGTATAGCCTAATCCCTCAGAAAGTGTTCCACAGGAGACCATTAACACTTGACGTTCATAACAGTTTAGACCTGGAGGATGAATAACCATGTCTGGGACTTGAAGTCTCATGTTAGATCCTGTGATAATACATCAGGCTTTGGCTCAGTGGGCTGACACATTCTTGAGTTGCACAGAGAGGTGATCTGGTCAGTCACATTGGTAACAGATAATTTCTTATTATCCTCTCCTCCGTGTATGAATTCATTTTCCAGCACTAGGCCAGCCGCCAGACCTGACTGACTTCTCTCCCTTATCTCCATACTAACAATGGTGGGGGTTAACTTTGTGTGTGTGTGTGTGTGTGTGTGTGTGTGTGTGTGTGTGTGTGTGTGTGTGTGTGTGTGTGTGTGTGTGTGTGTGTGTGTGTGTGTGTGTGTGTGTGTGTGTGTGTGTGTGTGTGTGTGTGTGTGTGTGTGTGTGTGTGTGTGTGTGTGTGTTGTGGGGGGATGGGAGTTAACCCTTAACCCCATGGGAATAGCAGCCAAGCTGAAAGCTTGTTTAGCACACAACACCCCATCTAGGCCAATAAACCCATCTGCATCTCCACCCCCAGCCTATACACTATCTGCATCTCCACCCCCAGCCTATACACTATCTGCATCTCCACCCCCAGCCTATACACTATCTGCATCTCCACCCCCCAGCCTATACACTATCTGCATCTCCACCCCCCAGCCTATACACTATCTGCATCTCCATCCCCCAGCCTATACACTATCTGCATCTCCACCCCCCAGCCTATACACTATCTGCATCTCCATCCCCCAGCCTATACACTATCTGCATCTCCACCCCCCAGCCTATACACTATCTGCATCTCCACCCCCAGCCTATACACTATCTGCATCTCCACCCCCCAGCCTATACACTATCTGCATCTCCACCCCCAGCCTATACACTATCTGCATCTCCACCCCCCAGCCTATACACTATCTGCATCTCCACCCCCAGCCTATACACTATCTGCATCTCCACCCCCCAGCCTATACACTATCTGCATCTCCACCCCCCAGCCTATACACTATCTGCATCTCCACCCCCAGCCTATACACTATCTGCATCTCCACCCCCAGCCTATACACTATCTGCATCTCCACCCCCAGCCTATACACTATCTGCATCTCCACCCCCCAGCCTATACACTATCTGCATCTCCACCCCCAGCCTATACACTATCTGCATCTCCACCCCCCAGCCTATACACTATCTGCATCTCCACCCCCAGCCTATACACTATCTGCATCTCCACCCCCATCCCCAGCCTATACACTATCTGCATCTCCACCCCCCCAGCCTATACACTATCTGCATCTCCATCCCCCAGCCTATACACTATCTGCATCTCCACCCCCCAGCCTATACACTATCTGCATCTCCATCCCCCAGCCTATACACTATCTGCATCTCCACCCCCAGCCTATACACTATCTGCATCTCCATCCCCCAGCCTATACACTATCTGCATCTCCATCCCCAGCCTATACACTATCTGCATCTCCATCCCCCAGCCTATACACTATCTGCATCTCCATCCCCAGCCTATACACTATCTGCATCTCCATCCCCCAGCCTATACACTATCTGCATCTCCACCCCCCAGCCTATACACTATCTGCATTTCCACCCCCCAGCCTATACACTATCTGCATCTCCATCCCCCAGCCTATACACTATCTGCATCTCCATCCCCAGCCTATACACTATCTGCATCTCCATCCCCCAGCCTATACACTATCTGCATCTCCACCCCCCAGCCTATACACTATCTGCATCTCCATCCCCCAGCCTATACACTATCTGCATCTCCATCCCCCAGCCTATACACTATCTGCATCTCCATCCCCCAGCCTATACACTATCTGCATCTCCACCCCCCCAGCCTATACACTATCTGCATTTCCACCCCCCAGCCTATACACTATCTGCATCTCCATTCCCCAGCCTATACACTATCTGCATCTCCACCCCCCAGCCTATACACTATCTGCATCTCCACCCCCCAGCCTATACACTATCTGCATCTCCACCCCCCAGCCTATACACTATCTGCATCTCCATCCCCCAGCCTATACACTATCTGCATCTCCATCCCCCAGCCTATACACTATCTGCATCTCCACCCCCCAGCCTATACACTATCTGCATCTCCACCCCCCAGCCTATACACTATCTGCATCTCCACCCCCCAGCCTATACACTATCTGCTTTTCCACCCCCCCAGCCTATACACTATCTGCATTTCCACCCCCCCAGCCTATACACTATCTGCATTTCCACCCCCCCAGCCTATACACTATCTGCATCTCCACCCCCCAGCCTATACACTATCTGCATCTCCACCCCCCAGCCTACACACTATCTGCATCTCCACCCCCCAGCCTATACACTATCTGCATCTCCACCCCCCAGCCTTTACACCCCTCTCTTTTTTTCTGCATTTCTCTCCCTTTTTCTCTCTCCCTCTCTCCCACTACAAGTCTCTCTCTCTCTTCATACAAGTACAACAATACCATATTGTTGTATGTGTGTATTACATCAGGCCAAGCAGCAATGTATACTATGTCTCTGCCAGACAGCCGTAAGTCCTGTCAGTCAGTTTATTACCATGCAGATTAGCCAGATTCAACAACCAGACACTCATTACATTACAGATTCCCTTTACCAATACTTCATTAATACCACATGAATACTGCATTAATACTTCATTATGACCACATGAATACTGCATTAATACTTCATTATGACCACATTAATACTGAATGTGTCTGGCTCCCTCAATGGGCTCACCATATCATAGGCTCTCCCTGTGCGACTGTGTGTGTGTGTGTGTGTGTGTGTGTGTGTGTTTGAGTCAGCAAAGACAAAAGTTTCCCTCTGAATCCTCTCTGCTCTTCATCCTTCCAACTGAAGCAGCCACACACACACACACCCACACACCCACACACACACACACACACACACACACACACACACACACACACACACACACACACACACACACACACACACACACACACACACACACACACACACACACACACACACACACACACACACACACACACACACACACACACACACACACATACACACACACTAAATGAGATTCCTGCTCCTTAATAAATGTTGAGGGTGTCTTTGTCAGAGTGTGAGTGTTCAGAGGAATAAAGCACAGCTACGGCTGGCTGTCTAGTCTGAAGGAGACATTTTAAACTAACACGTCGAGAGAGAGAGAGAGAGAGAGAGAGAGAGCGAGAGAGAGAGAGAGAGAGAGAGAGAGAGAGAGAGAGAGAGAGATGGTTGCCTCGGAGCATTCCACACATCCACGATCAGTGTTTAGATTCTACTGCTTCTGCTGGTGGCTCTGGCAGGCCTGCTAGCTGCGCCCCACCAGACACTCTGTCTCTCAGTCCTGGACTGTCCGTATGTTCAATAGTCACCCTGCTCCCCTTCAGTGGACTGGGAAGTATGAGAAGAAGAAACACTGGTATGTTAATTATTTTTTAATTTTTTTAATTTAACCTTTATATTACTAGGAAAGTCAGTTAATAACACATTTTTATTTACAATGATGGCCTACCCCGGCCAAACCCGGACGACGCTTGGACAATTTGGCGCCACCTTTTGGGACTCCCAATCACGTCCGGATGTGATACAGCCTGGAATCGAACCAGGGGCTGTAGTGACGCCTCTTGCACTGAGATGCAGTCCCTTAGATGCTGCGCTACTTGGGAGCCGGAACTCACAATCAAAGAGGATTGTGAGTTACATTTTGTATACTATGTACACTACTTGGGCCAACGACATGACATGGCATGACATGACATTAACCTTTTCAAACAAACAAACATAATGGGCCCAAACATCTGTTATCATATAGGATACTGTTAATCAAACTAGACTGTGTATAAGGTAGAACCCCAACATCCAACCATGTCATTGTTCTGGCTGCTTTGTTCAGTCTATGTTATGAAACATGCTATACTGCTGCAGCTCTAGACTCTACACAGCCAGCCAATGAGGTAACTAAAACCATTTCTGGCTACACCTGGCTTGTCTGTCAAGCAACAACATGAATAGCACAGGTGAAGTACTCTCTATTTCCATTATTCCCCACCCCCTCTCTCCCTCCCTCTATAATTGTCTTTAGCTGCAGGGGCCAGGGGTGGATATCACTGATGTCTTTCAGCACCTTATTGTATTTAACATTGAGGTGCTTTCTTTTCTTCCTGATGTCACATTAGATTTCCCAAACAGATTCCCAGCTATAATGCAATATCACCCCCCACACATGTTTACAGCAACTCTGTTCTGGAGGACTCCAGCCAAGGAACATTCTGTACAGCAAGTTGGTAGCCAACCAGCCCAAATACGACGTCGGATTAGACCGTAGCAGAGCCACGTACCTTGACCGGGGGGCTTCGTGTGGCCACCGGCTGGTCCCTGATCCCACTGCCCGGGGGAGAGGCACTGATCCCGGCAGCACAGCCCAGCGACCGCCCGCCTCCCACCAGGGACTGCCTGGTACTACCTCCATTCCGTGGCCGCTGTTTGATCCCGTCCAGCAGGCGGACCAGCAAGATATTCGCGGGAAGATCATCCACCTCACAGCCGACTAGGATACGACATTCTGGGCATCTCAGTTCGTTCCTGGAGCTGACTATGTTCTCCAAGCAGCGGCGACAGAAGGTGTGTTGGCAAGGCAGGACTTTAGCTGTAGTGTCCAGCCGCTCCAAACACACTGAACACTCCAATAGATCCAACAGTGACGACTCGTCCATCTCACACTGCGTTATTAATGACGTTAACCGAGTGGGTGTTGGTTTCTTGTTGCGCGTGTAATGCACCAGAAACTGAAGAATGCATATCGGCGTAAGGCTGTTTAAATGCACAATTTCCCACAACAGAGCCTGTGCAGGGAACCAGGCAGCCCCTCTCGCTCTCTCTTCTATTTCTCCTCGCTCTCTCTCTATTTGCTCGCTCGCACAGCTGTGCAGAATGCAGTGAGGTCACGCTCTGCTGTGCAATTTCCCACAACGAAGCCCATGCAGGCAACCAGGCAGCCCCTCTCGCTCTCTTCTCTCTCTCTCTCTCTCTCTCTCTCTCTCTCTCTCTCTCTCTCTCTCTCTCTCTCTCTCTCTCTCTCTCTCTGTCTCTCTCTCTCTCGGTGTGTGGGTGTGTGTGTGTGAGAGAGAGTGTGAGTGTTACTGTGTGTGTGATAATGTTACTGTTATTCTATGGGGATGAACAGAGTGTGGATGCATTCAAGTGGTATAATGCAACACAGATTATCCCCAAAACCTGTCACCATCTCTGATGAGCTAGTAGTGTGGCTTATCTTTATAAATAAGGTGTCAAGTCAATAAGCAAACTGAACCAGATATTTGGTAGACTCCATTAGGAGAGTAGGTAATTCTACCACAGAATAACCAGCACCAGTGGCGGTCGGTGCCGTTTAAGATGAAGGAGAACGATTACATTTTTCATGAGCATGTCCTTATTTCTATTACAGCATATTGGATGACTGTCATTCATATTCCATTCACCCAGCTCAATGTAACATCAATACGTTTAGGCTACTACATGATACTCAAATTGTCCCTATACCCATCATGAGGTTGCTACAACCTAGCCTATGAAAAATTTGAGGTGTCAGGCAGTGACACATGGGCAGACACTATTGACTGCATCTAGCTGATCTAGGGTGTAATCATTAGTCCAACAGTTGCAAATGAGAGTTTCTATTGGACAAATTCAGGTTTGTTTATCCCCGTTTTGTTCCGTTTGCTTCCGTTTAAGAAATGTTTTTCAACAGAATCGGTGGAATCTCCTGATCACACGTAACCACAGTTCACTTTCATAGCAGCCAAGTTGTATTCCTTTTCGTGTCTATGTTCTCTCCTCCTCTCACCATTTCCTTTCGCTACTGGACTTCAATGCACAACACATCAGCTGTATGTGACCAGGCAAAAAAAAACTTTCCAAGCCAAACCATATCATAACCACAACACACAGCCTACATCGTTGTCACCATATTAGCTAAAGTAATGCCATAGTCAAGATAGCTAATAGACCTAACGCATTAGTAAACCCACTACAATCATGCAGTATACAGTCAGTAAGCAGTTTACCACTGACACAGGTGGGCCCCAGTGGAAATACATTTGTAAAATCAGGACATTTTCTGGAAGTTGTCATAATTACTGTGTAAGTCTATGGAAGGAGTTGAGAACCATGAGCCTCCTTGGTTTTCTATTGATGTCAATGTACCCAGAGGAGAACAGAAGCTAGCTGTCCTCCGGCTACTTAAAAAATGGTTCTAATAAATATTACCTTTATTTCACTAGACAAGTCAGTTAAGAACAAATTCTTATTTACAATGACGACCTACCAAAAGGCAAAAGGCCTCCTGCGGGGATGGGGGCTAGGATTAAAACATTTAATTTAAAAAATATAGGACAAAACACACATCACGACGAGAGACAACACAACACGACATAAAGAGAGACCTAAGACAACAGCATAGCAAGGCAGCAACACATGACAACACAGCATGGTAGCAACACAACATGACAACAACATTTTAGCAGCACAACATGGCAGCAGCACAACATGGTAACAGCACAAAACCCTTACAGCACAAAACCCTTACCTGCCGATCTATAAATTACGTCTCTGTAATCTAGCATGGGTAGGATGGTCATCTGAATCAGGGTTAGTTTGGCAGCTGGGGTGAAAGAGGAGCGATTACATTAGAGGAAACCAAGTCTAGATTTAACTTTGGCCTGCAGCTTTGATATGTACTGAGAGAAGGACAGTGTAACGTCAAGCCATACTCCCAAGTACTTGTATGAGGTGACTACCTCAACCTCTAAACCCTCAGAGGTAGTAATCACACTTGTAGGGAGTGGAACATTCTTCTTACCAAACCACATAACCTTTGTTTTGGAGGTGTTCAGAACAAGGTTAAGGGCATAGAAATCTTATTGGACACTAAGAAAGCTTTGTCGTAGAGCGTTTAACACAAAATCCAGGGCGTGGGCCAGCTGAGTATAAGACTCTATCATCTGCATTTAAATGTATGAGAGAGCTTCCCACTGCCTGAGCTGTGTTGTTGATGTAAATTGAGAAGAGAGTGGGGCCTAGAATCGAGCCTTGGTGACAGGCAGTGGCTGAGACAGCAGATGTTCTGACTTTATACACTGCATTCTTTGAGAGAGGTAGTTTGCAAACCAGGCCAAAGACCCCTCAGAGACACCAATACTCCTTTGCCGGCCCACAATAATGGAATGGTCTACCGTATCAAAAGCCTTGGCCAAGTCAATGAAAATAGCAGCACAACATTGCTAAGAATCAAGGGCAATGGTAGCATCATTGAGGACCTTTAAGGTTGCAGTGACACATCCATAACCTGATAGGAAACCAGATTGTATACCAGAGAGATTACTATAGACATCAAGAAAGCCAGTCAGTTGATGATTGACAAGTTTTTCCAACACTTTTGATAAACAGGGCAAAATAGAAATAGGCCTAAAAAAGTTAGGATCAGCTTAATCTCTCCCTTTAAATAAAGGACGAACCATGGCTGCCTTCCACGCAATGGAAGCCTCCCCAGAGAGGAGAGACAGGTTAAAAACATCAGAGGTAGGCTTGGCGATGATAGGGCAGCAACCTTAAAGAAGAAAGGGTCTAAACCATCTGACCCAGATTGCTTTTTGGGGTTATGCTTAAGGAGCTCTTTTAGCACCTCGGACTCAGTGACCGCCTGCAGGAAGAAACTTTGTAGCGGGGCAGCGGAAAAAGAAGGAGGAGCATCGGGGCTAGTCGCATTAGAAGGGGTGGGAGATGAGGAAATGTTGGACGGGCAAGGAGGCATGGCTCAGTCAAATGGTGCTACCCTACAGAGTACTGTTGAGGCTACTGTAGCCCTTCATTGCAAAACAGTGTGTTTTAATCAATTATTTGGTGACGTGAATACATTTAGTATAGTTTTATTTAAAACGGATAACTTTTTTAATGTTTTAAACATATCTTTTTATGAAATTCACTGAGGATGGTCTTCAGATTTTTTTTTCTCGCTACAGTTGGCTATATAGGTCTGCTAATACAGGACTTGTAAAGGCCCATTGCACTACTTTTGTGATTAATATTAAAATGTGTTTTCATTCAGATATTTCAGGGAGTGCTGCAGCACCCTCATCACCCCTACTTCCTGCGGCTACGCATCAGTCAGACCAGAGCAGACAAATGTGTGAAGATACTGCCACCCTGCTGACATCTAAAGAAATATCTGTTGTTTGTCTTGTGGACAGTAGGTAGCCTAGTATTGATGGTAACAGAGGGGTTCTAGCGGCGCCTGCTGGTGATATGTTGAACTGATCCATAGCCCAGATGTTTTGATGAAAAGTATTAATACTTGAGCCTACCCTGTAAGATCTAAGAGGTTGCTCTTGGACTGAACACACACACACATTCCTAGTTGCCACCCAAACCATGTTTATGGTTTGAAATGAAACCATAGTGCACTCCTATTTCCCAGAGCCTTACAGGGAACAGAGTACCACTTCAGATGCAGCCTAAGTTCCTGTTAGAGCCCCATGGCTGAGGAAGGAGAAGGTCTGTCAGCTGCACAGTACAGTTTGTCTCTGTCTCTGTCTGTCTCTACCTGTTTCTCACGTTTAACTCCTGCCCCAGGGTGTGTGTGTGTGTGTGGGGGGGGGGGGGGGGGGGCAGGCTGTGAGTTGAGTTCCACAGATCAGACATCCTGCCTGGCTAAGGGGCGGCACTGTTATCTACCACCCACAAAGACGAACACAGGGCCTAAACCAACTGACGTGCAGGTAGTGTGTGTGTGTGTGTGTGTGTGTGTGTGTGTGTGTGTGTGTGTGTGTGTGTGTGTGTGTGTGTGTGTGTGTGTGTGTGTGTGTGTGTGTGTGTGTGTGTGTTTGTGTGCAGAGCCACCTCTAGCTTTTTGGAGGGCCTAAGTGAGATTTGGTTGGGGGGCACCCCCACATCGCAGGCAAAACGTTTTAGTGTCCCCAATCTTGGTAATAGATAAAATGTTGGCAGTACATTTCCTGTAATTCTACACATTTTGTCATGGGGTGGTGAGAAGCTTTTGCAGTTTTAAAGCAAATTCTCTGCAATTCTACAAATTTTGCCATGACTTATGCCATGTTCATATCACATCTGTGTGAGAGTGACAAACAAAATCAAAAGGGATCCCTTGGAGGTCAGGGCCCATGAGCACATGCCCTGCGTGCCCGGTCGGTAATTTGGTGATGATTAGGTCTACTACAAGGTTTAGATAGCTGGTAGAATACCTTACCTAGTGTTAGGTTCTAAATGAACCTAGTAAAACTCACTGACGATTAGTAAAGCTTAAACCAAGTTTATTCACCCATTGGGTCATACAGCTGCATAAGACAAAGACATGGTTCCACCAGCGGTAGTACATAGATTTTATTTAACTAGGCAAGTCAGTTAAGAACAAATTATTTTTTACAATGACGGTCTACCGGGGAACAGTGGTTTAACTTGTTCAGGGGTAGAACGACAGATTTTTACCTTGTCAGCTCGGGGATTCAATCCAGCAACCTTTCAGTTACTGGCCCAATGCTCTAATCACTAGGCTACCTGCCGCCCCATATATACCCCAATTTGGGGTGGAATCTCCACCTTCTCTCTAAACATGACATCTTTGTTGCTAGGCAGGAAATAAACTATTCCTTCTCCCTTAACGTGATCTGACCTGACCTTGGCCCCTTTCCTCACTAAACCACATCTCTCCACCCTTATCAGTGCCTGCCAACATGTGATCGTCTTTCCTTCACTCAGTACAATCCAAGCATAATTGCCTCCACCATATTCATTCCTCATACAGATAACCATTAACTTCTAGTGTAGGTAGACCCTCCTAGACTATAGCACTCAATATTTCAATAGGATGCCTGATAATTAACACTATTCCAAGTTTAGGAGTCAGAACCCAGAACCCATCACTAGCAATACAAAATGTTTTTCTGACACGGGCTAATTGAGTGACTGACATAACAAGTGGGAAACTGCTGATGCACTACCAAATGAAAACATTGCACCTTGTGTATTCTACTTTTCAAACTATCTTAGTTTCTAAAAAAACACATTTGTATTACATTTATTTGGGTCGTGGGGCCCCCTAGCAGCGTGTAGTCTACGTATAGGAAGAGACGGCTGTGTGTGTGTGTGTGTGTGTTCACCTACACCCCCAGTCAGAGACTTCACATGCCCCGTCTGAAACAGACGATGTGGGTGAAGGATTGGACTTTACAGTCACACAAAGACTCACAAATAGAGGCAGATATGGAATGTCATCATCGATATGATGGCCCACCATAAGCAAGCAAGTAAGTTTATACGTGTGTATGTGTGTAACTAGCCCCTACCTCTCCTGCCCACATGTTATGCGTGTTTCATCTAACCATCCCAAACGCAATTCACCACTGAAAATCTGTGTCTGAGTGTTGTAAAGAAAACAGTTCTGAAGTTGTTATATTTCAAACTTACTGTACATCAATAATGTTACCAATAGGCTAGCCTTCTCTCTTCACCCAATGTCCTTCCACCGTGGAAACTAGGTTAGCTGACACTGCAGTCACCATGGTAACAGAATTTGCTCTCCTGTTGAGGAGTGCAGTAGTTAGAGGACAGCATACACGTATGTGTGTGTGTGTGTGTATGAGGACGTGTAGTTACAGGAGAGGATAGAATATGCCCACCTTTACAGAGTACCTATCATGCAAAGCGTCAGGAGCCCGGAACTCCTGTGACTTACATGGATGGCTAAATATACAGTTTAAACTTTAAATAGAGAGAAGAAGTCTGTGATATTTGTTTTGGCTTCAGTAGCTAGATACCTTCCTCCTACACCAGCTGTCTTTATTAAAGACCTGATATTGGCCTTATCGCTGTTGGCTTTAGAAGACAGCTGACTGGGGTTCTGTTTGCTCTGGCTGTGGTCCTGTGGTAATAGTCATCTGGAGTAATGTAATATGATAGGTGTTTTCATCCCAGTGAGGCTCTGTTGCTCTTCACTGGTCTCTTTGTTTGCCAGTCTGTCTGTCGGTCAGGAAGGAAGGAAGCTGCTCTCCTGTGAGGATCAGAGATGAGAGGATGAGAGGGCCACCGGGCTCAGGGCTGCCAGAGAGAGAGAGAGAGAAGTGAGAGGAGAGAGAGAGAAAGAGAGAGGGGGGCAGGGCAGAAAGGTATAATTATAGGACTTACATGAGTTAACTCTTCAAACACACCTCTCTCTCTCTCCTCAGAAGCTCTAAGCACATCTTTTATCTGCTCTTTCCTGCGGAGGAGCGGAGAGGAAGGGGAGAGGGAGACCGGGCAGAGTAAGGAGAGAAGACAGACAGAGAGACAGAGTGGTGGAGTCTCTTTGGTCAGTTCTTGTGCCTCAGGGAAAGTCCAGGGTTCGGTCCGTCCCAAACAACTGGCGCCGACTGGTAAACAAATAAATAAACATCACATCAATAACTCAACACTCATAAACCAGAAGGAACATTGGAAATCTTAGACACATGAACCAGAGTCTGAAGCTTTCATGTTCTTTAAAGGTACAAAGTATAAAGTTTAATGCTCCCCTTTTATTTATGGACCAACAACACGAATACCGGATACAAACCCCTCCTCTCCCTTCCGCTCTCTCTCTCAATTAGCTTGATTGCACACTGATGAAAGGATAGATGCAGATAAATGTGAGTAGATTTATTGAATGGTCTCCGTCTCACCACATCAGTAGCCTAACAGTAGCTAGAATACGTTAATTCAATAGCCTACCAAGAGGAGATGTATTGTTTGTGGTTCACCTCTAGATGTCGTCGTAGAGTTGTGGAGGCACATAAATACCATTCACTACCTGCATCAGGTTGATCCTCATCTTCTAGGGCGGAGGAAAATGATATTTTTTGTGAGGAGGAGCTACTCTGGATCACCGGCCATGCACACTGTGGGCTGAAAACAGCGAGATTAACGAAAGATTTGTTTAGCTGTTTAGATATTGGTGATGCCTGTCAGACTGCTCAATACAGTCTGATCATTAAACTACAGCAATCCGCGCAGAGAGCTAGGCTACACGCCGCCAGACCCGTCCCGTCTCAACTCGGCTCTACACGCAGGTAAAGTGCTTTGGAATGTAAAGCGGGATTGCTGCAAGATTTTAGGAAATTCCTGGAGCATTTATGCTGCAGACACATGTAACCTACTTAACTGTAATTTTAATTTTCGAAAATAACTGCATGTGTTACATTGTTTGTTGGTCGAAAATGAAGCAAATATTCAGAAAAGTTAGCCACTGTTGGAAAGAAATAAATGGACAAATGTCAAATGATCTACATATTTAAATAGGCCTGTTTTTCTGCCTTAAATATTTGATAATCTAGCCTAGTAATTGCTCTAAACCGGAGTTTTTTTATTTTTCATAGCGGTATTTCAGTTTATATTAGACCTGTAGTTAATTGCATGATAATAGAGCGCAGTGTCTGAGTGTGTGTGGTCGCTAAGTGGTGTGTTGGGAAGTAATAACGTTAGGCCACCAGGTTTATTACTGATCCATTAGGGATGTAGCCTACCATCTTGGAGGTAATTGTTACATGAAGAGAGCATTGGCTCTTAGTTCACCTCTCATCTCCCGAGAGGGACAGCGGGTTCTGAGACCAGCGACGGGTCCTGGTCGGTCCCGATCCCGGTGTGTGCTTTGCTCTTCTCTCAACCGTCTCCGCATAATTATTTTGACGGTGCCGCCTGGTTTTCGCCCTCCCCGGGCCCTGGGGGAACTCCTGGCCGCAGACAGGCAGCCTAACCCGGGCTCGACATGCTGGGTCCTGACGCTCTCTGAAGTCTGGAGCTTTGAACTACGGCTGCAGCGCTGAGGGTGGAAATCAATCCCCTCTCTCTCTGTGTCTCGGCTCTCTGTCCCTCTCCCTCTCCCCCCGGCACACCGCCGCACTTTTTCATGGTTGAGGTAGAAAGGATAAAGAAAGAAGAAACGTCAAAGAAAACGTGTAACTCATCTTCAAAGCTTTAGTATGGCGCCGCAGGATTAAATGAATGAAAGGAAATACTGATCATAATAACAACAAAAGTAGCAATGATAATATTCATATTTGCGTAGTAATAATTATGATAGGCTAATAGCTTTTTTAGTAGCATAGTAAGGAATTTAGCTGTATCACAGAAATTCTGCTGATAACATTTTAAACTTTAAAAAAGTTAGTTATATATATATATTTAAAGACGTCATACCTTATTTTGAAGGTTTAGAATATTCTGTACAAGGACAATGGTGACGTGTGCCTGACAAGCCTGCACTATAGACCTAATGGGCTATATTAAGTTTACAAATTAATGCAGATTTCTGGAGAACAAACACATATCCTGTCTCCAGATACATGGCAGAAAGTTGTCATTTTGTCAGATAATATTAAATTCAAACAATATGTATCCTAATATAGATTGAAATGTAACACTGAAGCTTTGAAACCGATATGTTTCACAGATATCTCCCTGTAAGGTGATTGAGCTCGTCTCAATAGAGGATGTTGAACTTATCATTAAATGTGTAAAGAGATAACGATACGAGCTGACCTGTAACAGATGTTGCTCTAACTTCCAAAATACACTGTAATCTAAGCAGATCCAATGTCCATATATTAACATGGTGTGTAATTGAAGGAGTGTATCCTCCATGCATCAATTCACTTTCAGTAATAATTGTGTTATAACCTAATGTGTTTAAGGAGAGAAGAGGGAGAAGGGTCAGAAGGGTCACTGCTCTCTCTCTCTTCTACTGTATGTCTGGCTGTTTGAGGCTAATGATACGTTGTCAGTCCAGTCCGTCAGACCAAAGCCCAGGGTCCCATAACCCACTGCTCGGAGTCCTCTACTCACTAGAGCCCAGCCCCTCTCCGACCCCTCGACTCTTGTGCTACAGACACCATAATCATCCCACACTAAACACAAATAGACTGACAGACAGATAGTCGGCCGTTCTGCTGTCATGCTAAAGACTAAGGAACAGAGAGACGCAGACCGAAACCGTTTTTCCCACTTGCTAATGAGTTAGACACAGTAAATGGACCCGCCCACCTACAATAACGCTCAATAGATAACACGAGAGACGAAGGTGATATGGAGAGAGAGACGTTCTGCCTCAGTGGAGGTAAAGAGAGGGATCAGGGAGAGGCGACGATGAAAGACAGATCACGTAAGACAGAAATCAAAGGGACTACTGAGTGGTGTGGCTGGAGGTGTGTGTATGTGTGTGTATGTGTGTGTGTGTGTGTGTGTGTGTGTGTGTGTGTGTGTGTGTGTGTGTGTGTGTGTGTGTGTGTTGCGACTCCTTTTAATGTGCATTAAGAGTTGGTTTTTCTTGCACTCTGAAAGGGGAAAGTCAGTCTGTAATTAAAGCAATCAGAGATGAAGAGAGATGAAGAGACTACACCAGATACACACACACACCCACACCCACACACCCACCCACCCACCCACCCACCCACCCACCCACACACACACACACACACACACACACACACAGTTGTATCAGTATAGCCTTGTGATGATATGAACCTGTTTAATAACTCTAGGAGTCTCTCTGAAAACATGGAAACAATCTGATATGAGCACCATAAAAAAAAGAAGAACAAATATATTGATTCAACGTACAATTGTAAGGCAACCAGCTCCAAAATGTTTGTGTGTGAACATTTTGTTGAGCAAACTCACAGCTGGTTGCCTTCCAATTGTACGTTGAATCAACATGTTTATTTTATTTTTACAGTGTAGTCTTTCAGTAAAGAAATCCAACTCTATCCTTTCAATCCCTTCTGCACCCACCTACTCACTTCCAACTGCTGTTAATGCCTGGGTGTATTTTCATGTGTATTTCAATGTGTATTTAATACTTGTGCTGTTTGTTGGCTGCAAAGTATTTAGTTCTAATGAGAACAAACTGTTTTCAGTACCCAATGTTCTCCCTTCCCCCAGCCCTCTTTATGATGTTTCTGCATGGAGGTTAGTTGTAGTGGTAACATGTGTTTGAGATATGAGAGGATTTGGCAGGTCTGTATGTATTAAAGAGGAATAATTGGCTTTAAAGGAGAAATCCTCCAGTATCTGACTGATTGTGTTTAGGAGTTGTTCATTAGTTGGAAGCAGCAGGATGGTGTGTTGTGTGAGTGTGTGTGTTTGTGTGTTCGTACGTTTGTGAGAGATAGACAGAGAGGAGAGGGCAAAATGTGGAGAGGAAAGTACAGGAGAAAAGGAGAGGAGAGAAGGCTTTAGAATGAAAAACAGACATTGACAGACATTAGGTTGAGACTAATGCCAAGAGTCCAGAACTTCACTTCATTAAAGTATTTGTTTAATTGTCATCAGAATTAAACCACAGGCATATGAACCACATAGCGCTTTGTATTTGTGCATGCACATATGTGCACACGTGTACTTGTATGTATGCGTGTGTGCGTGTGCGCGAATATGCACGCGTCTGTGTGAGAAAGAGTTTAATTGGGTTCTTGGCTTCATCTCCTCCCTGATTGCTTTGTTAGAGAAGCCACATCCTAATCTGACAGAGTCATTATCAACTCACAGTAAATATCCATTACGGGGTTAAACATTCATTTCCGTTGCGTCCTTTAGATGATAGATCACATGTGTTACCACAGAGTGATCAGGGGACGGGGGTTGGATTTAGAGAGAGAAAGGGTTCATGTAGAGGAAGGCAGCTTGGGATAAGGCCCGGGGTTCATGTAGAGGAAGGCAGCTTGGGATAAGGCCCGGGGTTCATGTAAAGGAAGGCAGCTTGGGATAAGGCCCGGGGTTCATGTAGAGGAAGGCAGCTTGGGATAAGGTCCGGGGTTCATGTAGAGGAAGGCAGCTTGGGATAAGGCCCGGGGTTCATGTAGAGGAAGGCAGCTTGGGATAAGGTCCGGGGTTCATGTAGAGGAAGGCAGCTTGGGATAAGGCCCGGGGTTCATGTAGAGGAAGGCAGCTTGGGATAAGGCCCGGGGTTCATTTAGAGGAAGGCAGCTTGGGATAAGGCCCGGGGTTCATGTAGAGGAAGGCAGCTTGGGATAAGGTCCGGGGTTCATGTAGAGGAAGGCAGCTTGGGATAAGGCCCGGGGTTCATGTAGAGGAAGGCAGCTTGGGATAAGGTCCGGGGTTCATGTAGAGGAAGGCAGCTTGGGATAAGGCCCGGGGTTCATGTAGAGGAAGGCAGCTTGGGATAAGGCCCGGGGTTCATGTAGAGGAAGGCAGCTTGGGATAAGGCCCGGGGTTCATGTAGAGGAAGGCAGCTTGGGATAAGGCCCGGGGTTCATGTAGAGGAAGGCAGCTTGGGATAAGGCCCGGGGTTCATGTAGAGGAAGGCAGCTTGGGATAAGGCCCGGGGTTCATGTAGAGGAAGGCAGCTTGGGATAAGGTCCGGGGTTCATGTAGAGGAAGGCAGCTTGGGATAAGGCCCGGGGTTCATGTAGAGGAAGGCAGCTTGGGATAAGGCCCGGGGTTCATGTAGAGGAAGGCAGCTTGGGATAAGGTCCGGGGTTCATGTAGAGGAAGGCAGCTTGGGATAAGGCCCGGGGTTCATGTAGAGGAAGGCAGCTTGGGATAAGGTCCGGGGTTCATGTAGAGGAAGGCAGCTTGGGATAAGGCCCGGGGTTCATGTAGAGGAAGGCAGCTTGGGATAAGGTCCGGGGTTCATGTAGAGGAAGGCAGCTTGGGATAAGGCCCGGGGTTCATGGTTCGGGATAAAGTTGGAGCACAGAAAAAAACAACAATCAAATCTGTTTACCAGGTTTACAGAAATAACTCCAAAACATATTTTGCTGCATGAACATTAGGATTCACATAGAAAGTTAAACTAGACTGGATATTTAGAATTATTCTGAACATTCTGTCAATTTATGGTTTGACTTCAGGAGATAAAGGTTCTCTAAATTGACCCATTTAGCATACCCCACCATGAGACATCCATGTCTTCATCACTGCAAAATATAAACGGTTGAGATTGATATTATTTTAAAGCTTACAAACAGTGTTGTCAAAATATTATATTATTTCATGAAAATAATGTTTTTAAATTAAAATGTCATCATTTTTAACGTCAAATCAAAAGTGGTGCTGTCAAAAGGAGATTGAATTCAAATAGATTTACCCAAGAGAGAGAGAGAAGACAGATGCTATCTGAAGACAGCTGTTGTTCTGGCGCTTACCTTCTGTGTTTTTCTGTGTGTGTGTGCGCGTGCGTGTGTGTGTGTGTGTGTGTGTGTGTGTGTGCGCGCGCGTGCGTGCGTGTGTGCGCGTGAGTGTGTGTATGTGTGTGTGTGTGCGCGTGCGTGTGTGTGTGTGCGTGCGCGTGTAGTAGATGATTGCCCCTGCTGGGTCTCTAGGGGGATATTCCAATAAATCAGTCTGTCTGTAGACCAACACTGACAGCCCTGACAGGTCCAGGACCAGTAATGACTTAATAACAGTTCATAGTTATAGATAGTTCTGTCGGGTTAGATCAGATCAAGTGTCAGCTGGCTACTATTCACTCTGCTTAACTGCTGTAATGGAAAACTTTTGTTGCATATGACTAATGCTTATGATGACACATAATGGATTGGAGTTATAAAGCACTTTTTCCAGCACTCAAAGCATTTTACATTGCTCATTGACGGGTGAGGATACATAATTAATGAAACTGTGTGCCAGGGATGTTACAAGAATACTAGATCACCTTCAATCAATGTGATACTGATAAATCCACATCTGTTGATGAATACAGCAGCTCAACTTGCTCCCTCCTGCTGATTAGTGATGGTTATTGAAGAGAGACGCACAAGTGGTTATTTCCACCCTGCTAACACGAAAATACTTTCACCATGCCACCATACAGCGGGTGAATGCAAGCATTTTACGAGACTGTGCCTTAAAACCTAATGTCTACCTGGCCCACCACTCCACCCTGGATTTGAACTGCCTTTACGACCAGGTCCACCTCTACAAGGCAGCAATCCCAACTTTTGCCAGGACCCTGAAGGACGTCACCCTCAACCGTAGCCCTAGCACCTCATACAGGAGCAACAGACACCCCGCCCAGACCAGCGAGACATCCTCCCAGACCTACAAGACCCGCTCTGGAAGGACCTGCACCAAAAGAACCCATGCCAAGAAGACCTACACCCAGACCACAGCATCACCAGGCAAATCCCAACCAGCTAAGACTACCCCAAGCAAACCCTGGCCACACAGAATATAGGCCACACCATATCAGACCTATGCCCCTTCTGCTCCTGCGGCACGGACCTCAACATGAGAGCAGGACATAATTATGCCCAGGCCGTGAGCAGAGCAACAGGCCCAACCTCCACTATTACACCAGAACAATCCCCATCCTGCAACCTAAGAGGCATGTATCAGATGCTCAACATGCTCTGCTCACACCTACTGTGATGGTCCGGCCCTAAACCACACAAAAACAACACTAGACATTATGGAACAGAAAGCTTTTACTATCTCATCCTTGAATATACAAGGTCTGAGGTCATCTGCCTTTGGCCTAAAGAGCCGGAACTCTGACTTCATCATAGAAATTGGAAATATAGACATTGTCATCCTACAAGAAGCATGGTATAAGGAGACGGACCCATTGGTTACAGAGAATTGGAAGTCCTATCCACCAAACTATCAGGTGTGAAACAGGGAAAAGACTCAGGAGGTATGCTAATTTGCTATAGAGTAGACCTAACCCACTCTATTAAATTAGTCAAAACAGGAACATTTTACATCTGGCTAAAAATTAATAAGGAAATGATCTCAACAGGGAAAAATGTCCTCATCTGTGCTACCTATATCCCCCTAATAGAATCCTTATACTTTAACGATGACAGCTTCTCCATCCTAGAGGGGGAGATCAACAATTTCCAAGCTCAGGGACATGTACTAGTCTGTGGCGACCTAAATGCCAGAACTGAACAAGAACCCGACACCCTCAGCACACAGGGGGACAAACACCTACCTGGAGGTGACAGCATTCTCTCCCCCATATGCCTTTTTTTTAATGGCCTTTTTTTTGCCTTTACCTCCCTTATCTCACCTCATTTGCTCACATTGTATATACTTATTTTTTCTACTGTATTATTGACTGTATGTTTGTTTTACTCCATGTGTAACTCTGTGTTGTTGTATGTGTCGAACTGCTTTGCTTTATCTTGGCCAGGTCACAATTGTAAATGAGAACTTGTTCTCAACTTGCCTACCTGGTTAAATAAAGGTGAAATAAAAAAATAAAATAAAAAATATGCCCCCCTAGACACAACTATGACAACATAACCAACAAAAATGGGTCACAACTCCTGCAGCTCTGTCACACGCTGGGTATGTACATAGTCAATAGTAGGCTTCGAGGGGGCTCCTATGGTAGTTACACCTATAGCTCATCTCTTGGCAGTAGCACTGTAGACTACTTTATCACTGACCTCAACCCAGAGTCTCTTAGAGCTTTCACAGTCAGTCCACTGACACCCCTATCAGATCACAGCAAAATCACACTTTACAAATCATGAGACATCAAAGGCAAAGGAACTGACATGCTATAAATGGTGTGGAAATCTACCCCCCAAAAATTAGGCAACAACAAATTCAATCCCTTCTAGACATTTTCCTGGACAAAAGGTTTCACTGTAATAGTGAAGGTGTAAACTTGGCAGTAGAAAACCTAAACAGTATATTTGACCTCTCAGCTTCTCTATCAAATCTAAACATTTCAAGCAGATAACTAAGAAAATGAGCAACAATAACAAACGGTTTGATGAAGATTTGAAAAACCTAAGAAAGAAATTGAGAAACCTATCCAACCATAAACATTGAGACCCAGAAAACCTGAGCCTACACTAAAACAATACAGAAATACACTATGGAAAAAGAAGGAACAGCACGTCAGAAAGCAGCTCAATATAATTGAAGAATCCATAGAGTCAAACCACTTCTGGGAAAATTGGAAAACTCAAAACAAACAACAACACGAAGCGTTATCTATCCAAAACTGAGATGTATGGATAAACCACTTCTCCAATCGGTTTGGCTCTACCAGAAAGAACAAACAGTAAAAACATATACATAATCAAATACAAATCTTAGAATCAACTATAAAAGACTACCCGAACCCACTAGATTCTCCAATTACATTGAATGAACTACAGGACAAAATACAAACCCTCCAACCCAAAAAGGCCTGTGGGGTTAATGGTAACCTCAATGAAATTATAAAATATACAGACCACAATTCCAATTTGCTATACTTAAACTTTTTAACATCATCCTCAGCTCTGGCATCTTCCCCAATATTTGGAACCAAGACTGATCAAACCAATCCACAAAAGTGGAGACAAATTTGACCCCAATAACTACCGGGGGATATGCGTCAACAGCAAGCTTGGGAAAATCCTCTGCATTATCATTAACAGCAGACTCGTACATTTCCTCAGCGAAAACGATGTACTGAGCAAATGTCAAACTGTCTTTTTACCAAATTACCGTACGACAGACCACATATTCACCCTGCACACCGTAATTGACAAACAAACAAGCCAAAACAAAAGCAAAGTCTTCTCATGCTTTGTTGGTTTCAAAAAAAGCTTTCAACTCAATTTGGCATGAGGGTCTACTATACAAATTGATGGAAAGTGGTGTTGGGGGAAAACATACGACATTATAAAGTCCATATACACAACAAGTGTGCGGTTAAAATTGGCAAAAAAGACACATTTCTTTCCAAATGGTTGGAGGGTGAGACTGGGGTACAGCTTAAGCCCCACTCTCTTCAACATATATGTCAACGAATTGGCGAGGGCATTAGAACAGTCTGCAGCACCCGGCCTCACCCTACTAGAATCTGAAATCAAAGGTCTACTGTTTGCTGATGATCTGGTGCTTCTGTCCCCAACCAAGGAGGGCCTACAGCAGCACCTAGATCTTCTGCACAGATTCTGTCAGACCTGGGCCCTGACAGTAAATCTCAGTAAGACCAAAATAATGGTGTTCCAAAAAAGGTCCAGTTGCCAGGACCACGAATACAAATTCCACCTAGACACCGTTGCCCGAAAGCTCATAAACTATACATATATCGCACTAAAAATCAGCGCCATGGGTAACTTACACAAAGCTGTGAACGATCTTAGAGACAAGGCAAGAAGGGCCTTCTATGCCATCAAAAGGAACATAAAATTTGACATACCAATTAGGATCTGGCTAAAAATACTTGAATCAGTTATAGAACCCATTGCCCTTTATGGTTGTGAGGTCTGGGGCCCGCTCACCAACCAAGAATTCACAAAATGGGACAAACACCAAATTGAGACTCTGCATGCAGAATTCTGCAAAAATATCCTCTGTGTACAACGTAAAACACTACATAATGCATGCAGAGAAGAACTAGGAAGAGACCCGCTAATTATCAAAATCAAGAAAAGAGCCGTTAAATTCTACAACCACCTAAAAGGAAGTGATTCCCAAGCCTTCCATAACAAAGCCATCACATACAGAGAAATTAACCTGGAGGAGAGCCCCCTAAGCAAGCTGGTCCTGGGGCTCTGTTCACAAACACAACAGACCCCAGAGAGCCAAAGGACAGCAACACAATTAGACCCAACCAAATCATGAGAAAACAAAAAGATAATTCCTTGACACATTGGAAAGAATTTACAAAAAAACAGAGCAAACTAGAATGCTATTTGGACAGAGAGTACACAGTTGCAGAATACCTGACCACTGTAACTGACCCAAAATTAAGGAAATCTTTGACAATATACAAACGAAAGGCCGACAAAGGCAGACCTGGCTCTCAAGAGAAGACAGGCTATGTGCACACTGCCCCACAAAATGAGGTGGAAACTGAGCTGCACTTCTTAACCTCCTGCCAAATGTATGACCATATTAGAGACACATATTTCCCTCAGATTACACAGACCCACAAATAATTCAAAAAACAAATCCAATTTTGATAAACTCCCGTATCTTTTGGGTGAGATACCACAGTGTGCCATCACAGCATCAAGATGTGTGACCTGTTGCCACAAGTAAAGGGCAATCAGTGAAGAACAAACACCGCTGTAAATACAACCTATATCTATGTTTATTTATTTTCCCTTTTGTACTTTAACTATTTGCACATAGTTACAACACTGTATATAGACAGAATATGAAATGTCTTTATTCTTTTGGAACTTTTGTGAGTGTAATGTTTATTTTACATTTTTTTTGTTTATTTCACTTTTGTTTATTTTCTATTTCACTTGCTTTGGCAATGTAAACATATGTTTCCCATGCCAATAAAAGCCCTTAAATTGAAATTGAATTGAGAGAGAGAGAAAGAGAGAATGAATGAGAGAGTGAGAGAGTGGATTCTCCACTCCAACAGTGACCCCTGTATAATTGTGTCCGTAAAGGTATCTGTGTGTGAGCGCCTCTGTAAACTGTGTTGTAACAGGAACTCTGTGGGGTCTAGTAGAGTATTATAAGCCATGCCCGAGGTGTCGATCTGTAGAAAGTATTGATTTGTGCCTGGGGTGTGGGTCTGTCAGGCCGTTAATGACACAGATAATGACTCTCAGTGTGTTTATGTGAGATTAACTCTCGTTAGAAGATTAATTCCCCGGGGCCTTGGGAGATTGAGGTTGGCTTTCAACACAGACATGTCCCAACAGGGAGGACAGAGAGAGAGGGAGGGAGAGGGAAGAAGGATGACAGAGAAAGAGAGGTGGGGGACAGACAGAGGGAGAGGTGGGGGACAGATAGGGAAAGGAAATGAGTGAGAGAGGGGCAGAGAGAGGAAGGGGGAGAGAGAGAAAAGGGAGAGTGAGACGGAGCAAGAAGGATAGGGGATAGAGAGAGAGGGATAGAGAAAGAAATGGGGAGAGAAGGGAGAGAGAGAGACACACTTCAAATAGAGAAGTGCATTCCAGTGTGAGTGTGTTGGGTGTGTGGGGCGCCGAGGACTCGCAGGGGAGTGAGGAGCTGGGCTAGAGCCTGATGAAAGCTTCTGGGTGTGTGTGTGCTGAATGTGTTCGGTTAGTCTGATAATGAGGTGTTCGTGGCAAAGTTAAAATTTCTTATCTTTATCCTGAAAGCCCAGCAGCGCCACTGGGTCTCTCTCTCTCACACACACACACACACACACACACACACACACACACACACACACACACACACACACACACACACACACACACACACACACACACACACACACACACACACACACACTCACACTCACACTCACACTCACACTCACACAGGTTGTGGTTCAATTAAGCTAATTTCAGCCCCCAACCGCCTCCTATCACCACTTATCCACCACTCCCCCATCCTGTCTTCTGAAACAATGAATAAAAGAGGGCATGGACTCAATCTCCCTCTTAAAGTAGTGTAATCAATCTCATCTGTGTCTGATTGATTGACAATTTATAGTGTAATAGTTAGTGGTGAACTCTATCTCTGATTCCCATCAGTTGTTTAAGTGATCGTCAATGTGTCTCTCAGACACTTCAGTTGAGCTGTCACACAGAGAGAGAGAGAGAGAAGCATTTCCCAAGTGTGCATGTGCTTGTGTGTGTGTGTGTGTGTGTGTGTGTGTGTGTGTGTGTGTGTGTGTGTGTGTGTGTGTGTGTGTGTGTGTGTGTGTGTGTGTGTGTGTGTGTGTGTGTGTGTGTGTGCGCATGTGTGTAGTACCTGAGTTAGGGTGACATCCGGACCCCTATAGCAGACTAGCTAAACACGTTCTTACTTTATGGATCATCTGATACAATAACAGCTCCATGACTATAACTATTACACACACTGCATGGTGCTGCATACAGTACACACCAACATTACAGTACACCAACTCTACAGTACACCAACTCTACAGTACACCAACACTACAGTACACCAACTCTACAGTACACCAACACTACAGTACACCAACTCTACAGTACACCAACTCTACAGTACACACCAACTCTACAGTACACCAACTCTACAGTACACCAACTCTACAGTACACCAACACTACAGTACACCAACTCTACAGTACACCAACTCTACAGTACACCAACACTACAGTACACCAACTCTACAGTACACCAACATTACAGTACACCAACTCTACAGTACACCAACTCTACAGTACACCAACACTACAGTACACCAACTCTACAGTACACCAACTCTACAGTACACACCAACTCTACAGTACACCAACTCTACAGTACACCAACACTACAGTATACACCAACACTACAGTACACAAACACTACAGTACACACCAACACTACAGTACACAACAACATTACAGTACACACCAACACTACAGTACACCAACACTACAGTACACACCAACACTACAGTACACCAACTCTACAGTACACCAACTCTACAGTACACACCAACATTACAGTACACCAACTCTACAGTACACCAACACTACAGTACACACCAACACTACAGTACACACCAACACTACAGTACACACCAACACTACAGTACACCAACACTACAGTACACACCAACACTACAGTACACACCAATACTACAGTACACACCAACATTACAGTACACCAACACTACATTACACCAACATTACAGTACACCAACTCGACAGTACACCAACACTACAGTACACACCAACACTGCAGTACACCAACACTACAGTACACACCAACACTACAGTACACACCAACAATACAGTACACACCAACACTACAGTACACCAACACTACAGTACACCAACACTACAGTACACACCAACACTACAGTGCACACCAACACTACAGTACACACCAACACTACAGTACACACCAACACTACAGTACACCAACACTACAGTACACCAACACTACAGTACACCAACACTACAGTACACACCAACACTGCAGTACACCAACACTACAGTACACACCAACACTACAGTACACACCAACAATACAGTACACACCAACACTACAGTACACCAACACTACAGTACACCAACACTACAGTACACACCAACACTACAGTGCACACCAACACTACAGTACACCAACACTACAGTATACACCAACACTACAGTACACCAACACTACAGTACACACCAACACTACAGTACACACCAACACTACAGTACACACCAACACTACAGTACACCAACACTACAGTACACACCAACACTACAGTACACACCAACACTACAGTACACCAACACTACAGTACACCAACACTAGAGTACACCAACTCGACAGTACACCAACACTACAGTACACACCAACACTGCAGTACACCAACACTACAGTACACACCAACACTACAGTACACACCAACAATACAGTACACACCAACACTACAGTACACCAACACTACAGTACACCAACACTACAGTACACACCAACACTACAGTGCACACCAACACTACAGTACACCAACACTACAGTATACACCAACACTACAGTATACACCAACACTACAGTACACACCAACACTACAGTACACACCAACACTACAGTACACACCAACACTACAGTACACCAACACTACAGTACACACCAACACTACAGTACACACAAACACTACAGTACACCAACACTACAGTACACCAACACTAGAGTACACACCAACACTACAGTACACACAACACTAAAGTACACCAACACTACAGTACATCAACACTACAGTACACACCAACACTACAGCACACCAACACTACAGTACACACCAACACTACAGTACACACCAAGACTACAGTACACACCAACACTACAGTACACAACAACACTACAGTACACCAACACTACAGTATACACCAACACTACAGTACACCAACACTACAGTACACACCAACACTACAGTACACACCAACACTACAGTACACACCAACACTACAGTACACCAACACTACAGTACACACCAACACTACAGTACACACCAACACTACAGTACACCAACACTACAGTACACCAACACTAGAGTACACCAACTCGACAGTACACCAACACTACAGTACACACCAACACTGCAGTACACCAACACTACAGTACACACCAACACTACAGTACACACCAACACTACAGTACACACCAACACTACAGTACACCAACACTACAGTACACACCAACACTACAGTACACACCAATACTACAGTACACACCAACATTACAGTACACCAACACTACATTACACCAACATTACAGTACACCAACTCGACAGTACACCAACACTACAGTACACCAACACTACAGTACACCAACACTACAGTACACCAACACTACAGTACACACAGCACTAAAGTACACCAACACTACAGTACACACAACACTAAAGTACACCAACACTACAGTACACACCAACACTACAGTACACACCAACACTACAGTACACCAACATTACAGTACACCAGCACTACAGTACACACCAACTCTACAGTACACCAACACTACACACAACACTAAAGTACACCAACACTACAGTACACCAACACTACAGTACACACAACACTAAAGTACACCAACACTACAGTACACCAACACTACAGTACACACCAACACTACAGTACACCAACACTACAGTACACACCAACACTACAGTACACACCGACACTACAGTACACACCAACACTACAGTACACACAACACTAAAGTACACCAACACTACAGTACACACCAACACTACAGTACACACCAACACTACAGTACACACCAACACTACAGTACACCAACACTACAGTACACCAACTCTACAGTACACCAACACGACAGTACACACCAACACGACAGTACACACCAACACTACAGTACACCAACATTACAGTACACACAACACTAAAGTACACCGACACTACAGTATACACCAACACTACAGTACACACCAACACTACAGTACACACCAACACTACAGTACACACCAACACTACAGTACACCAACACTACAGTACACTAACTCTACAGTACACCAACACTACAGTACACACCAACACTACAGTACACACCAACACTACAGTACACACCAACACTACAGTACACACCAACACTACAGTACACACCAACACTACAGTACACCAACACTACAGTACACCAACTCTACAGTACACCAACACGACAGTACACACCAACACGACAGTACACACCAACACTACAGTACACCAACATTACAGTACACACAACACTAAAGTACACCGACACTACAGTATACACCAACACTACAGTACACACCAACACTACAGTACACACCAACACTACAGTACACACCAACACTACAGTACACCAACACTACAGTACACCAACTCTACAGTACACCAACACTACAGTACACACCAACACTACAGTACACACCAACACTACAGTACACCAACATTACAGTACACCAACACTACAGTACACACCAACACTACAGTACACCAACTCTACAGTACACCAACACTACAGTACACACCAACACTACAGTACACCAACACTACAGTATACACCAATACTACAGTACACACCACCACTACAGTACACACCAACACTACAGTACACCAACTCTACAGTACACACCAACACTACAGTACACCAACACTACAGTACACACCAACAGTACAGTACACCAACTCTACAGTACACCAACTCTACAGTACACACCAACACTACAGTACACCAACACTACAGTGTACACCAACACTACAGTATACACCAACACTACAGTACACACCAACACTACAGTACACACCAACACTACAGTACACCAACTCTACAGTACACCAACTCTACAGTATACACCAACACTACAGTACACACCAACACTACAGTACACACCAACACTACAGTACACACCATTACTACAGTACACCAACACTACAGTACACACCAACACTACAGTACACACCAACACTACAGTACACACCAACACTACAGTACACACCATTACTACAGTACACCAACTCTACAGTACACCAACACTAGAGTACACACCAACACTACAGTACACCAACACTACAGTACACCAACACTACAGTTTACACTAACACTACAGTACACCAACTCTACAGTACACCAACACTACAGTACACACCAACACTACAGTACACACCAACACTACAGTACACACCAATACTACAGTACACCAACATTACAGTACACCAACATTACAGTACACCAACACTACAGTACACACCAACACTACAGTACACACCAATACTACAGTACACCAACATTACAGTACACCAACATTACAGTACACCAACACTACAGTACACACCAACACTACAGTACACCAACTCTACAGTACACCAACACTACAGTACACACCAACACTACAGTACACACCAACACTACAGTACACCAACACTACAGTACACACCAACACTACAGTACACACCAACACTAAAGTACACCAACACTACAGTACACACCAACACTACACTACACACCAACACTACAGTACACCAACATTACAGTACACCAACACTACAGTACACACAGCACTAAAGTACACCAACACTACAGTACACACCAACACTACAGTACACCAACATTACAGTACACCAACACTACAGTACACACCAACACTACAGTACACCAACACTACAGTACACACCAACACTACAGTACACACCAACACTACAGTACACACCAACACTACAGTACACACCAACACTACAGTACACACCAATACTACAGTACACACCAACACTACAGTACACACCAACACTACAGTACACCAACTCTACAGTACACACCAACACTACAGTACACCAACACTACAGTATACACTAACACTACAGTACACACCAACACTACAGTACACACCAACACTACAGTACACCAACTCTACAGTACACACCAACACTACAGTACACCAACACTACAGTACACACCAACACTACAGTATACACCAACACTACAGTATACACCAACACTACAGTACACACCAACACTACAGTACACCAACACTACAGTACACCAACACTACAGTACACCAACACTACAGTACACACCAACACTACAGTACACCAACACTACAGTACACACCAACACTACAGTACACCAACACTACAGTACACACCAACACTACAGTACACCAACTCTACAGTACACACCAACACTACAGTATACACCAACACTACAGTACACACCAACACTACAGTATACACCAACACTACAGTACACCAACTCTACAGTACACACCAACACTACAGTACACCAACACTACAGTATACACCAACACTACAGTACACACCAACACTACAGTACACCAACACTACAGTACACACCAACACTACAGTACACACCAACGCTACAGTACACCAACTCTACAGTATACACCAACACTACAGTATACACCAACACTACAGTACACACCAACACTACAGTACACACCAACACTACAGTACACACAAACAATACAGTACACTACAGTACACAAACACTACAGTACACACAGCACTACAGTACACACCAACACTACAGTACACACAAACAATACAGTACACTACAGTACACCAACACTACAGTACACTACAGTACACCAACACTACAGTACACCAACACTACAGTACACACCAACACTACAGTACACACAAACACTACAGTACACTACAGTACACCAACACTTCAGCCTCGTAATGTCTGTGAAACCACCGTGAAAAGCCAGTCACTTCTCTCTCTCTCCTTCCGTCTCTCTCTTTCAACCTGTTGTTTCTTGCATATGCTGCAATTATCTGCCAGAGACTCCATGAGAAATTTACTTGATAACAATAATTACAGTATGTGTGTGACACAACCTCTCCAATGCAGAGACTGTGTGTCATAGTTACTATTCAAATACATATTCGCAGTGAATATAATTACCCCTATAGACAGGCAGACTTAGATTGCTGTGAGCTATGGGTCTGAGACAGAATGTCTTACATGTGAATTTCCCCATCCGATCCTGGGTTTGTCTAATTGACTTTTTGTTCTGTATGTTTGTTTAAGAGAGTGATCTACACTTCCGTAGTACTACATTTACATTTTAGTCATTTAATAGATGCTCTTATCCTGAGCTAATGTCTTGCTCAAGGGCACATTGACAGGTTTTTCACCTAGTTGGCTCAGGGATTCAACCCAGCGACCTTTCGGTTACTGGCCAAACGCTCTTAACAGCTAGACTACCTGCCTCCCATGCCACTAGGGAGGGAGGGAGGGAGGGAGGGAGGGAGAGAGGGACCCACTGAGACACTGACTGACTAGTGGATCATTCTCTTTGGCTGGTGTGGCTCACTTAACACTGAATAAGGTACATTCTGAATACGATTGCACGTGCAACGCCAAAAGGCCGATTTATGATGTTTGTTGTGCAACCATAGTGGATGTGAATAAGCCCAGTGGTCTGTCAGAAAGTTAGCTCTGTTTATGTGTATGCATGCTATGGTTTATAACGGAGGTAAACAGGCAGGTAAACAAGGCAACAGCTCAGTCCTCCTTCTGACTGCAGGGCTGCAGGATTTACTGCCTGCCTGCACACCCACTCTTCAGCACGCCAGCACACACACGTGTATGCACAAACACACACACAGCCTCTGAAGGAGAGAGAGAGAGAGAGCACATTAGCTGTGGTGGGAGCAATTAGCCTGCAGTAAAAGTCTGTGTTTGTTTACATCCAATAATACAGCTCCGTTAAAGGTTGCAGTGGGTCATTAATGTGGTGTGTCAGAAAACCAGCACTCTCACAGAATGAGACAAGACTGGATCTGTTTATAAAAGCACTTTAAACTGCACAAATAATCAAACCTGTAACTAAGAATGTCCCTAATGACACAGAGTTTCCCTGAGCCTGGACAGTGTTGAAACTGATCTGAGATCCTGTGTGTTTATTGACCTACTGTTAATGTCTCTGTTTAAATCCGCTTTACATAGTTGGTGTTTCTGGGGGAAAAGATTCTCTCTCACCTTCCAATAACACTGACGACATTATTTATACTTTATTGGCACACACGCTCACATAATTTATTTAGAGAAATACGAGCTGACTGTTATTGTAGCGCTTGGAGTGGGCCAATAAAAATCAGTCTCCTGTAGGTAAGGGCTGAGCCTGGCAACATACACACACAGATGGACACAATACACACATAAGAACGCACACAACCACACACACACACACACGTAGTGTTGCTATAAACAATTAAATCCTTTACATTGACATTATTCCTTAAATTCATGAATAAAAAGGTATAAATCATGTTTGAAGTTTGATCACATTTTTGTTTTATATGTTCTTCAATGTAACTGTGAATGCTTGTATACCTTAGTAAGTACAGATCGGAGAGAGAGAGTGTATTTCCCTGTGACATACAGTGCCTGTATAAGTGTAGTAAATATGTGCTACCAGAGTAGTTAAATAGGTTTCTAGATATGTGACAGTAACTAAAACAAAAGCAAATAGCACAGTCCCTCTAATGACTGTTTACCCATAATACATCTGTGTCAGAGGTTTAACAGGCTGATCCTCTCCTCCTCTGCCAGGCTGCTCTCACCCATTAACACACTCCCTCTCTCTCTCCTCAGTGACTGAGCTTTAATAGAGGAATTGTTAATGATCTCATCACATCAGTAGGGCAGAGGAATAATAACCTGAAGTAGAGAACGGTATCACAAACACACAATGGAGTGTAACCCACACGCACTATGAGACATGGTAGGGGTATGAGGCATGGGTTTCAAAATGCATGTACTGTACATCTGACTCTCTTTCTTCCTCTCTCTCTTTCTCAGGGGAAGGTGTGAAGATGTTCCAGAAAGGAAGTCAGAAAGAGTCTCTCTTCCTCTGTTTGTTATTGGTGAGTATCTCTTAAATTACTCCTCCATTTCCTGTCTCTCTCCTCCTCCCCCTCCTCTCCTCATCCTCGTCCATCTTCAGCATTGAAACAAACTGAGGATAAAGACAACAGTGTAACAGATACACAGACACACTGGCAGAGGTACAGCCAGACTTTAGCAGGTCTTTGCCAGAGGTTGTGAAACATCAAAGGTTTCTCAGTGGAGCTCTAAGAGAGTAGTTATAATCTGGGTCTGAATCGCTCCTCTCTTCCTCTGATGTTGAAACCTGTAGGTTGTGCGTATGTGTGTTAGTGAGCATGCATATCTGTGTTGGCTGTATTCCCAGGAGTTTAACTTCCCTCAGAGCTCAGTTAATGATCCCCACTAAAGCCACTCCTGGGGAGGGAAGGGAGGGAGGGAGATATCTGCAACACCAAGCCTACTTGATGGTAATAGTCCTCACTGTTGCCCCTAGAGGCTGGTTTTGAAAGCATCTCCCAATGTGCTGGGTCCTGGGTACCTGGAAGGACAAAGAATTTCGCATAGGATCTTGAGCGGCTTGGTTGGAATAACTACTGTCACATGTTGGGGTTTGAGTGGTTGCCCATTGGTATCCCACATCCTTTCATTCTCACCAGCCACACGCTCCCTCCTCCTACCTTTTTCTCCTGACGCTTCCTACTCCTCCTCCCATCTCCTCTTACTCCTCCCACCTCCTCCCTTGATCTTATCTTCTTTCTTCCATCTCCTCCTTATCCCAACTAATCCTTCTTCCTCCCCCTTCCACCACCTACCATCTCCTCCTTATCCCAACTAATCCTTCTTCCTCCCCCTTCCATCTCCTTATCCCAACTAATCCTTCTTCCTCCCCCTTACAGCTCCTTATCCCAACTAATCCTTCTTCCTCCCCCTTACAGCTCCTTATCCCAACTAATCCTTCTTCCTCCCCCTTCCACCTCCTCCGCCTTCCACCACCTACCATCTCCTATTCATCCTCCCATCTCCTCTTCCTCCTCCTCCTCTTGTTTCTACAACTTAATGGGAGTCCACCTGTGGTTAATTAAATTGCTTGGACATTATTTGGAAAGGCACACACCTGTCTATATAAGGTCCCACTGTTGACAGGGCATGTCAGAGCAAAAACCAAGCCACGAGTTTGAAGGAATTATCCGTAGAGCTCTGAGACATGATTGTGTCGAGGCACAGATCTGGGGAAGGGTACCAAAACATATCTGCAGCATTGAAGGTCCCCAGGAACACAGAGGCCTCCTTCATTCTTAAATGGAAGAAGTTTGGAACACCGAAACTCTTCCTAGAGCTGGCCGCCCGGCCCAACTGAGCAATTGGGGGAGAAGGGCCTTTGTCAGGGAGGTGACCAAGAACAGATGGTCACTCTGACAGAGCTCCAGAGTTCCTTTGTGGAGATGGGAGAACCTTCCAGAAGGACAACCATCTCTGCAGCACTATACCAACCAGGCCTTTATGGTAGAGTGGCCAGACGAAAGCCACTCCTCAGTAAAAGGCACATGACAGCCCGCTTGGAGTTTGCCAAAAGGCACCTAATGGACTCTCAGACCATGAGAAACCAGACTCTCTGATGAAACCAAGGTTGAACTCTTTGGCTTGAATGCTAAGCATCACGTCTGGAGGAAACCTGGCACCATCCCTACGTGGAAGCATGGGGGTGGCAGCATTATGCTGTGGGGATGTTTTTCAGCGGGAGGGATTGGGAGACTAGTCAGGATAGAGGGAAAGATGAACAGAGCAAAGTGCAGAGGGATCTTTGATGAAAACCTGCTCCAGAGCACTCAGGACCTCAGACTGGGGCGAAGGTTCACCTTCCAACAGGCCAACGACCCTAAGCACACAGCCAAGACAACACAGGAGTGGCTTCGGGACAGGTCTCTGAATTTCCAACCTGACAGAGCTTGAGAAGATCTGCAGAGAAGAATGGAAGAAACTTCCCAAATACAGGTGTGCCAAGCTTGTAACGTCATACCCAAGAAGACGCAAGGCTGTAATTGCTGCCAAAGGTGCTTCAACAAAGTCCTGAGTAAAGGCTCTGAATACTTATGTAAATGTGATATTTCAGTTTACACTTTTATACATTTACAAAACAAATCAAAAAACCTGTTTTTGCTTTGTCATTATAGGATATTGTGTGTAGATTGATGGGGGAATAAAACAATTTAATCCATTTTAGAGTAAGGCTGTAACATAACAAAATGTGTTTTAAATTCGTGAGGTCTGAATACTTTCCGAATGCATTGTATACTGCATCTATCGACATGTCTGTGGACAGTTATCACAGTGACATCATGAACCTTCTATTGTCGTCAAACATCAAATTTGTCGTTGTCATTATGAAAAAGCATAAACACAAAATGAAATACATCAGCAGCCTAGCCTGGTGGTCCAAAATAGCATAACTGGTGTATTTTAACACCAATAAACTTGTCCGTTTAAAAATGTATTTAGTATTTGTCAATCTAGCAAACCAGTCAACTAAAAGCAACTTTCTAAATAATGTTATGGTTCGTTTCTAGCTTGTAAGTTAGCTGGGTAGCTCGTTCTGGGTAGCTGGGTAGCTCGTTCGTTTCTAATGGTAAGTTAGCTGGGTAGCCAGTTAAAATAATGACCATATCATATAGCTGACATTGTCTTAACTTTAGGTAATTTGTATTCGTTATTATAGGAAAAGAAACTCACAGCAAGTTAATGGCGAGATAATTACAGAAAATAGTTTAGGTTGTGAGTCTGACGAATTAAAAGCAGGGCATTCTAATTTTAGAACTTGGACACTTTCTCGTTGACCTAACGTTACATCCGAATTTGACTTTGGTGCAGGTCATGTTCTTCACATTACCGTCTCTGGTAACACACCCTATATCAAATAAAATCAAAGTTAATTTGTCACATGCACAAGATACAGAAGGTGTAAATGGTAAAGTGAAATGGTTACTTGCATAGTGGAGTCTTTTGTTTAGACATGTAGCTAGCTAGCTAGCATGAATCTAATGGTAGCTAAAGCTAACTAACTAGCTAGGTTCAATGTTAGTTAGCTAGCTAACATTAGGCTATAACTAGCCACGCAAATGGCTCTGAGATACGAATAATATTATTATGCAGATCATACACATAATGTCATCTAGCAAGCCAGCCAGCTAACATTAGCTAGCTAGCTAACAGTTTGTTTTAACTTGCAATGAAAACAACTTTCGGACAAAATTAGAAATGTATAACATCTGAAAAGTTAGCTAGCTAGAGTCTCTTACCCGAGTACATGGATGAACACTTCTCCCTCTCTGTTATGGATGCCATTGTTACCCTTAGTTTGAAGATGTAATCCGGAGACTTCTTCACAGCCTTCTTCTGTGTGCTCTCTTTTCGACTCTCTCCGCATTATTTGCGATCAAACGGCAGAATTTTCTCCATCTCCTTAGCTATCATACTCTGCTTCCACCGGGCATTCAACTGATTTTAAAACTCGGTCCTCCAGAAAGTGGAGAGCATTAGCAACACTTATGCAGTTCTTCGTGATATCTTTCAAAATAGCCACGTTAGAAAGGATTACCTACACACACTGAGCTCATGTTATAGACAGAAGCGTGCTACATAACAGACCAATCCGAACTCATCTCTCGACGTGTCCATTATCACAGCCAATCATGGCTAGTGGGAAGGTTCCTGGCTTTTTCCGTGGCTAAACCAACTAGGCTCGTAAGTTAATAATTTTATTCCTATTTAGAGATGGCATACAAGTTTGCATTTTGATAAAAAAATATATGTTTATGTTTAAATGCCTTACCTGTATGCGCGACCTAAGCCTGAAACGAGTAACAGTTAAAGATTTGTTTTAAATTCTAAGAGTATTATTATATTATTTATCAATTGACTATGACTTTTCAAATCACCCAGCAGTGCTATTTGCAGAGTTAGCTCCAAGAAAATGTTAGAAATGTTCTGCCATTCCTGAACCTGCGACCAAAAACAAGCTACATATGGGCAGTACCAAAACAAGTGATCTAATGATTCTGTGTCTTCGCAGCAAATTCTGCAGGGATGGTTGTATCCCCCTTATATATAACATTCTATTGGTTGCTAGACTTTTGTATAATAATTTAAATAAAAAAACTCAAAGTTTTGAATCTGTCTTGTTTTGTGTATCAGTTCATGTGCCATGGAATCGGTACATCAAAAATCTCCCCCCAGCTATTTTGCAACTTGTTTGGCGCAGCTGTCAGTTTTTGGTCCTTAAATGAAACTGGTGTGTTTTTTTTATTTATCACAATTGTCTTTAGACAATTTTGGTTTTTAATGGAAGGCAGAGAGACAAGTTTGTTACATTCTCCCCTTTCCACTTGCCTCCTCCATTTATGCGGTAATGCTGCAATCAGTTGGTTGTTATTTTGGATAGAGCCGACATTTCCATATATTTCTGCTAACGCAGTGTGACAACTCCACTAGTCCAATTCATTATATAATTTACAAAGATTATATGGTTGTTTTTTTATTCAAAAATAATGTTTTTTTATCAATTCATATATTTGAGTTTAACCATAATATTTAAAAAAAAATATTTGTTCTGTCTTTTCTGGTGGATTAAACTGAAATTGCAAACATCTTTCTATGGCTTGTTTTAAAAACAGAAATCTTTTGGAGATTAATTCAAATAACCGAAAGTGAGAGGTTGTAATCTGAATGAAGGGAAAAAGGCAATTCTTGAACATGGAGTGAGCCATTCTTACTAATCTGCTAGAGAACCAGTTTGGATTTAAGTATAGTTTTTGGATTACTAAAGCCTTTAGTGAGAGATCCAATGCTTTAATATTTAATAATTTCTTCTCTCCAAATTCATGTTAATCATTATGAGGTATTGCATGTAGATTGATGAGGTAAGAAATACATTTAATCCATTTTAGAATATGGCTGTAACATCACAAAATGTGGAAACGGTCAAGGGGTCTGAATACTTTCCAACCGCCTGCATGACCCATGAACGTCTGATTAATTCAGTTCCTAACAGTTGCATTAATGGAATTCACTACACAATATAATAGACACTGTACTAACAGGACCCCTGCACTGTTTACCATCTGTCAAGGTGAGGGTTATAATGCCTGTGTATAAAGACAACAAATTAACAACATTATAACTAGTGATGCACTGATATGACATTTTTGCCCAATACCGATATTTTCCTTGCCAAAAAAACCCAGATACCGATAACCCATATTTAGAATTTTAGCGGCCTTTTAAGCATTCTAGTACAGTTAAATAGTTAACTGTAGTAAATAGTTAACACGGACGCAGCGGTCTAAGGCACTGCATCTCAGTGCAAGAGGTGTCACTACAGTCCCTGGTTCGAATCCAGGCTGTATCACATCCAGCCGTGATTGGTAGTCCCATAGGGTGGCACACAATTGGCCCAGCGTCATCCAGGTTTGGCTGGGGTAGGCCATCATTGTAAATAACAATTTGTTCTGACTTGCCTAGTTAAATAAAGGTTAGACACACACACACACCACATTGACCAAAAAGTTATTTGTTGGCATTTACTTATGTCCCCATTACCAGTAAAACATAATCAAAACCTATTGATTTCACTTACTTGCTGTGCTGTTTCGTTGTTCATTTGTTCAGTCGTTTCATTCTCAACCAGGATTTCCGTTTTGGTCTTTGCGTGTCAAAAAACACTATTTAATTAATATTGTTGACCAATCAATTAAGCTTGTTGAGCAATCAAGACCTGAACATGACTGCATAATACATAATGATACATAATAATTAAACACGTTCATAAATTTTTTCGTAGTTATTACACATTGATTGCACTATCACTTGTAGTTCATATGTCACAGCGATTTATCGACACGTATGCTATGATGCTGGTAAAGTTGTCTCGCGGACCTACAGTGCTGGTCATAAAAAAAGCTAACTAGCTCATGGATGCAAACAATGTTCTTCCCCCAAAACATAGCAAAACGATATCTGTTTCAGTAGCTATAGTTAGCTAGCTAGCTAACTATATAGCTAGGTGTCATCATCTAAAATAACCCTAATTTATAAGACAGCTCTTATTTGATTAATGGTGGTCGGACCATCTATGTGAAGCTAGCCACAATAAGGATTAGCCACAACAGTGGACTTTGCGGTTAGCAACAGGGTTAAGTAACTGGCTATCTATTTATTTTCATGAACTGAAGTTCAATTTCAATAGGCGAACAACAAGTGGCAACCTAGCTAATACGTCCTCACAAAGATTCCTAAATCATTGCTAAGAATAATGAAAATGACTGCAGTTTCTACTGGTCATTGTTTTCAGGCTGGTTGTATTGGTGCTAGCTAGGTACCAAGCTAAATCTAGCTACCCCAGGAGTTGCAGTCGAACAAATTATGCTTCAAATCAAATCTAATTGTATTTGTCACATACACATGGTTAGCAGATGTTAATGCGAGTGTAGCGAAATGCTTGTGCTTCTAGTTCCGACAATGCAGTAATAACCAACGAGTAAGCTAACCTAACAATTTCACAACAACTACCTTATACACACAAGTATAAAGGAATGAAGAATATGTACATAAAAATATATGAATGAGTGATGGTACAGAACGGCATAGGCAAGATGCAGGAGATGGTATAGAGTACAGTATATACATATGAGATTAGTAATGTAGGGTATGTAAACATTATATGAAGTGGCATTGTTTAAAGTGGCTTGTGATACATTTCATCAATTATTACCAAAGCGGCATTGTAAACACATCGTTCGTGGCCAGTGTTTGCAGACTTTTTTGTACAGTTTTGGCAGTGCTACTGCATATTTTTGAACATGCAAAGACCCAAACGGCGTTCCATAGTATGTATGTCGTGAAGCTAATAGCAGTGACGCTATTACTGTGTAACTCCGGTAAGGCAACATCTGAAAAATAGCGCACTTGTTAGTGTGTACCGGTGCTAGGCCAGTTGGCGAAAGCCAATACCACCCACGACAGAAAATGGTTGATTGTCAAGGGCAATGATTTCCATTATCTTGGTGTTAATGGTTTTCGCCTTTGAGTTGTCTCGCTGAAATGTTCTTACTCTTTCAAATGACTGCTCGACTTATTGATTGCTCAATCCACACAGCAGAAATTGTGGGCTGAGTTAAGAATGCTGTGTTGCACGTGTAGCGCAAAAGTTTGCGTGGCATCATTACGTCATGTACCTACATTATATAGGTATGCACGTCAGCTTTGACATCGGTTTTGCACATCGCCGTTAAACTAAACATCGGGCCAATACCCATGTTGGCATTTTTAGCTAATATCGTCCGATTCCGATATGTTCACCGATATATCGTGCTTCCCTAAATATAACATTGTTCATTGACCTGTCAATTCTTTCATGTTAGGCTATTACATTAGCTATAAAGCAGGAACATATAGCAATACTCCATCAGATTTGTGAGTTGAAACATGTTTGAATCTTTGCCATTCTTGGTGTCTTCACATATTTCGACATAAAACATTTATGTTCTTACATTTATGTCAGTGTAATGATTTTACAGATAAGGCTGAGAAGACGATGGCTGCTGAGAGGTGCAAATTCCCTACAGGTGTGCTGCCTATATGAGTTGGCTTCTCCAGGTCCTACGACAAGGGTGCAATTACGGTCTGCAATCCGGGGCATTTCTGCATGTGCAGGAACCCCTCTTTATACTAAGTCTTTAAGTTAGGACAGGGGCTGCTCCAGTAGAATAGGTGGGGTTAATGCACATTAATGTTGGATGCCAGCCGCCGATAAACCCCACAGAAGAAGGAGCCGTACACCGGTAGACACAACGGCGAGGGCAGGTGTTCTGCGGGCAGGAGCGAAGGACATTGTGTGCTAGCTCAGTCAGCTTGTCCTAAGGAGGACTCTGATACACAGCAGGTGGGAGGCTGGGGCGACAAGCTAGCTAGCACACAGTGTCTCTCACTAGCAAGCTAGCTAGCACACAGTGTCTCTCACTAGCAAGCTAGCTAGCACACAGTGTCTCTCACTAGCAAGCTAGCTAGCACACAGTGTCTCTCACTAGCAAGCTAGCTAGTACACAGTGTCGCCCTAGCCTCCCACCTGCTGTGCTGGCAGGAGGCGGTGGCGACAGGTAGACAGTGTCCTTCGCCTCTGCCTATCTAGCACTGTTTCCCATGGTTCTGTTAACAGCAGTGAGGGTCGGTGTTTGGCAGACAGGAGTGAAGGACATTCAGAAAGTACTTTTATTTTCCTTTTGACCCACATTCAAAACTGTCACACAAACTTGAAGATGTCATGCTAAAGGTATTTGATATTTTATTGGTATTTTATTAGGATCCCCATTAGCTGTTGCAAAAGCAGCAACTGCTCTTCCTGGGGTCCACACAAAATATGAAACATGACATAATACAGAATATTAATAGACAAGAACAGCTCAAGGACAGAACTACGTCAATTTTAAAATGGCACACGTAGGCTACATATCAATACATACACACCAACTATCTATCTAGGGGAGTCTCTGAGTCACAACTATGAATGTCCCTGAAGTAGATCTGCGGTTCAAATAGAGCTACACAATTACACACACAGTAGTCAGAAGTTTTTGAGGAACCATTGTTGTATTTTCAAGTACATTTTCAGCAATGGTTCCTAAAAGGAAATAATATTTTATCGACAACATTTCAAAGAAATTAACAACAATAATATTCAATCAATGAAAAATATTACATCTATAAACAGGGATATTCAACTCTTAACATACGAGGTCCGGAGCCAGCTGGTTTTCAGTTCTACATGATAATTAATTGCACCCATCTGGTGTCCCAGTTCTAAATCAGTCCCTAATTAGAGGGGAACAATAAAAAAACGCAGTGGAACTGGCTTCGAGGTCCAGAGTTGAATTTCAGGGATCTAGATAATAAAAAAATATGAATAAATAATATTGTAAAAGGATCTAATGAATGTCAATATAAACAAACAAATTGTCTGTTAAACACACACCAGTCCACACATCCACTTTTTTGAGCTGAAAGACAATGTCTAGAGCCTACTAATGATGTTGAACAACAACGTAAGTCAATAAGTTATCGTTTTAGTCAAGGTTTGATATATTTGGGCTTGAAGTGCAAAACCTGAATGTGTGACTTCGGATGTTTCTTGTGAGATGAAGTGCAAATTCTTTTAAGTATACATTTCGTTTCAGGGCTGGGTTTTATTTAAATGTTACCACCCACCAGCATAGCAACGTTTATTAATCAGAAACACCTGCTGCAAAGTTCATCTTATTCGTGAGTTGTCTGAGAGACAAACAGCTTTTCTATGTAGCCTACACTTGGGTTTCCACTACATAAAATAGCCACAAAATTGTCTATATCGCACAAATTAATGAAAAGAGCAATTCGCTTTTTGGTTTTAATTTAAGGTTAGGGTTAGGCAAAGTTTAGCAGTGTGGTTAAGGTTAGGGTTAAGGTGAGAGTTAGGTTTAAAATACGATTTTAAGAAGAGAAAATGTGTAAATAGATTTGTTAACTAGTGACAAACACAGACTTGGTCACCATTGCCATAAAGAAAAAGCAAAAAAATAACATTTGCACCTACCCATTTTAAAATTATTATCCATTGGATCATTTGTGAAGTTTCACTTATTATTTTAGCTAGTCTGCATAAAAAAATATGACAATACAGTATATTGCATTTTAGATCCCCGGTCCCCCAAAATTAATGGTTTTGGCCACTACGGTTTTACACTAATTCGTTTTGCATGGCCTGGTGCCCCCTGGTGTGCAGGCTTTGCTCGTTTTCAACAATAGAGCCCCAGAGTGGAGGTATCATAATATCCATAAAACCTAGCGGTCAAACAGGGAAATGGTTCCAATCATTTTCCCAGCATTCATTTTTCCCATAATGGATTTTATAAACACTTAAAAGTGCTGTGTTTCGTGTAGGCTTACCCTGGCGTGACGCTTTGATATCCATGTTAATCTCTGTCGGACAAGGTGACTTTTATCAATATATTCGGCTCTATTTACTTTCAGCTTCGAAATGCTAATTAGCATCAAAGTAGACCTCATGCAAGACTACAAATCCCTGCAAGATCCTGCACGTCAATCCTACTAGCTGACACCTTTACTAACAGGTATGGTGTCAATTTAAAACTTGCATAAGACAGTTTTGTCAGTTTAAAGACATTTTGCCAATGTATTAATTACTCAATTTGGCTAACATTAGATAGTTAATCAAGAGATTCTTACCTTTGTCTCGATTCGGCAGTCTTGTCCAGATCATTAAATCTTTGGGGGGTAAATACCTGCGAATATATTGATAAAAGTCACCTTGTCCTAGAGAGATTTACACAGTTAATGAAACATCACACCAGGGTAATCCTACATGAAACACAGTCCTTATTTCCCCTATGGGACAAATGTATGGTGGAAAAATGATTTGGAACCATTTCCTTGTTTGACTGCTAGGTTTTATGGGTATTATGACTCATACTGTGGTGCTCTATTCTCATTTATACTAAAGAGACATCTCCACCCACTTGGGGCACCAGGCCAGGCAACAAAAAAAAATCACATTGCTTCTATGGGCCCATATGCTCCAAAATGTTCAATTGTTAGTCTATCCATATTACCAGAGCTAATATTCTTTCTATTTCTATGACATTTGGAATCCGAAACAGTTTCACTGGAATGATCAAATGGCAAGAGTCAGAAAAACGTCAAATCTCAAGTTCAACACATCAACAGCTTGTATAGGCACGGTTTAGCTGAGACAGACACAGCAAACCTTTTTGCCACAGCTCGCATTGATGTGCCATCCTGGATGAACTGCACTACCTGAGCCACTTGTGTGGGTTGTAGACTCCGTCTCATGCTACCACTAGAGTGAGAGCACCGCCAGCATTCAGAAGTGACCAAAACATCAGCCAGGAAGCATAGGAACTGAGAAGTGGTCTGTGGACACCACCTGCACAGTCACTCCTTTTTGGGGGGTGTCTTGCTAATTGCCTATAATTTCCACCTTTTGTCTATTCCATTTACACAGCAGCATGTGAAATTTATTGTCAATCAGTGTTGCTTCCTAAGTGGACAGTTTGATTTCACAGAAGTGTGATTGACTTGGAGTTACATTGTGTTGTTTAAGTGTTCCCTTTATTTTTTTTGAGTAGTGTATGTCCGTAAACACTCCAGCCAGCTGGTCTGCGCATGCTCTGAGAACGCGGCTAGGGATGCCGGCAGCCTTGCGAGGGTTAACACGCTTAAATGTCTTACTCACGTCGGCCACGGAGAAGGACAGCTCAAGCTTAGTTCTCTAAAAATGTGTTTACATCCCTGTTAGTGAGTATTTCTCCTTTGCCAAGATAATACATTCACCTGACAGGTGTGGCATATCAAGAAGCTGATTAAACAGCATGATCATTACGCAGGTGCACCTTGTGCTGGGAACAATAAAAGGGCACTCTAAAATGTGCAGTTTTGTCACACAACATAATGCCACAGATGTCTCAAGCTTTGAGGGAGCGTGCAATTGGCATGCAGATAGCAGGAATGTCCACCAGAGCTGCTGCAAGAGAATTTAATGTTCATTTCACTACCATTAGCTGCCTCCAATGTCGTTTTAGTGAATTTGGCTGTACGTCCAACCGGCCTCACAATCGCAGACATATGGCGTCGTGTGGGCGAGCGGTTTGCTGATGTCAACGTTGTGAACAGAGTGCCCCATGGTGGCGGTGGGGTTATGGTATGGGCAGGCATAAGCTATGGACAATGAACACAATAGCATTTTATTGATAGAAATTTGAATGCACAGAAATACCGTGACGAAATCCTGAGACCCATTGTGAGGCCCATTTCTTTTAAGGTATCTATGACAAACATAAGCATATCTTTATTCCCAGTCATGTGAAATCCATAGATTAGTTAAATAAAGGTTAAATTAAAAATGCAAAAATTAGGGCCTAATTCATATATTTCAGTTGACTGATTTCCTCATATGAACTGTATTTCAGTAAAATCATTAAAACTGTTGCATGTTGCATTTATATTTTTGTTCAGTATATTTCTCTGCTACAAGTGGAAATCACCACAATGTTCTCATCTCCAATTAATGAATATCCCTGCTCTGCCAACCTGGTCTCAAAGCATTTTGTATTATTCTGTATGTAAATCAGCGATACCCATTTTGTATGATATGCTAAGTTTCTTATGGTATTTTATTACTTTGCGGATGTCCATCACCCATTTCGTATGATATGTTACGAATTATAGTTCTGATGATATATTATGGATTTGTATAACGCATGATATGTTACGAATTCTAGCTAGGTGGCTAACTAGCTAACGTTAGCTAGGCTAGGGGTTAGGTTTAAAGTTAGGGTTAAGTTTAGTCGTTAGGGCCAGGACTATACCAGTATCGCTATATTTTTACCATGGCAAAAAAGAAAACACGAAGCAGATTTCTGTATGTAAAATATTCTCTGCTATAGCATGGAAAATAAATAAATATGACTCTGGATGACAACATAATAATGTTTGTTTCTAACATTAGGGTTGTTTTCCTAAAGAAATTAAATCTACTTCGTGTTTTGTTTCCTTGCCACACTACTAACGAGTATTGTGCTAGTGGTTTCGTCCTGGCCCTAGCAGTCATGGTCATAAAATGCAAGGCAAGAAAATTGAGACAATCAGCATCCCATTCAGTTCACATATTTTGTAGCTAGTTTTTGTACAATGCATAGTTACACCTAGAGACATAAATGCATAATATGTATCTGTAATGTTATAACCATATCAGTAGAATGTAGGCTAATTCTTTGGGGGTGGTCACAAAATGTATCATAGCCTACCGATACCTTCTAGATAGCCTAGTTAAGAAGTTTGGAATAGATAAGCCAATATAGCAATAATAGAGGCAGACAGACACCTTCACTTTTTTTTTACTAAATACATGGATATTTAACACAGAATAAAGGCATTACCATTTTTGTGTGAGAAAAAATGTAATTCAATTTTTTTACATTTCTTTTTTTTCTTTTAAAACAACAAATAATCTAATTGAAAGCAATGTTAATGAAATGGCGTGTTGCTGCACACAGAAACCAGTCATTTAATTTCATTTTAAGATTTATTTTTATTTAACAAAGTTAATTATTTTTTCACATTTATTTAAACAGGTGTGTGTCATTGAGATGAACATGTACCAGTAATAAAAACATATAGATTTTTTTTTCTCTCGATAAAACTGTTAATATCAAATAAACGACAGGGCTGGCTAAAAACACTGCTCTTGTTTAATGAAAGAATATTCTAGTCCCCACATTCTAAAATAGCACTTTTGTCCCCCCCAGTTTTATCATTGGAATGTGATACAAAATGAGACAACGGTGTGCTTTAGGACCATGCGGACACATCCGAGCGGTCGGGTAGGCTGTTTGGAGTGTTAAAAAAAAATGATGTCCCCCCTACTTCTAAAACCAAAGTCGCACCCCTGTCTAGTCATAATGAGCACTTTGGTTGCCATCATAAGCTGCTCATGTGAAGTTTCCTCAAGCATCTTTATCAATTCATGCAATTTATGTTTATCAATTTATGCAATCAATTCAAACAATTTATGTTGTTTGAGATCACTTGTTTTGTACTGTTTTAACTTGCAAGATTTTACAATATCATGGAAAGAACAAATATAGTTTAATGAAACCTTTGTGTTTGTAGCCGGCATGCAGTGAAAATCACCCCTGTGGTATATTTCTGTAGGCTATAGGTTGCTTGCATGAGATTAACTGTTTTGCTCCGTTTTAACGAGAAAAAAACAACAACTATTGAATAGGTTATTATTACATTTTCATCTCAATTAGACCATCTGGTTGAATAAAGATGAAATACCTGGTTAAATAATTAACCTGATTAAATAAAAATAAAGCAAACCTATAGGCATATGAGCTTTCATGATCAAACATATTATGTTTTTGCCTTTGTTGCTTTTGTAGAGCAGTGTAAAATTTACTCTGACACCAAAAAATGCCATTCTAATGAAAACATGTTTAACAGCCTATAATTAAATACTTATTATTTTAATCAGCTCACCACGCACTGGCTATCACAGCGCGCAGGCAGCCTCCATTCGCGCACACACAACCATGGTGTCCCAAACTGAGAACAGGAGACAAATTAATGAACAATGAAGTTGCGCAAGCAAGACTTGTGTGAATAATGCGACAAAGGTGACTTTATAGCCTTGAATATAATGACCAACAAATAGAAAGACACTTGTTTTAAAATCAGCAGGACAACAAACAAAAAATATCCTGAGTTGTGGTCTGACTTCCTGCTCCCGCCCGCAGCATGAAAAAAAGGCCTCTACATGATCAACCCATGATAACTGAGACATGAAAAACACAAGGCAGCGGCAATTCTAGCAGACATATGTTTTCATTTATTCCAGCATTCACGTGTTCACACGTGCGTTCACACACTGACCCGTTCAACAAGGCATGTAAACGTGTCAACGCATGTGTGAAGATTGAAGGCCACGTTAATGGTTCAAAATTAAATCAAGTGTAGAGTTTACCGTGAAATGCTTAGTTAGAAGCCCTTTCCTAACAATGCAGTTAAAAAAGTAAGACAATTAACAAACAGATAAAAAATAAAATAGTAACACAATAAAATAACAATAGTGAGGCTATATACAGGCTATATACAAGCAGTACCCATACTGAGTCACTGTACTGGGATATGAGGTAGTTGGGTTCCCAAGGGGATTAGTATATTCTCTTTGAATTTAATTAGAATGACTTATTAAAACCTGTAGTAAATAAAATCTTAGCAGAATCAAGCGTATGTAGAATCCTGTAGTAAGTTGAAAACAGAACAAAAAGTTTCATCTTAATTTATAACCAAGAACCTGAATAAAGCACACATTATGACTCTGTACGCTTTTATCTTTTAACCCCACTCCTCTCTCTCTCAGGTATCCTGTCCTCCCTCTCTCAGGTCAGAGTACAGTAGTTGTGGAGAGTTTGAGTTCTACAACCAGACCCTCAGTAGCTGCCAGCCCTGCCCACCATGCCAACCTGGACGGGAGCCCCACATGGTGAGACACACAAGCGCACACACAAACTAATGAACAAGAGCACAACTACACACACACACACACACACACATTTCCTGAGATGAAATGACTTGAGTGTAATGAGTAGATAATGTAGCATGTCAGGTGCATGTGAACCCTGACCTCTGCTACTTGCCCCCCAGCCCTACTCCCAGCCCTCCCAGCCCTACTCTCATTATTTATTTTAGACAGGTCTAAAGAAACATGATATAAAGAAAATGTAGTCTATTTCAAAAGAACAGAATAGCATACTCTGAGTTGTCCATATGTTAGGCCCTGATATGGCTATGCCTAGTTCATTTAGCGGACAAGGTTTGCTTAGAATTCGGTGGCATACATTTTTATTATTTTATAGTATGAAGAATACAATTGAACATAGCTGAATAAAATAAAATATATATTTTCTCAAAACAATTTCCAAGGAAGTGCACACATGTGGTTATTCTGTGTTGAGCAGTTAACAAAGAAACAGGTCCTCCTATATGCTTAATTTAGAGTTATTTATGCAACTTTAGTTGTGATACAAATGTTGGGCTATATGTTTCGATTTTTTTATACATTCTAAGGCTGCATGATGCGACTCTAATGATGATTTTAAAAAGTTGGAAGAAAGGCATGAGCTCTGATTTGTTTCTTGTCCAGGCTGCACACACTTCATCAGTCTATCATTCACAATTTGACAAGCACTTGATAATATTCTCACCAGGCCTCGAATTTCCCAGCGGCATCCCCCTCGTGCCCCCTAAAAAATCCATGCCTTTTGTGCCCTTGGGCTGAATATAATAATTATAATTCCCGGCTGCCGTCCTCCGAAGCACTTCTCACTCACATGGCGCTCTCAGATATCTACATTCTTATTAACCAATGCCCGTCACATGATCGGGTCCTTCTCACAGCTAAGAAGTAGGCTACAAGCGAAGAGACAGATCAACTGCGTCCCTCTCTGAGGCACATATTGAAGATATTGAAAGAACTGTCCACATTTACTTTTCGTTAGCCAACAAGATGAGTAGGCCTAACAAACAGCAAAGCACTAGCCTATGTCAATCTACTATCCCCCATAGTACAAAGTTGATCTATTCTATTGGTCAACTTGTCCTTCTGTGCAATAAATAAACATTCCAAACATACTCTAAGACAGTTGTGGGACGCGATAGATCCCAAATTAATACAACCACTCGCATAAAAAAAAATACATTTTAAAAGTAATGAGGCTGATGCAACAGATCAGAACGTTTAGCTTAAAATATTGATAAACTATTAGGTTATTTCTTCACATTATAAGCGCAGCAATGCGCACACGGCAGTAGGCTATAAATGCAAACGTTTCAAAATGCAATCAATTAGTGGGAAAACACTGTTCTCAAAAGTGATAGCAAATCCGATTATGCATGTAATGCTTTTATTATAAAGGTGCATTTTTATGGTGAAAATGATCTTCCCCAAACTTGAAACTCATGCATCGCCTATGTAGGCCAGTTAGGCTCTACACCAGTTGTAAAGCGGAATAATGTGCTTAATTTTAAGAACTTATTTGGCAACTTTAGCTGTGTTACAACCATTATCAAAACATATAGGCCTATGTGCTAGGCTACATAAGGTGTGCGACTATGATTTATCACAAGTGATAATACATAATTCACAATGATAGGCTGATATTGTCACCCATCAGACTATTCTTAATTTAATGTTGTCTTTACATATACTAAATAATATATGTGTGGAATTCATTTTGATTTAGAATGGACCATTATCATGCACCTGTCTTGGAACAGGGGCACGGGGAACAAATACATGTCATCTATACACTTAAATAGCGAATGGAGAAGACTTTTTACGTGTTTAATTTTCATGCCAGCTAGGTAGGCTATACTCCTGTTGTAAAGTGAAGCAATGTGCTTAATATTAGGAAAGTTGAGAAATAAATATAGTAGGCCTAGCCTATAGAAAGAGGACGGGATCCTTTTTTTAATAGAGGCCATGAAAACATTTTTTTTTCTCACACAATTGCATAGCCTATAGAAATGTTGAGCAACATGAGCTCATGGGCTCTCATGAAGTGTTTGATTCGATTTTTATAAAACATTTGCATTGGTGTCAGGGTGATTAGAGGGACAATAGCGTTTTGAGTACCAAGCAGTTATAAAGTTTGGTAGGCTACTAATGACCATCAACAGCATCAGAGCTTGGAGAAGCCTAGTTACCATGACTAAGCGGTAACAGCCCTACTCTCTAGTCTATCTGTCTGCTCAGACCACCCAAGAAGTTTACCTGACTCACTGGTATACACAAAGGTACACCTCCCACATCAAAGAGTTACCAGCTAAATCCCAGAATGCATGCTCAGATTCAGAAAGGGGAATGAACAATTTTCACGGTTTGTCATTCCATTTGGATTTTTCCCAAATATTGAAGCCCCTTTGGTACGATGTAGTATTCTGTCAGTAGGCATCAGTCCCCGGCCAAAATAAACAGAGCCTCACTGGGCCTTAATAAGGAAACACACACACACACACCTCACACACACCTCTCTCACACACACACACACACACACACACACACACACACACACACACACACACACACACACACACACACACACACACACACACACACACACACACACACACACACACACACCTCTCACACACACACACACACACACACCTCTCACACACACACACACACACACCTCACACACACACACACACCTCTCTCACACCTCACACACACACACACACACACACACACACACACACACACACACACACACACACACACACACACACACACACACACACACACACACACACACACACACACACACACACACACACACACACACACACACACACAAAACAAAAGGAGCCCTGCTTTTCTCTTTCTCTGTAAATCTAAACAACAGTCACAGACATAGCTAACTGTTTGAATAGTCAGTTCTTTAAACTTGTAAAGTTAAATTGTAGTTATTCAACTCTCCTGTACAATTACAGAAAATGTTAATATCTGCTCATGATTGTAGATTTGGGTAATGACTTACCAAACAGAGCAGCAACATTGTCATGTGTACTCCAGCTCTCCCTCTCCAGCGCTCCACATCGCCAGATTATTACGCACACCTGCCACCATCTTTACATGCTGTCCAAACCGCACGCGCATCTGCGTGCGCCATCGCGCCCAAATTGATTTTGTTCACCCACACCAGACGCGATCAGGACACGCAGAATGAAATATCAAAACAAACTCTGAACCAATTATATTAATTTGGGAACAGGTCAAAACCATTAAACATTTATGGAAAATTAGCTAACAAAGAGGAGATGGGAGAGGCAGGACCTGCAGCGCTTTGAGCATCACAAATAGAACCAAGTTCTGTTTTAGGGACTGGCCATGCAGACGCTCGCTGGAGCGAGCGAGCAGTGTGGTTGCAATGATTGAATAACATGTATGTGTACATTTATTTTGCAATGCTCGCGCACTCGACGCGAGCGGTGTGGTCAGCTTGTAATAAGAAAAATAAGCCTGAAGGAAGTAGGAGAGATGATGAGAAACAAATTCGGTTTACCGTTTTATCTGTGGATTAATTGTCAGAGTAGAGGATCTTGTGCATTTCTGGTAAAAAAGCTACCCGATGTTAATATCCAAGTAAAAATTAGCTAGCAACAGCAAGCTAGCTAGCTAAATTTCCATAAATGTTTAATACTTTTTGACCTGTCCCCAAATTAATATAATTGGTTCAGAGTTTGTTTTGATATTTCAATCTGCATGTCCTGATCGTGTCTGGTGTGGGTGAACAAAATCAACTTTTGGTTTGGTCAGCATGTTACGCGCACCTGCGCCTCATGAGATTCACCTGGACTCCACACCTTCCTGATTACCTTCCCTGTATCTGTCACTCCCCTTGGTTCTTTCCTCAGATGTTATTGTTTAAGTTTCATGTCTGTATGCTATTCAAGTTTCTTGATTGTTCCATGTTTTATTCATTATTACATTTTCACTTCCTGTACTTGCTTCCCGTCTCCCAGCGTACACGTTACTAACATTACTAACTTGGCATTTAGTAAATTTTTCATATGTGATCAGTAGTAGTAGAAGTGTTGGGAAAGCTCCTTAAAAACTTCTTATGGCTGCAGGGGCAGTATTGAGTAGCTTGGATGAAAAGGTGCCCATTTCAAACGGCCTGCTCCTTAGTCATAGTTCCTAATATTTGCATATTATTATTAATATTGGATAGAAAACACTCAAAAGTTTCTAAAACTGTTTGAATTATTTCTCTGAGATTAACAGAACTCATATTGGCAGGCAAAATCCTGAGTTGAAATGAAAACCGGAAGTCAGAAATCTGAGATTGTCTGTATTCAATAGAGTACCAAAATAATTCCAAATGACGCATGGCAGGGGTTGCACTGCCTAGGAGTTCCACTAGATGTCAGCAATCAATAGAAATTCCAATGAGACTTCTATGGTGTTGTTGGAGAGAATGAGGGCAGAATCAGTCAGGTGTCCATCAGCACCCATTTCCTGATCATGCATTTTCTTCATGCAAGTCACTTGCGTTCCATGGCTCACGCAGACACGAAGGAATACTCCGGTTGGAACTTTATTGAAGCTATATGTTGAAAACATCCCAATGATTTATTCAGTACTTAGTTTGAAATGTTTCTTCGACCGGTAATATCACATTTTGAAGTTTTTGTCCGATATGAAGCTGACCAGAATTAGCGTTTGGATATGTTTACCAAACGCGCTAACAATTGGACATAAATAACAGATTTTTTTGAACAAAACAAACATTTCTTGTGGACCTGGAGTTTCTGCTAAGCCTTCTGATCGAAACCAACAAAGGTAATGAAATATTCATATCATATTTTGTTGTTTATGGTGACGCTATCTTTGCAGCTGTGATATGCTAATTTGAGCGCCGTCTCAGATTATAGCGTGCAATTATTTTTCCTTAAAGTTTTTTTAAAATCTGACATTGCGGTTGCATTAAGGAGAGGTATATCTATAACTCAATGTGTATAACTTGTATTATCATCTATATTTATGATGAGTATTCATGTTGAAACGACGGGCTATGCAACGTCACTTGATGTTTTTACATTTAGTGATTCTTGTAGCCTCAATGTAAACTCAGATTTTTTGATATAAATATGAATTGAATCAAACAAAAAACGCATGTATGGTGTAACATGAAGTCCTATGAGTGTCATCTGATGAAAATAATCGAAGGTTAGTGAATCATTTTATCTCTATTCTGGTTTTTGTGATGCTATCATTAGCTGGGAAAAATGCTATGTTAATTTTTAGTTTTGTGGTGACCTAACATAATCGTTTGTAGTGCTTTCGCTGAAAAGCCTATTTGAAATCGGACAGTTTGGTGGGATTAACAACATGATTACCTTTAAAATGATATAAGACACATGTATGTTTGAGGAATTTTAATTATGAGATTTATGGTTTTTGAATTTGGCGCCCTGCACTTGGACTGGCTGTTCTCATATTGATCCTGATACCGGCTTGCAGTCATAAAAGGTTAAAAAACATTGTTTACCAATCCACCATTTCACACTGGAAGAAGTTAAGCTATAATAAAGTGAGGCGTCCCGTCAACGGGACAGTTGTAAATTCAGCGCCTTGTGTCACGATCACAGATTTTAGAGAAACAACAAATGTCGGTACATATAAGTGTCTAATATCGACTGAAAGCTTAAATTCTTGTTAATATAACTGCACTGTCCAATTTACAGTAGCTATTACTGCGAAAAAATGCCATGCTATTGTTTGAGGAGAGCTCCTAACAACAAAACACCTTTTTTCACCCCGATAGGTTTGATAAATTCACCTCTGAAGGTGAAATGTGTACTTAAATCAGAGCAAAATTTCAGAATGTATCATCCAAAGGGTCCCAGAGATAACATGAAGTGTCGTTTTGTTAGATAAAATAATTTTTCATATCCTAAAAAGCTCCATATAGCATGCACAATCAATTTTGTATTTCCACTCGTTCAATTTGCAGAGAAAGGAATCTGTGAAAATATAACCCTAAAAGTTGTTACAACTAGTCAAATCACGTTCATATTTATTCCTCAGAGATCCTAGAACGTAACCAGACTTCACTATATAATTAGGGGTGACGTATATCCTATAGGACACCGAATTTGGTCAGAGAGCGACGCCTTCATGGCACGCCGATGACGCGGGCGGTATTCAATTGAACGACTGTATCTTTGTCAAATAAGCACTAATCGGGGTCAAACAAAGCTAGCTAGATAGCCAATGAGCTGGGCTTTACGAGAAACACCGTATCTGTCGCAAAATGTAGCTGCTAACCTTGTGCGACAGCAAGCCTTTTCCCTTTGGACAAAAATTATAAGAATATGGAGAGTTATGAAGTTATGAAAACTAGGTGTTTTTCAAATGTTGAAAAGCTCAATCAAAGTCCAAGTATACAGATTTGACAATATTCTTGTAGAAAAATGTAATGTGAATGTAAACGTCTCCTTCACGATTTTCCCAAATGTACCTGGGTGACTTCAAACTAAATGTCATGTAGTTTGCTCATACTTCAAGTTATCCGTCTGAAACTTTGCACATGCTGCCATCTTGTGGACACCATCGGAATTACAACCAGAGTGGCTAGATGTGGGACCTTTCTGTTGGATTTCAAAGATGGTGGTAGAAAAAATATATAAAATATTTTTTTATTTTATTTTTTTTACATTTTCTTCTACCAGATCTATTGTGTTATATTTTCCACAAACTTCAAAGTGTTTCCTTTCAAATGATGGTACCAAGAATTTGCATATCCTTGTTTCAGAGCCTGAGCTACAGGCAGTTAAATTTGGGTATGACATTTTAGGCGAAATTTAAAAAAAAAAAAAAAAAAAAAAAAAAAAAAAAAACGGGGGGCTATCCCTAAGAAGTTTTAAGAAAAATATAGTTTACTTAACTAGACGTTACTTAGAAAAAGTAGATCACTACATCCAAACTACTTTGGGTTAAATTATCATATCGACAAATTGCAACAATAGATCACTCTGGAGTCAGCTGTTAACAGAATGTGTAATTTAGCCTATTAAACACAAAAACCATGTTTCAAGTGTGAATTATGCAGGTCTGATGGCAAAAAAGAAAGGAAGTTGTCTACTTCACCCATATTTTATTTTGCTAAAAAAGTAGTGTGTAGTTCCAGTAGTTAGCTACACTAAGTTCCTAGCTACACTAGTTCCCCCACATACACATGAAACAGCACTCTCCCACATAGATCTGATGTGATCTGATACAGCAGATGGTTTTAATGCAGTGATACACGCTGGTTTACAACGACCATGGAGACAGGACAAAAATGTTTCTATTGGATTCTATCTGGAGAAGGTTTATATGAACCAACAGAAGTAAAGTCAACCAGGAGATCTAAAGCTGGGCTGATCCACCCTGACAGAATCCTACTGATAAATTAATCCAGCTTTTATCAGAGGATCAAAGTGGATATATTGGACAAGCCAATAAAGTAGGAAGTCGGAATATAGTGTTTCTGAAGTCTGTAGGACAAGTAGCAGCTTGGCCCTCAGGATGGAGCTTCAACTGTTTTAATAAAGGTAGATCAAACAATGGTCTGCCTGTCAGACTATGCAGGGTATTGGTTGTGTTCACAACTCCCCACTGTGAGAAGTGTATATGTCTGGGACTGTTTAAGATGACCTCCCACTTTATTCCATACTAGAACATCAATTTCCTCTTCTTCGTCGCCACACACACACACACACACACACACACACACACACTAGACAAACTACACCAACACCCCGAATGAAAATGTTCAGAACAACTCATGTCCTGTTCTTGTAACCAATCACATTTTATTGCCTGTTTGTGATGTTGCAGAACTGTGGCTATGGGACTAAGGATGAGGACTTTGTGTGTGTGTCGTGTCCGCCGGGGAAGTACTCGAAGGGAAAGTATGAGATCTGCAGGAGACATAAGGACTGTGAAGGTCTGTACCGTGCTACAGTACTCAAACCTGGGACACCAGACAATGATGCAGACTGTGGACCCTGCTTACCTGGGTATGTACACACACACACATAAGACAACACACACACACACACACATTTGAAGGCACGCAGGCATGCAAATTTACACACATACATTACCGTTCAAAAGTTTGTGTCACTTAAAAATGTCCTTGTTTTTTAAAGAAAAGAACATTCTTGGCCATTAAAATAACACCAAATTGATCATAAATACAGTGTAGACATTGTTAATGTTGTAAATGACTATTGTAGCTGGAAACATCAGATTTTTAATGGAATATCTACATAAGCGTACAGAGGCCCATTATGAGCAACCATCACTCCTGTGTTCCAATGGCTCGTTGTGTTAGCTAATCCGAGTCTATAATTTTAAAAGGCTAATTGATCATTAGAAAACATTTTGCAATTATGAAAAATTAGCTGTTCTAATTAAAGAAGCAATAAAACTGGCCTTTGGACTAGTTGAGTATCTGGAGCATCAGCATTTGTGGGTTTGATTACAGGCTCCAAATGGCCAGAAAGAAAGAACTTTCTCCTGACACTCGTCAGTCTATTCTTGTTCTGAGAAATGAAGGCTATTCCATGCGAGAAATTGCTAAGAAACTGAAGATCTCGTACAACAGTGAAGAGGCGACTCCGGGAGGCTGGCCTTCTAGGCAGAGTTCCTCTGTCCAGTGTCTGTGTAATTTTGCCCATCTTAATCTTTTCTTTTTATTGGCAGTCTGAGATATGGCTTTTTCTTTTCAACTGCCTAGAAGGCCAGCATTCCAGAGTCATCTCTTCACTGTTGACGTTGGGACTGGTGTTTTGTGGGTACTATTTAATGAAGCTGCCAGTTGAGGAATTGTGAGGCGTCTGATTCTCAAACTAGACACTCTAATGCACTTGTCCTCTTGCTCAGTTGTATTAACTGAGATTATCTAACTTGGATTATCTAACATAACGTGCCATAACGTGCCATTGGAACACAGGAGTGATGGTTGCTCATAATGGGCCTCTGTACGCATATGTAGATATTCCATAACAAATCTGTTTCCAGCTACAATAGTAATTTACAACATTAACAATGTCTACACTGTAGTTCTGATCAGTTTGATGTTATTTTAATTGACAAAATTATTTGCTTTTCTTTCAAAAAAACAACGACATTTCTAAGTGACCCCAAACTTTTGAACGGTAGTGTACATTTATGCACACACATACATACCACCGCTGCCAGAGAGTGATGTTGATAAGACAGTACCACTCCATAGGACACTTCTGTCACATCACCCCTGTTTCCCCCCCACGTCTTCATATCACACAGCCACAGCCTGGTCTAACCCTCCATTGGCCACGCTATCTGCCTCAATTACCCAGTTACCATCTGGTCACCCACAAACATGGAGGCAGGAGAAGATATAAACTGTTACAGGACCGGCTCAATGCTCTGATCTTCTCCACCCCCCCACCCCCTCTCTCTCACTCTCTCTCTTTCTCTCTACCATATGATGTTGTTCAGTGACTGTACCACCTCAAAGACATTCTTGGGTTTCAATTGAGTTTAAAGTCAATATACAGACTAGAGTGTTTTAGCATTACTGGCTGCTTTAATAACTCTCTCACTGTACTGTACTGGGGGAATACTGAACACTGCCTGCCTTTGTCGGGGTTGGAATCGAAATGCTTCTTTATTAAATCATACTTTACTTAAGTCCTCACCAAACACATTTTTAGTAGAATGGCATTTTAATCTCAGATTTAATGCTTTTGTGGTCCTGGTTTTCATCCTGGAGATCTGGTGTGCATGTTTGATTGAAAGTGGTTTAATTGTCCTCTCTGATTAATGGTAGATGGTCTGCGCTAGAGGCCTAGAGGACTCCACGCTCTGAAGCAGCCTCCCTTCTCTTCCTCTGTCACAGCTCAGGGCTAAATAATATCTCTATCTAACCTAATGGGATACAGTACTCTCCCCTCTAGGCATCAGTTTAACCTTTTCACCTCCAGCTATTATTGAGACACTTCTCCTCTCTAATACTTACATATTTACACTGTGTATCTTAATAACATATCTCTGTGTATAATAAGAGAATAATATGTATCAGTATTGTTCTCTAAATGTTCTCTCTGTGCTTCCTCTCTGTCAGGTATTACATCCAGGAGAACCGGCCCAGGAACCTGTATGGAATGGTCTGTCACTCGTGTCAAAATGCACCGCGCAACACTAAAGAGTGTACGTTTTCTTATACCTGACAAGTTCTACAACACAAACAGAACCAGAACCCAGGCCAGAGAGGGTCAGAGACAGTCACAGAGGGACCGAGAGAGATACTTGTAAGGTCAGGCGAGTGAGGGCTGCAGAGGGCTGGGACCAGTTAATGAACACAGACAGACAGAGCAGAACACAGGGAGAAACAGCATGACATTATCTCACCATAGTCTGGAACTGCTTCCTCATAGTGGTGCTCGACCCCAGGAATTGTTTTTAGTGTACGTCGCTCAAAGCAACACTCCCTGGCATATTGTTTTGCCCGGAAATTTAAATCATTATTATTGTGTCATTTTAATGACTGTGTTTTGATATATAACAACCTTAAACAGACTGGAATCTGCTGTGAGGAGGATGGGAGAGAGAGGAGGGAGGGATGTGAACAGACTGGAATCTGCTGTGAGGAGGATGGGAGAGAGAGGAGGGAGGGATGTGAACAGACTGGAATCTGCTGTGAGGAGGATGGGAGAGAGAGGAGGGAGGGATGTGAACAGACTGGAATCTGCTGTGAGGAGGATGGGAGAGAGAGGAGGGAGGGATGTGAACAGACTGGAATCTGCTGTGAGGAGGATGGGAGAGAGAGGAGGGAGGGATGTGAACAGACTGGAATCTGCTGTGAGGAGGATGGGAGAGAGAGGAGGGAGGGATGTGAACAGACTGGAATCTGCTGTGAGGAGGATGGGAGAGAGAGGAGGGAGGGATGTGAACAGACTGGAATCTGCTGTGAGGAGGATGGGAGAGAGAGGAGGGAGGGATGTGAACAGACTGGATGGAATCTGCTGTGAGGAGGATTAGAGAGAGAGGAGGGAGAGATGTGAACAGACTGGAATCTGCTGTGAGGAGGATGGGAGAGAGAGGAGGGAGAGATGTGAACAGACTGGAATCTGCTGTGAGGAGGATGGGAGAGAGAGGAGGGAGAGATGTGAACAGACTGGAATCTGCTGTGAGGAGGATTGGAGAGAGAGGAGGGAGAGATGTGAACAGACTGGAATCTGCTGTGAGGAGGATTGGAGAGAGAGGAGGGAGAGATGTGAACAGACTGGAATCTGCTGTGAGGAGGATGGGAGAGAGAGGAGGGAGAGATGTGAACAGACTGGATGGAATCTGCTGTGAGGAGGATGGGAGAGAGAGGAGGGAGAGATGTGAACAGACTGGAATCTGCTGTGAGGAGGATTGGAGAGAGAGGAGGGAGAGATGTGAACAGACTGGAATCTGCTGTGAGGAGGATTAGAGAGAGAGGAGGGAGAGATGTAAACAGACTGGAATCTGCTGTGAGGAGGATTGGAGAGAGAGGAGGGAGGGATGTGAACAGACTGGAATCTGCTGTGAGGAGGATTGGAGAGAGAGGAGGGAGAGATGTGAACAGACTGGAATCTGCTGTGAGGAGGATGGGAGAGAGAGGAGGGAGGGATGTGAACAGACTGGAATCTGCTGTGAGGAGGATGGGAGAGAGAGGAGGGAGAGATGTGAACAGACTGGAATCTGCTGTGAGGAGGATGGGAGAGAGAGGAGGGAGGGATGTGAACAGACTGGAATCTGCTGTGAGGAGGATTGGAGAGAGAGGAGGGAGAGATGTGAACAGACTGGAATCTGCTGTGAGGAGGATGGGAGAGAGAGGAGGGAGAGATGTGAACAGACTGGAATCTGCTGTGAGGAGGATGGGAGAGAGAGGAGGGAGGGATGTGAACAGACTGGAATCTGCTGTGAGGAGGATGGGAGAGAGAGGAGGGAGAGATGTGAACAGACTGGAATCTGCTGTGAGGAGGATGGGAGAGAGAGGAGGGAGAGATGTGAACAGACTGGAATCTGCTGTGAGGAGGATGGGAGAGAGAGGAGGGAGGGATGTGAACAGACTGGAATCTGCTGTGAGGAGGATGGGAGAGAGAGGAGGGAGAGATGTGAACAGACTGGAATCTGCTGTGAGGAGGATGGGAGAGAGAGGAGGGAGGGATGTGAACAGACTGGAATCTGCTGTGAGGAGGATGGGAGAGAGAGGAGGGAGAGATGTGAACAGACTGGAATCTGCTGTGAGGAGGATTGGAGAGAGAGGAGGGAGGGATGTGAACAGACTGGAATCTGCTGTGAGGAGGATTGGAGAGAGAGGAGGGAGGGATGTGAACATACTGGAATCTGCTGTGAGGAGGATGGGAGAGAGAGGAGGGAGAGATGTAAACAGACTGGATGGAATCTGCTGTGAGGAGGATGGGAGAGAGAGGAGGGAGGGATGTGAACAGACTGGATGGAATCTGCTGTGAGGAGGATGGGAGAGAGAGGAGGGAGAGATGTGAACAGACTGGAATCTGCTGTGAGGAGGATTGGAGAGAGAGGAGGGAGAGATGTGAACAGACTGGAATCTGCTGTGAGGAGGATGGGAGAGAGAGGAGGGAGAGATGTGAACAGACTGGAATCTGCTGTGAGGAGGATGGGAGAGAGAGGAGGGAGAGATGTGAACAGACTGGAATCTGCTGTGAGGAGGATTGGAGAGAGAGGAGGGAGGGATGTGAACAGACTGGAATCTGCTGTGAGGAGGATGGGAGAGAGAGGAGGGAGAGATGTGAACAGACTGGAATCTGCTGTGAGGAGGATTGGAGAGAGAGGAGGGAGGGATGTGAACATACTGGAATCTGCTGTGAGGAGGATGGGAGAGAGAGGAGGGAGGGATGTGAACAGACTGGAATCTGCTGTGAGGAGGATGGGAGAGAGAGGAGGGAGGGATGTGAACAGACTGGAATCTGCTGTGAGGAGGATGGGAGAGAGAGGAGGGAGAGATGTAAACAGACTGGAATCTGCTGTGAGGAGGATGGGAGAGAGAGGAGGGAGAGATGTGAACAGACTGGAATCTGCTGTGAGGAGGATGGGAGAGAGAGGAGGGAGAGATGTGAACAGACTGGAATCTGCTGTGAGGAGGATGGGAGAGAGAGGAGGGAGGGATGTGAACAGACTGGAATCTGCTGTGAGGAGGATGGGAGAGAGAGGAGGGAGGGATGTGAACAGACTGGAATCTGCTGTGAGGAGGATGGGAGAGAGAGGAGGGAGGGATGTGAACAGACTGGAATCTGCTGTGAGGAGGATGGGAGAGAGAGGAGGGAGGGATGTGAACAGACTGGAATCTGCTGTGAGGAGGATTGGAGAGAGAGGAGGGAGAGATGTGAACAGACTGGAATCTGCTGTGAGGAGGATGGGAGAGAGAGGAGGGAGAGATGTGAACAGACTGGAATCTGCTGTGAGGAGGATGGGAGAGAGAGGAGGGAGAGATGTGAACAGACTGGAATCTGCTGTGAGGAGGATGGGAGAGAGAGGAGGGAGAGATGTGAACAGACTGGAATCTGCTGTGAGGAGGATGGGAGAGAGAGGAGGGAGGGATGTGAACAGACGAGTGTATAACAACAAACACACACTTTTCAACAAGCAGCTAATTGTTTCTTGCAGGCAGAGTTAGGGAGGGAAAGAGGGAGGGAGAGACGTGTGAGGGTCCATTTTGATTAACCATTTTAAAAGTCTTTAAAATACCCAAACCAGAAATATGTAGTTGAAGCGTGGAGTTACTAGCTCGGGGTGAAGGCAGGCCAGCACTCACCAAGTAATCTGTAAATTACCCCGGCTTCCAGCTCAGTGCGTGTGTGTGTGTGTGTGTGTGTGTGTGTGTGTGTGTGTGTGTGTGTGTGTGTGTGTGTGTGTGTGTGTGTGTGTGTGTGTGTGTGTGTGTGTGTGTTACCGCGGCTCCCAGCACCGCGTGGTGTAATAATTAAAACGTTTGGAGGGCATGAAAAAGATTATTAACATGTTTCTGCCTGTCCTGGGCTTCTCTTCAGCAGCAGCCTGTCATCTCTAGGATATATACGGCGGGGTCCGAAATTATTGACACCCTTGATAAAGATTAGCAAAAATGACTGTACAAAAGAAATAATTAAAATACTGAGCTATGGTGTATGCACACATTTTTTGGGAAATTAGATTATTTTATGGAATTATAATTGATCAGAGAAGTGATATTTTAGTTTTCTCAAAAAGGTAAGGGTCAAAATTATTGACACCCCTGTTTCCAATACCTTTCAATACCTCAACTTGTGAGGATAATGGCACTGACCCTTTTTCTAAAATGTTTTATGCGTTAGAGAAAACATTAGGAGGGATCTTAGAGCATTTCTCCATATAGATTCCTTCCAGATCCTTGATATCCTTTAAAAAAAAAAAAATGTTACCCCCTTTTCTCCCCAATTTTCGTGGTATCCAATCGCTAGTAATTGCTATCTTGTCTCATCGCTACAACTCCCGTACGGGCTCGGGAGAGACGAAGGTCGAAAGCCATGCGTCCTCCGAAGCACAACCCAACCAAGCCGCACTGCTTCTTAACACAGCGCGCCTCCTACCCGGAAGCCAGCCGCACCAATGTGTCTGAGGAAACACCGTGCACCTGGCCCCCTTGGTTAGCGTGCACTGCGCCCGGCCCACCACAGGAGTCGCTGGAGCTCGATGAGACAAGGATATCCCTACCGGCCAAAACCTCCCTAACCCGGACAACGCTAGGCCAATTGTGCGTCGCCCCACGGACCTCCCGGTCGCGGCCGGCTGCGACAGAGCCTGGGCGCAAACCCAGAGACTCTGATGGCGCAGCTAGCGCTACGATGCAGTGCCCTAGACCACTGCACCACCCGGGAGGCCCCGATATCCTTTATCTAAGCTTATGGACTGCCCTCTTCAATTCAAACCACAGGTTTTCAATGGGTTTAATGTCTGGAGACAGAGAGGACCATTGCAAAATGTTGATTTTGTGGACAATTAACCAGTTCTTTGTGGATATTGATGTGTGCTTGGGGTTGTTGTCTTGCTGGAAGATCCACTTACGGCCAAGTTTCAGCTTCCTTGCATAGGCAACCAGGTTTTGGCAAAAATGTCCTGGGTAAAGTTCATGATGCCGTTGACCTTAACAAGGGCCCCAGGACCAGTGGAAGAAAAATAGGCCCACAACATCAAAGACCCCCCCCCCCCACCATATTTTACAGTAGGTATGGGGTTCTTTTCTGCTTATGCATTCTCATTTAAAACGCCAAACCCACCACTGGTGTGCGAGGCCAGAGCTCTTTTTTCATGTCCTCCAACTAAAGTAAACACCTGGAGTTGGCTAAACGGCATAAGCATATGGATTGGAACCGGGGCTTTGGTCAGATGACATGAATATAGACCTCTCTGGCCACACACATCAGTGGTGGGTTTGCCGTTGAAATTAAAATGACCTTTTTGAGAGAATAAAAGTATTACTTGTTAAACAAAATATATTTCTCTGAGCAATTGTATTAGTATAAAAGTATAACAAAAAATGTAAGCATACAGTATTGTTACGCACGCCTCTGAGAAGAGGGAACGCAACTCCCTGCTACAACTTAACTCTCTGAAGTGCAAGAGGTATGGACTGTAGGTGCGAGTAAGGATGACACAAAAGCAGAATTTACCGTTTACTAGAATTTATTTTCTTACACGGTAATATGGGGAAAAGGGGCTGGACGGAACCAAAGCAAAGAAAGTAAATATCAAAATTCCCCCTCTCCTATCTAACCTACCTACCCACTTAACTTACCTAACTTAACACCGCCTGGTGCCCTAACCAAAATACAGGGGGTGGTCCGCCCAGGTCTTACCTAGTGTGCCTAGACAGTAAATATACTACGGGTATATGTATGCCCGCGGGCCTCTTGCCTAAGCACTCCCAAAGTGCCTTCTCCTTCCCCCCCTGGGAACAAACGAAACAGAGTAATTATTAACGATTTCACAAACACAGGACATAGAAAAACTGCTACCAACAACAACAGTACATACCACACTTTCTGATACACAACCAACACTATATCACAATCTAATTTCTCTCGATCTTTCCAAAATATTCAATTCTCTCTCAATCTCCAAATCTCTACTCCTTATCTCATCTCCTCTCTCTCCTCTCAATCTCAATCTTCTCTCTCTTGGCAGAACACTGGCTTTTATCTTCAGGTGGCAATGGTGATTAGAGTCAGCTGCTTCTTGACGAGGGGGCGGGGTCAGCTCCAATCACCAATTAGCCTGGGGTTGACCAATCAGCTGGTTGGGGAGTACTTCAGGACGCCATCTCCTGAAACACACACTCAAATACAAAACAGAACACAGAAACTGGGGAACGTAACAGTATAGCTAAGTATTTGAATAATTTATTTTATAAACAGTCATTTTTGTTCATCTTTATCAAGGGTGTCGATAAGTTCGCACCACGTACGTCTGGACCTCCTCTCTAGGCTATATACACCTATACATATCTATACCATCTGTCTGTCCCCTGTTTACCATCATGTACTCCATATACTGTAACAGGCTAGCTTTGAACTTTGAACCCAGGTCATCATCTAATATAACTGCAGCCGTTTCATACAATAATATATTGAATCTGTCTGATCTGATCAGTGAATAAACAGTCTGAAGCAGCATGAAGATGTCCAGAAGCTTTAGAGGAGATGAAGCTGAAAGCCTTAGTCTATTCTAATGTCTGCCTGTAGGAAAGTCTTGGTCTATTTTAATATCTGCCTGTAGGAAAGCCTTGGTCTATTCTAATGTCTGCCTGTAGAAAAGTCTTGGTCTATTTTAATATCTGCCTATAGGAAAGCTTTGGTCTATTCTGATGTCTGCCTGTAGAAAAGTCTTGGTCTATTTTAATATCGGCCTGTAGGAAAGCTTTGGTCTATTCTGATGTCTGCCTGTAGGAAAGTCTTGGTCTATTTTAATATCTGCCTGTAGGAAAGCCTTGGTCTATTCTAATGTCTGCCTGTAGGAAAGCCTTGGTCCTTTATGATTGCCAGTAGGAATGCCTTGGTCTAGTCTTCCTGACTCTAGGGTTCACAGCAAAGAAACAGAACAGTGATTAAGATGTGAAATCACGCTCCACTAAACAAACAGGATTCGTATTCTACCCACAGAAAATAAACAAACACCCAGAACACTGATGACTCTGACCACAAAGAGGGGGGGGGGGGGTGTGTGTGTGTGTGTGTGTGTGTGTGTGTGTGTGAGAGAGAGAGAGACTACAGGGACTCGGTAGTGCCAGGCCGGATGCCTGATTAAAACGAGAATAAAAGTAGATTTAGGACCTGTCAGGAGTTTACAGCTCCATTAAAGCTGAAGAAAACAGTCAATCAACAACCCCGAAGGGCAGCGTTTCCCAAACTCGGCCTCGGGACTCCAAGGGGTGCACATTTTGGTTTTTGCACTACACAGCTGATTCAAATAAAATAAAATAAAATTGTATTTGTCACATGCGCCGAATACAACAGGTGTAGTCCTTATAGTGAAATGCTTACTTACAAGCCCTTAACCAACAATACAGTTTTAAGAAAAATAAGTGTTACGTTTACTAAAATAAACTGAAGTAAAAAATAATCAAATCAAAAAATTAAAGAGCAACAATAATAAAACAGTAACGAGGCTATATACAGGGGGTAACGGTATAGAGTCAATGTGCGGGGGCACAGGTTAGTCGAGGTCACTGAGGTAATGTGTACAGTAAAGTGACTATGCATAGATAATAAAAAAAGAGTAGCAGCATAAAAATGGGGGGGGGTGGGTCAATGCAAATAGTCTGGGTAGCCATTTGATTAGCTGTTCAGGAGTCTTATAGCTTGGGGGTAGAAGCTGTTAAGAAGCCTTTTGGACCTAGACTTGGCGTTCCGGTACCGCTTGCCGTGCAGTAGCAGAGAGAACAATCTATGACTAAGGTGGCTGGAGTCTTTGGCAATCTTTAGGGCCTTCCTCTGACACCGCCTGGTATAGGGTATAGAGGTCCTGGATGGCAGGAAGCTTAGCCCAAGTGATGTACTGGGCCTTACGCATGACCCTCTGTCGTGCCTTGCGGTTGGAGGTTGAGCAGTTGCCATACCAGGCGGTGATGCAACCAATCAGGAGGATCTCGATGATGCAGCTGTATAGCTTTTTGAGGATCTGAGGACACATGCCAAATCTTTTCAATCTCCTGAGGTAGAATAGGCGTTGGGCGTGCCCTCTTCATGACTGTCTTGGTGTGTTTGAACCATGTTAGTTTGTTGGTGATGTGGACACCAAGGAACTTGAAGCTCTCAACCTGCTCCACTACAGCCCCGATGAGAATGGGGGCGTGCTCAACCCTCCTTTTCCTGTAGTCCACAATCATCTCCTTTGTCTTGATCACGTTGAGGGAGAGTTTGTTATCCTGGCACCACACTGCCAGGTCTCAGACCTCCTCCCTATTGGCTGTCTCATCGTTGTCAGTGATCAGGCCTACCACTGTTGTGTCATCGGCAAACTTAATGATGGTGTTGGAGTCGTGCCTGGCCATGCAGTCAAGGGTGAACAGGAAGTACAGGAGGGGACTGAGCACACACCCCTCAGGGGCCCCCGTGTAGAGGATCAGTGTGGCGGATGTGTTGTTACCTACCCTTATCACCTGGGGGCGGCCCATCAGGAAGTCCAGGATTCAGTTGCAGAGGGAGGTGTTCAGTCCCAGGGTCCTTAGCTTAGTGATGAGCTTTGAGGGCACTATGGTATTGAACACTGAGCTGTAGTCAATGAATATCATTCTCACGTAGGTGTTCCTTTTGTCCAGGTGGGAAAGGGCAGTGTGGAATGCAATAGAGATTGCATCATCTGTGATCTTTTGGGTATATATGCAAATTGGAGTGGGTATAGGGTTTCTGGGATAATGCTGTTGATGTGAGCCATGACCAACCTTTCAAAGCACTTCATGGCTACAGACGTGAGTGCTACGGGTCGGTAGTCTTTTAGGCAGTTTACCTTGGGGTTCTTGGGCACAGGGACTACGGTGGTCTGCTTGAATGATCAAAGCTTGATGATTAGTTTATTATTTGAATCAGCTGTGTAGTGCTAGGCCAAAAACCAAAACATGCCCCCCTTGGGGTCCAAGACATGGCTTCCTTCAGATGCAGAAGTAGTATCTGTGTTGTAACTGTGTAGTATCTGTGTGTTCCAGGCATGCTTACCAAAGCTGTGTTGTCAGGCAAAGCCCCCAGTGTCTCAACCAGCAGTACCACCATGTTCCCTCACCCTCACAAAGACCCCACAGGACAGGGTCACCTAGCAACCGCTCTCATCATCGCCATGTCAACCATCTTCATCATGGCCATCGCCATTGTCCTCATCATCATGTTCTACATCCTCAAAGCCAAGCCCAGCGGACAGGGTAACACTCACACACACACACATGCTCACACCCAGATACCCAGCGGGCAGGATAACACTCACACACACACATGCTCACACCCAGATACCCAGCGGGCAGGATAACACTCACACACACACACACACACACACATGCTCACACCCAGATACCCAGCAGGCAGGATAACACTCACACACAGACACCCAGCGGGCAGGATAACACTCACACACACACATACTCACACACAGACACCCAGCGGGCAGGATAACACTCACACATGCTCACACCCAGACACCCAGCAGACAGGATAACACTCACACACACACATACTCACACAGCCACCCAGCAGGCAGGATAACACTCACACACATATACTCACACCCAGTGGGCAGGATAACACACACACACACATACCTGTACTCACACATAGTGGACAGGATAACACTCACACACACATACCTGTACTCACACACAGTGGACAGGATAACACTCACACACACATACCTGTACTCACACACAGTGGACAGGGTAACACTCAGTGTGCACGTACACTAAACTTTCTCTCTCTCTCTCTGTGTTCACAGCATGCTGCTCTGGTCAGGTGGTGAAGGCTGTGGAGGCTCAGACCAACAAACAGGAGGACAAGAAAGATGTTCCAGGTGAGGCTACATATACACAACACAACACAGACACAGACACAACACACACACAACACACTACCTTAGTTAACAGAAAAACACACTACAGAACACAAACTTTTACTTACAGTACCAGTTTTGGCCTCAGACATAATATATAGTCTGGTTTATTAGACTAACATAAAGAGACATTCTCATACCTGATGGCTGTCTGTCAGGCCTGGGGTCTGTGGGTTTGACACTGTGTGTGTGTGTGTGTGTATGTGTGTGTGTGTGTGTGTGGTTGACAATGGTGAGGAGTACTTTCCGTGTGCAGTGAGCGCAGCATGGTGGAATGTTTAGATTAGACTGTGGCGCTAGCTCTAGGCCGTCAGTGTTCCCCTCTCACTAACTTGAATGTTAACAACCGACTGACTCCTTCAGGGGTTATCAACCTCACGATAATACATCTACTGTCATCTCACATAGGCCTACCATTTTACCTCCAGTATGGTAATAGATATACATACAGTCATTTAGGTTTAGGAATCAAACCTGCGTGTTTGGGTTTGCAAATTAAGAATCACAAACATAAGTGTTTTATTCTTAAAACGGAATGTCTGTTTACATTTTCTCCGTGTATTGGTGAAAGCATACTGTATCGTGTGTGTATGTTTTGGGGAAAGTGTGCGTGCATTAAGCAGCTGTCTCATAAGTCTCTATGATTGACATTTCCGGTAGAGCTGGGAGCTATGAGTCTGAGACGTCTCCGAGGCGTACACCATCTAGGCTGACAGTGCCAGACACTTACAGGCTTTAAACTTTGATATGATTGCATTTTAACACTACAGTCTTGTTAATTGATTTATTTTGAAAATAATGGGCATTTTATGCCCCAGGTTATTTTGATGATAATTTCTGACTTTTACCAGCGTTAAAAGAACTGTGTGAGAAATAACATTTGATAAACAAAATATGTTTTCTTTCTTTCAGACAATGTTGTAATTTTCTCTGAAAAGGATGAATTTGACAAACTCAAACCTACGCCTCCGAAGACGGTGAAAAGGTAAGGTATCTTGATCACCTACCTGCACACATGACAAACATCAAACACACAATCTGAACAAACAGACACAAAAGGTGTGCAATATCTCTAAGATCATGTGTGTGTGTGTGTGTGTGTGTGTGTGTGTGTGTGTGTGTGTGTGTGTGTGTGTGTGTGTGTGTGTGTGTGTGTGTGTGTGTGTGTGTGTGTGTGTGTGTGTGTGTGTGTGTGTGTGTGTGTCTGCAAGCTTTGTTTTGTGCATGTCTAAGTTGCGTAGGGGTTGTGTAGACTGTAAAACCAAGTGTTTAGAATCTTAACACATAAGTAAATCGTTTTCTGTAAGACCTTTTAAACCTGTCAAGGTATTTAGAGTTTCTATGACAACACGTCACAGTGTAGATTGTAAACATGAAAACATGTTTATTCTCTGTAAGACTTTTTAAAAACATGAACACATTTATTCAGCACAAGGCATTTAGCGTTTAAACTCTAAACACTGGGGGTGTTGTTTTAACACTGTAGGGTGTAAAGCCGTATTTGCACATTTCTCAGCATGCCTTTCGAATGAATGTGAGAGATTCTGACCCTTGACTGTGATTGTTAGTGACAAGAGACATAGTTGTTGCATTCAATCATTTCACCAAGTGACTGCCTAAGTGAATGTGTTTGAATTAAAAGTAAACCCTTTATGACCACATGTACATTTCATAAAGCCTTTAGTTATGGCCTAGTTATCCTCAACATTGTGGTCTGAAAATCCTGGCTCATGGGCCACATCAGACCTGCAAGTCACAATACGCTGGTTTTTGAAGTGATTTGTAATTCCTATTGGAATCCAGCCAGAGGGAGGATATCCATTAATTGGAATATTTTATCAGACACAACCTGCACTCAGAATGGCTGCTATGGTGAAGGACTTAACAAACAAGACTACCTAAACCACGTGTCAAACTCATTCCACAGAGGGGCAGAGTGTGTGCTGGTTTTCACTTGATTGATGAATTAAGGTCACTAATTAGTAAGGAACTCCCCTCACCTGGTTGTCTAGGGCTTACTTGAAAGTAAAAACAAAAAAACAACAGACCCTAGGCCCTCCATGGAATGAGTTTGACACCCCTGACCTAAACCATCTAAACTGGAACAATTATCTCAGTAACTAGTGCAATAAATCCAACCTCTTACAGATTGGATTAGTTTAGAAACATGTTCGTTATTTATCTTTGTATAGTATAAGATAAATGAATCAATCAATATGCACGAGTAAACATAGATATTGAAACAAACTATTCTAAAGATCAACCTACAACAAAGCATGCTGGGAAATATGATAATGAGGCACCTCCCACATCTTTTTCACTCAGAGTTAACGGAAATGAACTCAACGCAGTTGAGTAACAACACCACCACTTGATTTAAAATATTTCTTGAATCAAATGTCCTGTTCAGTGCTGAAATGTAGGTACGGTGACAGACATTCCTAACACTGATCTGAATAAAAAGCAAGGAAAGTCACATCAATTTCTAATAACTAAAGTCATTCTAAACAGTGGTTAAAACACTAGTGGTTAAAATCTGAACACTAAGGAGATATGGGTGTTCTCATGGTTGGAAACTGACTGGAAAAAGCTGACTATCATGTTTAATCTTGCATTCTAAACGCCTGTGTTTTAGGTGAGAACACTTATTGGCAGTTCTAAATGCCTAATGTTTCAGTTTTAAACACTGATGTTTAGGTTATGAACATGTCACATGCTTCCTGGTTGTACAGTGTAGTGGTTGACTGGGGGCCTCAAAGACAGAGGTTCTTTTATCTGTTTTTCAGAATCTGCCTGTAATTAGACTACCACAGGACAAGTCACTGCAGCAGAGCATCGCTGCTAGCCCTTTAGTGGGGAGACAGTGTGTGTGTGTCCCCTTGCGTGGGCATGGAAAAAACAAGTTCACTTGAGTATTTTTCTGAAGCAGAGTGATTATGTGGCTTTGGAGGGTGAGGTAGCTGAGCACAGATTGGCCCTGGAGGAGGGGAGGGAGAAGGGAGTGGGGGATGAATTTAAAGAGAGCGAGGGGAAGATGGGTGGAGAGAGAGGTAAAGAGAGGTGAGGAGAGATTGGGGGTAAAGAGAGAGAGAGATAATTACTCTAGCGCAGCCAAACCACCAGGTGGATGACAGCTCCTCGCCCTTCCCCTCTCTGTCCTCTGCTCTCTTTCCCCCTCTCTCCTTTCTTCGGTCTCAACCCCACACTCGCAGACAATGAAGCCTTATTCATTATGACAGACAGCAATGAGAACAGACATATACACTCACATAAACATGGATAGACACAGACGATGTGTTTGTTTCATACAGTATCACAAGTCACATGTACACACACTGTATATGGTCTGTATGAACAACTTACATGTCAACACACACATTAACATTAGCATTACATCACCTAGCTAGACTCAGAGAGGTAAACAGTGTGGCTAACTGCATTCCAGAGGATGTGCTAACTCACAGTCTTAGCTTCCAGAGTGGGTGTAGGGTGACTGAGAAACAATGTGTGTGTGTGTTCGCGCGTGAGTACGTGCACACATGTAAAAACAATGCTATTGTGTGAGCATCTCTGAGAATATTTGTCAACAAGGTGTTTTTGGGAGAAAATCCCAGTGTTACACACACTGTCAGTGGCGTTCTGTGGAACCGAAGCTAAATATGCAAGCTAAAACAAGAGACTACTCACAGTATAACAATTAGGCTGAAGCTACATAACATTAGCATAACTAGACACAGCTAAATATCATTTGAAAAGGTCATGAAGGCTTAGTGTTATTATGCTGACTGATTGATTTTCTCTCTCCTCCCCAGTGAGAATGATGCATCGTCTGAGAACGAGCAGCTGTTGAGTCGTAGTATGGATAGTGATGAGGAGGCAGCCTTGGAGAGGCAGGGGGCAGCTGATCCTAACCCCAGCCTCTGTCTCCTGAACCTGGGAACCAAGCCGGACATCTGCCTGCTTTCCCTGGGGCTCCTCAACAGGGATAAGACTGTATCCAACCCCACCGGCCCTATCAACGCTAACAACATTAGCAATGGCAATGCTAACATCGTCAATAACAACAACTACAACAAGGCTACAGGGGTGAGAGAGATCAGTCATTCACATCCAACTATGTACTTTTACAATGTATTGCAATGTAATTACTTTGTAACTTACTTTACCTTTCTCTCTGTTTCTTCCTACAGATTCAGAGCCGGAGGAAAAAGATCCTGGATCTGTATGCTAGAGCCTGCAATGTGGCCGAGGGTGAGAACTCACACGTACACCCCCAGGTTTCAGCCCTATAGATCTGCCCTTCGGCTGGTTTCAGCCCTATAGAACTGCCCTTCGGCTGGTTTCAGCCCTATAGAACTGCCCTTCAACTGGTTTCAGCCCTATAGAACTACCCTTCGGCTGGTTTCAGCCCTATAGAACTGCCCTTCGACTGGTTTCAGCCCTATAGAACTACCCTTCAACTGGTTTCAGCCCTATAGAACTACCCTTCGGCTGGTTTCAGCCTTATAGAACTACCCTTCAACTGGTTTCAGCCCTATAGAACTACCCTTCGACTGGTTTCAGCCCTATAGAACTACCCTTCGACTGGTTTCAGCCCTATAGAACTACCCTTCGACTGGTTTCAGCCCTACAGAACTGCCCTTCGGCTGGTTTCAGCCCTACAGAACTGCCCTTCGGCTGGTTTCAGCCCTACAGAACTGCCCTTCGACTGGTTTCAGCCCTATAGAACTACCCTTCGACTGGTTTCAGCCCTATAGAACTACCCTTCGACTGGTTTCAGCCCTATAGAACTACCCTTCGACTGGTTTCAGCCCTATAGAACTACCCTTCGGCTGGTTTCAGCCCTATAGAACTGCCCTTCGACTGGTTTCAGCCCTATAGAACTACCCTTCGACTGGTTTCAGCCCTATAGAACTACCCTTCGGCTGGTTTCAGCCCTATAAAACTACCCTTCGGCTGGTTTCAGCCCTATAGAACTGCCCTTCGGCTGGTTTCAGCCTTATAGAACTACCCTTCGACTGGTTTCAGCCCTATAGAACTACCCTTCGACTGGTTTCAGCCCTACAGAACTGCCCTTCGGCTGGTTTCAGCCCTACAGAACTGCCCTTCGGCTGGTTTCAGCCCTACAGAACTGCCCTTCGCCTGGTTTCAGCCCTACAGAACTGCCCTTCGGCTGGTTTCAGCCCTACAGAACTGCCCTTCGGCTGGTTTCAGCACTATAGAACTGCCCTTCGACTGGCTTCAGCCCTATAGAACTGCCCTTCGACTGGTTTCAGCCCTATAGAACTACCCTTCGACTGGTTTCAGCCCTATAGATCTGCCCTTCGACTGGTTTCAGCCCTATAGATCTGCCCTTCGACTGGTTTCAGCCCTATAGATCTGCCCTTCGACTGGTTTCAGCCCTATAGAACTACCCTTCGACTGGTTTCAGCCCTATAGAACTGCCCTTCGGCTGGTTTCAGCCTTATAGAACTACCCTTCGACTGGTTTCAGCCCTATAAAACTACCCTTCGGCTGGTTTCAGCCCTATAGAACTGCCCTTCGACTGGTTTCAGCCCTATAGAACTGCCCTTCAACTGGTGTCAGCCCTATAGAAGTTCAAACACAAGGCCAACGGGCCGTTTCCGGCCCGTGATACATTTCTTTCCGGCCTGCGCAATGATTTGGGTTGTCAATTAATTTTGAGTGCAACATACAGCAATGCTGCATTCAACCGCATCGGTGATCCATTCATTGCAAAACATTTTTTTACATATTTTAAGTTTAAATGTTACAACAACCTAGCTACGTTTTTGTTATTTGGGGTTATTAAATAGGCTACTTTTTGATTAGAGTCGCAGTATATTATGCACATCTGTAAGCGTAGCAGCAAAGGCTGGACAAATATTATTTCTCTTCTTTTGTTTTAATATGTTAAAATAATATATACAGCATCCTTTGTACGTAAGTGGACATTTTAAACAGCCATATTCTTTCTTATAAAACAATGGCTAATTATTTTGTAAAAACAAACATACTAGGCTCTGTCTGGCCTGCGAATTCCTTGTGTTTCTTCAATGTGGCCCTTTATAATGAGTGTAACACCCCTGCTATAGAAGTACTCTTCGACTGTCTAGCAAAGGAATCTTGTATGCTGATCTCTAGCCACAACACACACATCCTAACCCTCCTTCTCCCCAGGTCTGAGTCCTACAGAACTACCATTTGACTGTCTGGAGAAGGCCAGTCGTATGCTGAGCTCCTCCTACAGTAGCGAGGCAGCTGTGGTGAAGACCTGGAGACACCTGGCAGAAAGCTTTGGCCTGAAGAGGGATGAGATCGGAGGGATGAGTGACGGCCTGCAGCTGTTTGAGAGGATCAGTACCGCCGGATACAGCATCCCAGACCTGCTCACCAGACTGGTGCAGATAGAGAGACTGGATGCTGTGGAGTCACTATGTTCTGATGTACTGGGAGGAGGAGATACACACACTGTCCCTCTGTCCTCACCACGCTGTGCAAGCGTCTGACTCACGTACACACTAATGTTCACACACACTCATATACACACATGTATGCACACATGCAATAGACGCATGTGCATATACCCGCACATACATTCAGAAACAAACAGTTTTAGCTCTCAACATGAAGAATGTCAGCAGGCCTCTCCAGATCTCAGATCTCTCTCCTTCTCGTCTCTCTGTCTCCCTCTGGCAATGGACTGGCAATTAACCTTGCTCTAGATGCCTCGACAAAAGCTTTTTATAACCTTCTTTAACATTTTTGCTTTTGTTTACATAGATCACATGTAGTACTAATAATAATATAATAATATTAATATCAGATTTTAAAAATGGCATAATGGACCTCTGCCAGGACCCCTGTGGACCCAGACCCTCTATTACCCCGCCTGCCCCCAGCGGTCAGCTGCTGCCACTGGCTCTAATTGGTTATCGTGTGGCGGTCTGGTATAATAGTGTTGTGGTTTACAGTCGAGACTTTCAGCACCTAATTAACCACTAAAACCAATGAACCAGTAAAGACCAGATGCCAGAGACTATTAAAGAGACTGCTAACAGACTAGGCCTACTGCAGCCTGAGGAATGCAGGGAGACAGAACTCCAGGAGACCCAGCACTGAGCTACGCTATGGTCAGCCGGGCTCTGACACTATGCTGGGTGATTCCACAGGATGGCAGCCATTTTGTGCCAAAAAGCTCAGCACATATCAGCTAATGGTGATAAGCTCCCAGCTACAGACATTTCAGGAACAAGAGAAGCCTCCTGTGTGTTTGGTTTATAGTGTTTTAACAGTGCCTTTCTATACCTGCAAGAATGCTTTTTCGGTTGAGTGACTGGGGAGGCACACTCCCATCGCTCAGTGTGTCTTCCTTCACTGCTCTGGTGTTTTAAGTTAGCCACGTTTAAAGGGGCTGGACTCCGGTAGTGTATATGAATAATAAATGTGCATGTACAATGTTCATCATTTAGCACGTGTCCATAACAGCTTCTTTAAGTTTCTCCTTGTTATTTTCAATTCAAACACAGCGTCAAGAGAAGGCTAGTGGTTCAGGTAGGTAGTGACAGAAGATGACTGACTGTATGTGCAGAACTTGGTCCTCTTACCTCAAGATCACAACGCTCCACAGACTAGACTTTAGAAACAATGGAAACAAAAACTATTTTATGGAAACAAATGGAAATGTATATATAACTTATTATTGTACATACTGTATGCATCAATAAAGAAGTATCAATTTAAAAAGTCCAAGTTATTATTTATTTACAGTAAAAAGATATAATTATCTTTTTGGATAATGATTTGGTAACAGTAATGTTATTCCAATAATAAGACCACTCCTTTTCCCTTGTTGTTTACATAAAGGATGTCATGTTTTCTGTGGTTGATCAAACTATTCTCTCAAAGAGGAATCTGTTGGAACAGCTGATTACCATATATCTCCGATTACTAGAGAGGTTTACACTACAACTGGGCACTGGTGTAAATCTGGTTACTCTATATCTATTTCAGTATGACGTCAAACCTTGGAGCATCATCTGTACAATAACCAGGGTATGCCATGTTAGTCTCTCTGCCAAGACATCACACAGCCATTGTTTGTGATAAATAATGATGTTCATCTATCTGCTGGCCTGAGATGTGAGGTGTACAGAGAATAGACTGTCAAAGGTGACTAGGCTGGAGTAGACTTGGATCATTAGATTTCTAAACAGCTCAGCTATAGAGTGAGTGTATGTGTGTTTGTGTGAGGCCCCTGAGGGCCAGTTACTAGCGCTTGGCTTGGCGTGAGTGTAGTGAAACGAGACAGAGAGTTGGACTCCTGAGGGCAGGGAGTGCCAACAAATAGTCAAGCTTCATACAGCTACTGTACCTGGTAACACACACACACTTTCCATCATTAAATACTTATTCCTTAAACAGGCCTCCAAAACCTGAGCTTGTTCCATATCTCTCATACGTCCGATATCTTTGTTGCTACAGTGACATCCTATAGTCTAATGTTGGTAGAGTAGTATCTACTGATGATATAATGAAGGACCAGTTATGTCTAATCCCAGAGCGTGCAGGGACACATCCAACACTGTGAAAGTCATTAATCACTGTCAGACAAATATGGCAAACACTATATTCTCTCCAGCCAGCCAAGGTTTGCAGCAGCATAGAGAAAGCTATACTGGACAAAAATATAAAGAAAACATGCAACAATTTCAAAAGATTTTACTGAGTTACAGTTCACATAAGGAAATCAATCAATTAAAATAAATAAATTAGGCCCTAATGTATGATTTCACATGACTGTTAGTCACAGATACCTTAAAAAAAACATGACTGGGAATACAGATATGCATCTGTTGGTCACAGATACAGTGTCTTGCAAAAGTATTCATCCCCCTTGGCTTTGTTCCTATTTTGTTGCATTACAACCTGTAATTTAAATTGATTTTTATTTGGATTTCATGTAATGGACATACACAAAATAGTCCAAATTGGTCAACTGAAATTTAAAAAATTACTTGTTTAAAAAAATGTAACAAACTAAAAAACGGAAAAGTGGTGCGTGCATATGTATTCACCCCCTTTGCTATGAAGCCCCTAAATAAGATCTGGTGCAACCAGATACCTTCAGAAGTCACATAATTAGTTAAATAAAGTCCCCCTTTGTGCAATCTAAGTGTCACATGATCTGTCACATGATCTCAGTATATATGCACCTGTTCTGTAAGGCCCCAGAGTCTGCAACACCAAGCAAGCGGCACCATGAAGACCAAGGAGCTCTCCAAACAGGTCAGGGACAACGTTGTGAAGAAGTACAGATCAGGGTTGGGTTATAAAAAATATCCAAAACTTCTAACATCCCACGGAGCACCATTAAATCCATTATTAAAAAATGGAAAGAATATGCACCACAACAAATCTGCCAAGAGAGGGCCGCCCACCAAAACTCTCGGACCAGGCAAGGAGGGCATTAATCAGAGAGGCAACAAAAATACCAAAGATAACCCTGAAGGAGCTGCAAAGCTCCACAGCTGAGATTGGAGTATCTGTCCATAGGACCACTTTAAGCCTTACACTCCACAGTATTGAATTTGGGGGTGGCTTTACGGAAGAGTGGCCAGAAAGAGCCCTTGCTTAAAGAAAAAAATAAGAAAACATGTTTGGTGTTCGCCAAATGGCATGTGGGAGACTCCGCAAACATATGGAAGAAGGTACTCTGATCAGATGAGACTAAAAATGATTTTTTTGGCCATCAAGGAAAACGCTGTCTGGCGCAAACCCAACACCTCTCATCACCCCGAGAACAGCATCCCCAACACTGAAGCATGGTGGTGGCAGCATCATGCTGTGGGGATGTTTTTCCATCGGCAGGGACTGGGAAACTGGTCAGAATTGAAGGAATGATGGATGGATCTAAATACAGGGAAATTCTTGAGGGAAAGCTGTTTCAGTCTTCCAGAGATTTGAGACAGGGACTGAGGTTCACCTTCCAGTAGGACAATGACCCTAAGCATACTGCTAAAGCAACACTTGGCTGGTTTAAGGGGAAACATTAAAATGTCTTGGAATGGCCTAGTCAAAGCCCAGACATCAATCCAATTGAGAATCTGTGGTATGACTTAAAGATTGTTGTACACCAGCAGAACCCATCCAATTTGAAGGAGCTGGAGCAATTTTGCCTTGCAGAATGGCTAGATGTGTCAAGCTTATAGAGACATACCCCAAGAGACTTACAGCTGTAATTGCTGCAAAAGGTGGCTCTACAAAGTATTGAATTTGGGGGGGTGAATAGTTTTTAGTTAGTCATATTTCTTGTTTGTTTCACAAGAAAAAATATTTTGCATCTTCAAAGTGTTAGGCATGTTGTGTAAATCAAATGATACAAACCCCCCCAAATTCCATTTGAATTCCAGGTTGTAAGGCAAAAAAAATTGAAAAATGCCAATGGGGGTGAATACTGTCGCAAGCCACTGTACTTTGGATCAGAAAACCAGTCAGTATCTGGTGTGACCACCATTTGCCTCATGTAGCGTGACACATCTCCTTCACATAGAGTTGATCAGGCTGTTGATTGTGGCCTATGGAATATTGGCTCACTCCTCTTCAGTGGCTGTGCAAAGTTGCTGGATATTGGCGGGAACTAGATCACGCTGTCGTACACGTCGATCCCGAGCATCCCAAACATGCTCAATGGGTGACTTGTCTGGTGAGTATGCAGGCCATGGAAAATCTGTGACATTTTCAGCTTCCAGGAGTGTACAGATCCTTGCGGCATGGGGCTGTGTATTATTATGCTGAAATATAAGGTGATTGTGGCAGATGAATGGCACGACAATGGACCTCAGGATCTCATCTCTGTTTCTGACAGTTTGTGCATAAATTCATCCGTTTTGCAAACTCATAGTTTCATCAGTTGGCCTGTGCTGGCGTGGTTACACGTAGTTCGCAGTTGTAAGGCTGGTTGGACACACTGACAAATTCTCTAAAACGATGTTTGAGGCAGCTTATGGTAGAGCTATTAACATTAAATTATCTGGCAAAAGCGCTGGTGGACATTCCTGCAGTCAGCATGCCAAATGCACGCTCCATCAAAACTTGAGACGTCTGTGGCATTGTGTTGTGACAAAACTGTTCATTTTAGAGTGGCCTTTTATTGTCCCCAGCACAAAGAGCAACTGTGTAATGATCATGCTGTTTAATCAGCTTCTTGATATATCACACCAACAGGGATGTAAACAAATTTGTGCACAAGATTTGAGAGAAATTATATTTTTAGGTGTATGGACAATTTCTGGGATCTTTTAGTTCAGCTCACGAAACATGGGACCAGCACTTTACATGTTGCATTTATATTTTTGTTCAGTGTAAGAGGAAGAATGTGCTCACTACACAGCAGGTAGCCTAGTGGTTAAGAGTGTTGGGCAAGTAACTGAAAGGTCGCTGGTTCGAATCCCCAAGCCGACTTGGTGAATATTATGTTGATGTGCCCTTGAGCAAGGCACTGAACCCTAATCGCTCTGGATAAGTGTGTCTGCTAAATTACTAAAATGTCAAATATAGAGGGCTTTCTAGCACACATACTTAATCTAAACAAGCTTTTATCTGACACGACAGCACAATGACAGATCGCTTACATAAGAAGCAAAGGCAGGAGAGGACAGGGCATCTGAGGACTACCGTGTTAAACTAGGGCTGTATCAACCAGCTACTGTATGTTAGGACTGGATTCAATCAGTATCGCGGAAGATCTGTGTTAAAACGTAAAGCTAATTTCCGATTGAGCCGAAATATGCAGTGTTAACTGTAATGCAGTCTCCGCGACCACGGGAACATTGCCTTTAATTGTCAATCGTGCTATAAACATGGATCTTCAGCGCTATCGATTGAATAGAGCCCGTAGTCTCTCTAGTTCTGCACTATAAGCAAGTAGAGAAGTAGAGGGAGAGACAGAGAGCTCAGGACCAGACCCAGTCCCCTTCATTAATAAGGAGTGAATGCCCAGGTTAACAGGCTGCTGTGGCCATGCTCTCTCTCTCACCAAGCACTCTGCCAACCACATGGTTCCACTCTCTCAGGACTAGAGGCATAAACTGCTGCACAATGCTTTTACTGCATCACACACCACTCTACTGCCATCTCATAACTCAGCCAACTCAGAGAAATAATATACATTTGGTGGTCTGTAACGTCCAACATGATTGAATGACTTTATATCTGTGGCAAAGCGTAGCCACTAATGTTAAACAGGTAAATAGCGTTCTAATGAGGTAGACTGGGCAAATTGTAGGCCAGGGAATCTTTAACTGAGTTTCCACTGAGATCTGCTCCACTGGGAAACACTAACATAAATTACAGGGACCGCAGCTCAGGGCCTGACGCTGCGCAGGGGCTGTCTGTGTGTGTGTGTCTGTGTGTGTCTGTGGAGGACACATAGCAGACCCACTGTGGGCCCATAGTGAGTAATGAAAGTTGATAAATCAGTTAGTGACAGGTCCTGAAGCAGTAAGGAGTGTTTAGGACCGTTACAGAGCCTTATTAAACTAACTGGTACCAGCACCCCCACAAGACTGTTCTGCAGCATTCACTTGCGCATGCTGTTCTTATGCAGGCACACACTTATGCGGGACTTTTTTTTTTCCCCGATGTGAGGTGACGTGATGAAGAAACAAACATGCAGACCAACATTTTAGAAAAGTCTGTATAGTAATAGGCAAACCTGTAAACAAGGAGTGACCTGAGCAGGAACCAACACGCAACGAGCAGCATAGTAAGTTGAATTGTATTCAACGCGGACTTGCAGGGATCTTTCAAGAGGAGAGATCAGATATGACATGTCTGTGTGATATTCTCTTCACCATCACCACACAGAAACATTCTGGACTGGTTAGAAAACTCAGGTTCTAATTTTCAGCTTCAGTCCATAACAAACAAACAGGCTTATATAAAACACATGAGACTCATATAAAACACATGTATCTCATAATTATATGACAGAGGAGTCAAACACTGTTTCCCGTCATTTCTTTGTTTATTGCTTCCTAGTGAAATCATCTGTACCTCGGAATGCATTAGACACACATTATAGCCAATCCCAACATGATGCTCATTTCATAGCAGATGGTATATAGGTTGAAAATTATATATAGTTGGATAAAATATAAATGTTAAGATCATATCAAAACAAATTACCAAAATGGACAAAAATAAAAAGGTACCACTTCAATAGGGGGGGGTTGTGTGTGTGTGTGTGTGTGTGTGTGTGTATATATATATATAGATATATATAGATATATAATGGGTCATGGATGCTGTTATTGATCCTGAATAGAGTAGCAGGGTAATGGAGGAAAATTGGGTGGTGTGATAACATAATATAAGATACTATAAAATAACTTTATTCATCTCCAAAGGGATGCTTGATTGCACCAGCCTATAGCCAAAGCAGACACAACATACTACAGAAAGACATAAAGACTATGAACTCAGGACACAATATGGCAGTTTAGAAGTATCTGGTGTGTTTACGACAACTGCTGGGAATACCACTGTTTTATTTGTATGCCAATGAAGGCTATGTAATAGATGCAGGGCTACTGATGATTTGCTGTAGAAGAGAGCTTTGATGCAGCAGTCTGAAACTAATCACCAAGTCTCACAGTGTACAGCACAGTCTGCGATACTGTAGTCTTTACTATTTTTTATTTTATTATTTTTTAGGGGGTAGATCAGCTTTAATATTGCAGATAGATTGTAGCTTCCTTCAATTAAAATGTCTGCATAACTTCAAATCCTCCATATATATACACTGCTCAAAAAAATAAAGAGAACACTTAAACAACACAATGTAACTCCAAGTCAATCACACTTCTGTGAAATCAAACTGTCCACTTAGGAAGCAACACTGATTGACAATAAATGTCACATACTGTTGTGCAAATGGAATAGACAACAGGTGGAAATTATAGGCAATTAGCAAGACACCCCCAATAAAGGAGTGGTTCTGCAGGTGGTGATCACAGACCACTTCTCAGTTCCTATGCTTCCTGGCTGATGTTTTGGTCACTTTTGAATGCTGGCGGTGCTCTCACTCTAGTGGTAGCATGAGACGGAGTCTACAACCCACACAAGTGGCTCAGGTAGTGCAGCTCATCCAGGATGGCACATCAATGCGAGCTGTGGCAAGAAGGTTTGCTGTGTCTGTCAGCGTAGTGTCCAGAGCATGGAGGCGCTACCAGGAGACAGGCCAGTACATCAGGAGACGTGGAGGAGGCCGTAGGAGGGTAACAACCCAGCAGCAGGACCGCTACCTCCGCCTTTGTGTAAGGAGGTGCACTGCCAGCGCCCTGCAAAATGACCTCCAGCAGGCCACAAATGTGCATGTGTCAGCATATGGTCTCACAAGGGGTCTGAGGATCTCATCTCGGTACCTATTGGCAGTCAGGCCAATTTTTTCTAAGGCTGCCCATGCTTTCCACCTGGCTACCCCTACCCCGGCTAACATCTCAGCACCCCTGCAGCAACTTGCCCAAGCACCCCCCACCCCACTTCCCCACTTCTCCTTCACCCAAATCCAGACAGCCAATGTTCTGAAAGAGCTGCAAAATCTGGATACATACAAATCAGCTGGGCTAGACAATCTGGACCGTCTCTTTCTAAAATGATCAGCCGAAATTGTTGCAACCACTATGACTAGCCTATTCAACCTCTCTTTCGTATCGTCTGAGATCCCCAAAGATTGGAAAGCTGCCGCGGTCATCCCCCTCCTCAAAGGGGGAGACACTCTAGACCCAAACTGTTACCTATATCCATCCTGCCCTGCCTTTCTAAAATCTTCGAACGCCAAGTTAACAAACAGATCACCGACCATTTCGAATCCCACCGTACCTTCTCCATATGCAAACTGTTTTCCGAGCTGTTCATGGGTGCACCTCAGCCATGTTCAAGGTCCTAAGCGATATCATAACCGCCATCAATAAAAGACAGTACTGTGCAGCCGTCTTCGTCGACCTGGCCAAGGCTTTCGACTCTGTCAATCACAGTATTCTTATTGGCAGACTCAATAGCCTTGGCTTCTCAAATGACTGCCTTGCCTGGTTCACCAACTACTTCTCAGATAGAGTTCAGTGTGTCAAATCGGAGGGCCTGTTGTCCGGACCTCTCTCAGTCTCTATGGGGGTGCCACAGAGTGCCACTTTTCTCTGTATATATCAATGATGTCACAATTGCTGCTTTCTCTGATCCACTTCTACGCAGACGACACCATTCTGTATACATATGGCCCTTCTTTGTACACTGTGCTAACAAACCTCCAAAGCCATACAACTCCTTCCGTGGCCTCCAACTGCATTTAAATGCTAGTAAAACTAAGTGCATGCTTTTCAACCGATTGCTGCCCGCACCCTCCCTCCCGCCAGACTAGCATCACTACTCTGGACGGTTCTGACTTAGAATATGTGGACAACTACAAATACCTAGATGTCTGGTTAGACTGTAAACTCTCCTTCCAGACTCACATTAAGCATCTCCAATCCAAAATTAAATCTAGAATCGGCTTCCCATTTCGCAACAAAGCCTCCTTCGCTCATGCTGCCAAACATACCCTCGTAAAACTGACTATCCTACCGATCCTTGACTTTGGCGATGTCATTTACAAAATGCCTCCAACACTCTACTCAGCAAACTGGATGTAGTCTAACACAGTGCCATCCGTTTTGTCACCAAAGCCCCATATACTACCCACCACAGCGACCTGTATGCTCTCGTTGGCTGGCCCTCACAACATATTCGTCGCCAAACCCACTGGCTCCAGGTCATCTATAAGTCTATGCTAAGTAAAGCCCCGCTTTATCTCAGCTCACTGGTCACCATAGCAACACCCACACGTAGCACGCGCTCCAGCAGGTACAGTTGAAGTCGGAAGTTCACATACTTAGGTTGGAGTCATTAAAACTTGTTTTTCAACCACTCCACAAATGTCTTGTTAACAAACTATAGTTTTGGCAAGTCAGTTAGGACATCTACTTTGTGCATGACACAAGTCATTTTTCCAACAATTGTTTACAGATTATTTCACTTATAATTCACTGTACCACAACTCCAGCGGGTCAGAAGTTTAGATACACTAAATTGACTGTGCCTTTTAAACAGCTTGGAAAATCCCAGAAAATTATGTCATGGCTTTAGAAGCTTCTGATAGGCTAATTGACATCATTTGAGTCAATTGGAGGTGTACCTGTGGATGAATTTCAAGGCTTACCTTCAAACTCAGTGTCTCTTAACTTGACATCATGGGGAAATCTAAAGAAATCAGCCAAGACCTCAGAAAAAAATTGTAGACCTCCACAAGTCTGGTTCATCCTTGGGAGCAATTTCCAAATGCCTGAAGGTACCACGTTCATCTGTACAAACAATAGTACTCAAGTATAAACACCATGGGACCACGCAGCCGTCATACAACTCAGGAAGGAGACGCGTTCTGTCTCCTAGAGATGAACGTGCATTGGTGCGAAAAGTGCAAATCAATCCCAGAACAACAGCAAAGGACCTTGTGAAGATGCTGGAGGAAACTGGTACAAAAGTATCTATATCCACAGTAAAACGAGTCCTATATCGACATAACCTGAAAGGCCGCTCAGCAAGGAAGAAGCCACTGCTCCAAAACCGCCATAAAAAAAGCCACACTACGGTTTGCTACTGCACATGGGGACAAAAATCGTACTTTTTGGAGAAATGTCCTCTGGTCTGATGAAACAAAAATAGAACTGTTTGGCCATAATGACCATCGTTATGTTTGGAGGATAAAGGGGGAGGCTTGCAAGCCGAAGAACACCACCCCAACCGTGAAGCACGGGGGTGGCAGCGTCATGTTGTGGTGGTGCTTTGCTGCAGGAGGGACTGGTGGACTTCACAAAATAGATGACATGAGGCAGGAAAATGATGTGGATATATTGAAGCAACATCTCAAGACATCAGTCAGGAAGTTAAAGCTTGGTCGCAAATGGGTCTTCCCAATAGACAATGACCCCAAGCATACTTTCAAAGTTGTGGCAAAATGGCTTAAGGACAACAAAGTCAAGGTATTGGAGTGGCCATCACAAAGCCCTGACCTCAATCCTATAGAAAATGTGTGGGCAGAACAGAAAAAGCGTGTGCGAGCAAGGAGGCCTACAAACCTGACTCACTTACACCAGCTCTGCCAGGAGGAATGGGCCAAAATTCACCCAAATTATTGTGGGAAGCTTGTGGAAGGCCACCCCGAAACATTTGACCCAAGTTAAGCAATTTAAAGGCAATGCTACCAAATACTAATTGTTTGCATGTAAACTTCTGACCCACTGGGAATGTGATGAAAGAAATAAAAGCTGAAATAAAACATTCTCTCTACTATTATTCTGACATTTCACATTCTTAAAATAAAGTGGTGATCCTAACTGACTTAAGACAGAGAATTTTTACTTGGATTAAATGTCAGGAATTGTGAAAAACTGAGTTTAAATGTATTTGGCTAAGGTGTATGTAAACTTCTGACTTAAACAGTATATTTCACTAGTCATCCCCAAAGCCAACACTTCCTTTGGCAGCAAATCACTGAAGCTGGAGTCTCATCTCCCTGTCTAACTTTAAGCATCAGCTGTCAGAGCAGCTTACAGATGTGCTGCTCAGAATGAATAAATTAAATGTGAGTCCTGTGTGTGTTATATAATACTACTTACTCTATTTTATTAAGCACTTAATTTAACATGTTATTTTTTTTCGATGGCCGTGAGGTGTTTTGGGATTTTGAGTTCCTCCTGTGTGCATTTTTGTTTTTAGACTTTTTTTTTTGTACCTGTACAAGGCCCATCTGTAAATAGCACACCCAACTACCTCATCCCCATATTGTTACTTATCCTCTTGCTCTTTTGCACCCCAGTATCTCTACTTGCACATCATCATCTGCACATCAATCACTCCAGTGTTAATGCTAAATTGTAATTATTTTGCCTCTATGGCCTATTTATTGCCTTACCTCCCTATTCTTCTACATTTGCACACACTGTACATAGATTTTCCTATTGTGTTATTGACTGTAGAGTTTGTTGATGTGTAACTCTGTGTTGCTGTTTTTGTCGCACTGCTTTGCTTTATCTTGGCCAGGTCGCAGTTGTAAATGAGAACTTGTTCTCAACTGGCCTACCTGGTTAAATAAAGGTGAAATAAAAATCTAATAAAAAAAACTCTCAACTAGATGACTGAGTATTTAACCCAGACTGACAACCTGTCTATAAAGGAAACCATGACATAATCTCCCAACAAAATGACCTGGGGTCTACTACTGGGGGTTCAGGCTTTTGTTCCAACCCTGCAGTAACACACCTGATTCAGCTAATCATGATTCTGAGTCCAGACTGAAGAACATGATCAGTTTGTCTCACCTGATCTTAGGGAGTTTCTGGAGGATGATGGAGAGTTTCTCCAGAAGAGGAAGTTCTAGTCTGGGGTTATTCACAAGAACAGCTGCTGTATGGAAGTCCTCAGTGGTGCGCGCAGGCCGGAACTCATACAGATACCCTGCAGAGGGAACCACTAAGATAAGCATACAGACAGATGGACGGACAGACAGTTCCACTGAATTACCCTACACAGTCCAACGGTCTACTCCTGTTAAGGCTTTTGGAGATTCATGTGAAACCTGCCCAGTCCGCCCACAATCTGACCAGTCAGCACTCACACTATAACCAGTCTCTGCTGTCAGTAAACTGGATCAGGAACCCAGCTGAAGTCATGCAGTCGTGCAGATGCTGTTCGACTCCACTCAGCCAACAATAATAATTCTACATGATTTCACTTCAAGAAGAGTCCATTTTGTCAGTGTTAACTCTAGCCTCTGGATACATAAACAGAGAGAGATGAAACAGAGAGGAGAAGGGAGGCATAGATCTCAGCAGATGTGAGCTGCATATTTCTCTCCGTTTAGTAAACACAGAGCTCATGGATCTAGTCAGGTCAGTATGGTAAGAGTCTGGACAGAGTACAATCACAACATTAAGTGTAGAATACGTGCCAAAGTCATTGACCCGACATAACACAGTACCTCTCATAACCAGCATCAGATACAACTGCCAAAAAACATGTATATTTCACAATCCACACATTTACATTTACATTTAAGTCATTTAGCAGACGCTCTTATCCAGAGCGACTTACAAATTGGTGCATTCACCTTATGACATCCAGTGGAACAGCCACTTTACAACAGTGCATCTAAATCTTTTAAGGGGGTGAGGGGGTCAGAAGGATTACTTTATCCTATCCTAGGTATTCCTTAAAGAGGTGGGGTTTCAGGTGTCTCCGGAAGGTGGTGATTGACTCCGCTGTCCTGGCGTCGTGAGGGAGTTTGTTCCACCATTGGGGGGCCAGAGCAGCGAACAGTTTTGACTGGGCTGAGCGGGAACTGTACTTCCTCAGTGGTAGGGAGGCGAGCAGGCCAGAGGTGGATGAACGCAGTGCCCTTGTTTGGGTGTAGGGCCTGATCAGAGCCTGGAGGTACTGAGGTGCCGTTCCCCTCACAGCTCCGTAGGCAAGCACCATGGTCTTGTAGCGGATGAGAGCTTCAACTGGAAGCCAGTGGAGAGAGCGGAGGAGCGGGGTGACGTGAGAGAACTTGGGAAGGTTGAACACCAGACGGGCTGCAGCGTTCTGGATGAGTTGTAGGGGTTTCATTTCTTATTGTCCTTTATTTTCCTAATTCAGTTGACTGAGAACACATTCTATACATAAATGAGCTGTGGGATAAAATTCAAACACCTTTATTATCCCTGTGAGAAGTTCAATGGGGAATAAGGGACTAATAGAGTAATTTGTGTGTGAAAAAGTCTCACAGTGTTACTGTAGCTACATGTCTGCTACTGTAGCAGACTGGCAGAGACCCAGGAGGTCCATCCCTGTTACTGTAGCAGAGACCCAGGAGGTCCATCCCTGTTACTGTAGCAGAGACCCAGGAGGTCCATCCCTGTTACTGTAGCAGAGACCCAGGAGGTCCATCCCTGTTACTGTAGCAGAGACCCAGGAGGTCCATCCCTGTTACTGTAGCAGAGACCCAGGAGGTCCATCCCTGTTACTGTAGCAGAGACCCAGGAGGTCCATCCCTGTTACTGTAGCAGAGACCCAGGAGGTCCATCCCTGTTACTGTAGAAGAGACCCAGGAGGTCCATCCCTGTTACTGTAGCAGAGACCCAGGAGGTCCATCCCTGTTACTGTAGCAGGGAGCTAGACACACACCTACATCTGGCCCCTAGCCTCTCCTCTCCTCAGGCCCCCTCGGCCCCATGTGGGACAGATAGGATAGAAACTTCAAACACTATGGGTCAGTGGTGGAATGGTCCATGTCCAGGCCGATTTACGGGGGGTGGGGGGGTTCCCCTTGGTTCTCCCCCATCTATAAGACACATGGACTAGATTACTGTAGAATAGCCTGAGCCCTGAGAGAGTTATATGGGGGCTTTGCCTTGGGCACAGACACAAAGCAGGCCTACAGTAAGACAGGACAGGAGACACTTGGGACAGGGTGACCCGCAGGTGTGAACCAGACCCCCTGTTTGTGTGTCAATGAAACAGGGCAGGCTTACAGTATAACAGGGCAGCCACAGAGGGGAAGTTGAGTTGACCTTCAGGTGTGAACTGAATGAAGGGGCCGAGCCATACCGTACTGTACAGGGGGTTGGGGCGGCTGCCTTGGGGGCATTGAGCAGGCCTACAGTAGTGCAGGACGAGGTGTGTGTGTGTGTGTGTGTGTGTGTGTGTGTGTGTGTGTGTGTGTGTGTGTGTGTGTGTGTGTGTGTGTGTCAGGGGAGCTTTTATGGTGACCTTCAAGTGTGAACCCCAAATTTCCCCCATGGCCTCACTCACACTCACTTCATTACTCCCCTGTAAACCACGCTAATCACCAGCTCTGGCCCTCTCCCTCCCTCTGTCTGTCTGTCTCATGTATGGTGGGGTGCTGTGATCTCTGCCTGCCACACTATACTTAAGGGGACCAAGAGCTTAGCTCTGCTCAGTGTCTCTCTCACGCACGCACGGCGCCACCAGCAGCTCTGTTCAGTATCCACCAATGACATGGTTCCTTGCCACAATCAGCAGTCATGAATTAGTCAAACGTAAAACACATAATAAGAGCATACTCTAACTGTACTGTTATGGAGGGACAGTACATAATGGTGGTAATCCGTGGGACTCATGGGACTGTACTGACTGATTCATGGTGAGAGTAGTAGTGTGCTGTATACTTACGTGACTCTGCACTGAGCTGCAGTAGGATGTCTATGGGGGTCTGCAGCCCCTTCTTCCCCCTCAGAGCAGGGCTAAGAGGACAGACACTCCCCCATACTGCAGAAACAGTCCCCTGACATCCACACACACCAGGTCACTGTGGAGGGAGTAGCATGTCAGCTGGGGGAGAGGAGAGAAATAGCCCTTAGATCCCACAGACACACCACACAGACACCTTGGACACTGCCACTGAAACCCAACCAGGCTCCCACCCCCATCTCTGCTACCAACACTTATCCCATCCAAGCTGGCGGCTCACTTAACCTTTACCCCTTTCATACACAAACATGCATTTTTACAGACCCTGTAACCAAAATACAGGTATGGGGTCTGTGTGAATGGTTCTCTGCTTTTTTGCAGGTCAATTCATTAACACTTCCATAATTTGAATTGCAAACAACCCCCATGGGTTAACCCACTGATATGTAAAAGGGTATGCATGCAAGAACCTGGTCATATAAGGGGCTGTTTAAAAGGGGGCAATAAAAACATTGCCTTATATTTTTTTTTACAGGTAACATACCACATCTTCTGTCTGAAATAGGCATTAAACATGTTAGGTTCTAAGTTCAGAGTAAATAACTCACGGACTCTAGAGAAGCTAAACCAAGTTAAATTCTGAAGGGTCGACACAGCTGTATTCAGACAACAAAAAAACATTTCTCACCATCACAAGTATACAGTTGAAGTCGGAAGTTTACATACAGTCATGGCCAAAGGTTTTGAGAATGACAAATATTAATTTTCAAAAAGTTTGCTGCTTCAGTGTCTTTAGATATTTTTGTCAGATGTTTCTATAGAATACTGAAGAATAATTACAAGCATTTCATAAGTGTCAAAGGCTTTTATTGACAATTACATGAAGTTGAGGCAAAGAGTCAATATTTGCAGTGTTGACCCTTCTTTTTCAAGACCTCTGCAATCCGCCCTGGCATGCTGTCAATTAACTTCTGGGCCACATCCTGACTGATGGCAGCCCATTCTTGCATGATCAATGCTTGAAGTTTGTCAGAATTTATAGGTTTTTGTTTGTCCACCCGCCTCTTGAGGATTGACCACAAGTTCTCAATGGGATTAAGGTCTGGGGAGTTTCCTGGCCATGGACCCAAAAAATGTATGTTTTGTTCCCCGAGCCACTTAGTTATCACTTTTGCCTTATGGCAAGTTGCTCCATCATGCTGGAAAAGGCATTGTTCGTCACCAAACTGTTCCTGGGTGGTTGGGAGAAGTTGCTCTCAGAGGATGCGTTGGTACCATTCTTTATTCATGGCTGTGTTCTTAGGCAAAATTGTGAGTGAGCCCACTCCCTTGGCCGAGAAGCAACCCCACACATGAATGGTCTCAGGTTGCTTTACTGTTGGCATGACACAGGACTGATGGTAGCGCTCACCTTGTCTTCTCCAGACAAGCTTTGTCCAGATGCCTCAAACAATCGGAAAGTGGATTCAGAGAAAATTATTTTACCCCAGTCCTCAGCAGTCCAATGCCTGTACCTTTTGCAGAATATCAGTCTGTCCCCGATGTTTTTCCTGGAGAGAAGTGGCTTCTTTGCTGCCCTTCTTGACACCAGGCCATCCTCCAAAAGTCTTCGCTTCACTGTGCATGCAGATGCACTCACACCTGCCTGTTGCCATTCCTGAGCAAGCTCTGTACTGGTGGTGCCTCGATCCCGCAGCTGAATCAACTTTAGGAGACGGTCCTGGCGCTTGCTGGATTTTCTTGGGCGCCCTGAAGCCTTCTTCACAACAATTGAACCGCTCTCCTTGAAGTTCTTGATGATCTGATAAATGGTTGATTTAGGTGCTATCTTACTGGCAGCAATGTCCTTGCCTGTGAAGCCCTTTTTGTGCAACGCAATGATGACGGCATGCGTTTCCTTGCGGGTAACCATGATTGACAGAGGAAGAACAATGATTCCAAGCACCACCCTCCTTCTGAAGCTTCCAGTCTGTTATTCGAACTCAATCAGCATGACAGAGTGATCTCCAGCCTTGTACTCGTCAAAACTCACACCTGTGTTAACGAGAGAATCACTGACATGATGTTAGCTGGTTCTTTTGTGGCAGGGCTGAAATGTAGTGGAAATGTTTTTTGGGGGGGATTCAGTTCATTTGCATGGCAAAGAGGGACTTTAAAATTAATTGCTATTCATCTTATAACTCTTCATAACATTCTGGAGTACATGCAAATTGCCATCATACAAACTGAGGCAGCAGACTTTGTGAAAATTAATATTTGTGTCATTCTCAAAACTTTTGGCCGCGACTGTACACCTTAGCCAAATACATTGAAACTCAGCTTTTCACAATTCCTGACATTTAATCCAAGTAGAAATTCCCTGTCTTAGGTCAGTTAGGATCACCACTTTATTTTAAGAATGTAAAATGTCAGAATAATAGTAGAGAGAATGATTTCTTTCATTTTTTTTCTTTCATCACATTCCCAGTAGGTCAGAAGTTTACATGCCAGTCAATTAGTATTTGGTAGCATTGCCTTTAAATTGTTTCACTTGGGTCAAACATTTCGGGTAGCTTTCCACAAGCTTCCTACAATAAGTTGGGTGAAGTTTGGCCCATTCCTCCTGACAGAGCTGGTGTAACTGAGTCAGGTTTGTATGGCTCCTTGCGCACACACGCTTTTTCAGTTCTGCACACAAATTTTCTATAGGATTGAGGTCATGGCTTTGTGATGGCCACTCCAATACCTTGACTTTGTTGTCCTTAAGCCATTTTGCCACAACTTTGGAAGTATGCTTGGGGTCAGTGTCCATTTGGAAGACCCATTTGCAACCAAGCTTTAACTTCCTGACTGATGTCTTGAGATGTTGCTTCAATATATCCACATCATTTTCCTGCCTCATGATGTCATCTATTTTGTGAAGTGCACCAGTACCTCCTGCAGCAAAGCAGCACCACCACAACATGATGCTGCCACCCCCGTGCTTCACGGTTGGGATGGTGTTCTTCAGCTTGCAAGCATCCCCCTTTATCCTCCAAACATAACGATGGTCATTATGGCCAAACAGTTCTATTTTTGTTTCATCAGACCAGAGGACATTTCTCCAAATAGCACGACCTTTGTACCCATGTGCAGTTGCAAACCGTAGTCTGGCTTTTTTATGGCGGTTTTGCTGAGCGGCCTTTCAGGTTATGTCGATATAGGACTTGTTTTACTGTGGATATAGATACTTTTGTACCCGTTCCTCCAGCATCTTCACAAGGTCCTTTGCTGTTCTTCTGGGATTGACTTGCACTTTTCGCTCCAATGTAGGTTCATCTCTAGGAGACAGAACGTTTCTTCTTCCTGAGCGTAATGACGGCTGCACGGTCCCATTGTGTTTATACTTGCGTACTATTGTTTGTACAGATGAACGTGGTACCTTCAGGCATTTGGAAATTGCTCCCAAGGATGAACCAGACTTGTGGAGGTCTACAATTTTTTTTTCTGAGGTCTTGGCTGATTTCTTTTGATTTTTTCCATGATGTCAAGCAAAGAGGCACTGAGTTTGAAGGTGGGCCTTAACATATATATCCACAGGTACACCTCCAATTGACTCAAATGATGTCAATTAGCCTATCAGAAGCCATGACATAATTTTCTAGAATTTCCCAAGCTGTTTAAAGGCACAGTCAACTTAGTGTATGTAAACTTCTGACCCACTGGAATTGTGATACAGTGAAATAATCTGTCTGTAAACAATTGTTGGAAAAATGACTTGTGTCAGGCACAAAGTAGATATCTTAACCCACTTGCCAAAACTATAGTTTATTACCCAAATATTTGTGGAGTGGTTAAAAATGAGTTTTAATGACTCCATTCTAAGTGTATGTAAACTTCAGACTTCAACTGTATATACTCCACTTTAGACACCCCACCTTCTCTCCAATCCTTACATCTTATGGTTCGATAATATAACCATTATTTCTCCCTTCAGGGGATCTGACCTAACCTCCTGACCTCAACCCCTCCTTCGCCTAATTCACAGACGTCCTCTCGTATCACCTATTGCACTCTCGTGACTCTCTCCCGTCCATCCAGCACATTCCACAGCCACTCTGTCTTTATACAGATCTCACTCCTTTATATACTCTGCGTCTGATCTATCATGTCTTTAATATCTCAATGTTCAAAGTTTAGCCCGAATCCAACACACATTTGAGATCAGTTAACAGTAACAGCTCTGTTTAAACCCTACTGGAGGTGACACTCTGAATGTGGCCCTGACAAAATGCTTGTCTAGACTCATACATCTCTGCCCTTCACGTCTCTCTCTCTCTCGCTCTCTCTACCACTCGTGTTGGTCCCATGTTTCATGAGCTGAAATAAACAATCCCAGAAATGTTCCATATGCATAAAAAGCTTATTTCTCTACAATGTTTTGTACAAAGTGTTTACATCACTCGTTGTGAGCATTTTCATCCACATGACAGATGTGGCATATCTGGTGCACCTTGTGCCGGGAACAATAAAAAGGCCACTCTAAAATGTGCAGTTTTGTCACACAACACAATGCCACAGATGTCTCAAGTTTTGAGGAACCGTGCAATTGGCATGCTGACTGCAGGAATGTCCACCAGAGCTGTTGCCAGAGAATGTAACGTTAATTTCTCTACCGTAAGCCGCCTCCAAAATAGTTATAGAGAATTTGTCAGTACGTCCAACCAGCCTCACAACCGCTGACCACGCGTAACCATGCTAGCCCAGGACCTCCACATCTGGCTTCATCACATGCGAGATCGTCAGAGACCAGCCACCCGGACAGCTGATGAAACTGTGGGTTTGAACAACCAAAGAATTGCTGCACAAACTGTCAGAAACCGTCTCAGGGAAACTCATCTGCATGTTCGTCGTCCTCACCATGGTCTTGACCTGACTGCAGTTTCGGTGTCGTAACCGATTTCAGTGTGCAAATGCTGGAGAAGTGTGCCCTTCACAGATGAATCCTTGTTTCAACTGTACAGGGCAGATGGCAGCGTGTATGGCATCGTGTGGGCGAGTGGTTTGCTGATGTTAACGTTGTGAACAGAGTGCCCCATGGTGGAGGTGGGGTTACGGTATGGGCATGCATTAGCCACAGACAACAAAGACAATTGCATTTTACCGTGACGAGATCCTGAGGCCCATTGTCGTGCCATTAATCCGCCGCAATCACCTCATGTTCCAACATAATAATGCACGGTCCTATGTCGCAAGGATCTGTACACAATTCCTGGAAGCTGAAAAATGTCCCGGTTCTTCAATGGCCTGCATACTCACCAGACATGTCACCCATTGAGCATGTTTGGGATGCTCTGGATCGATGTGTACGGCAGCGTGTTCCAGTTCCTGCCAATATCCAGCAACTTTGCACAGCCATTGAAGAGGAGTAGGACAACATCCCACAGGCCACAATCAAAAGCCTGATTAACTCTATGCGAAGGAGATGTGTCGTGCTGCATGAGGTAAATGGTGGTCACACTAGATACTGACTGGTTGTCTGATCCAAGGTATCTGTGACCAACAGATGCATATCTATATTCCTAGTCATGTGAATTCCATAATTTAGGGGCTAATGAATTTATTTAATTTGAATGATTTCCTTATATGAACTGTAACGCAGTAAAATCTTTGAAATTGTTGCATGTTGCGTTTATATTTTGGTTCAGTGTATGTTTAGCGGATGTATAAAGTGACTCAGGGGGGGAAATAGATCTAACGATGCACTTAGGTGATCTAGGAGTGGTCTGAGGCAGTTGGTAAATAACAAGCGCTTTCAAGTGCAACTTCAGAAACAAAGGATGAACTTAGCCTTAAGATGCTTTTGGGAAACTGGGCCATGGCTACGGAGAAGACATGTTTATGAGGCCTGTGTCAATGATGCTCTCCAGACACACAGCACTGTGCAGTCTGTGACTGGCTTGGCCAGGGTTGTGGGGGACGGGGCTGGAGGGTTACGCCAGGGAACACCAGAAACCCCCTGACCCAAAGCCTGCCTGCCTCTCTCTCTCTGGTCCAAACCAATTTAGGGGTCTGGGTTTCCTGAAAACTTCGTAAGCAAATGTGGCAAGAGATATTATATGGCTCTGATGCAGACAGTTTTTTTATTTGTTCAGAAATGTTTCTATAGTCAGTTAAAAGCTTTTTGGGCCAGATACCGTTGTCTGACATGATAACATCATTTTGAAGAAATAAGAAGAAATATTCTTCCAATATGAACAAACCAATTTCATGTCCATTCAGATATAGAACTGAGCCAACCTGGCAGAGAGCTTGCACTGTGGGGTTTAGGTCTGGGTTGCTGCTATAAACTTGCTTACCAATGTATTTTTGAAAAGCATGATACAAATAAAAAGTGATTGGTTGGTTATTTGATTAATGTAAACCTGAACGGCTCCCCATAGAGAGCACAGTACTACTGTATGAGTTATATAGTCACAAATAAAATAGTATATTATAAACCTGTATTCATATCCAAAGGAAAACCACAACACGGTGGGAGGGTCCTGGTCTTCAGGGGGCCGCTGGGGTCCTGCTGCTGGGTCGGGGCCCTGGATACCTCTTCACCAGACGCCGCAGAGTGGACGACAGAGCCACGAGCTGCATACACAGAAGCACACAAAGTCACAAATACAAATGCACCCACAGTCAGTGGGAGACCAGCGTTGTAATTAAATCCACAGAGATTATGTTTCTGGCCTGTTTTCTGGTTCAAACTCAACATGTTGCAGTAATACTACACCATGTGATTCCAGTTTAAACATCAAGCATGTCAAATAGCTGCCCTGACACTGCCTGACAAACACACACAGACACACGCACAGACACACACGTTTCAGTTCTGCGTTGTGTTGGATCCGGGATGGCATCTATGCTGGTTGTTGACTCACTGGGCTGGGCATGTTCTCATTGAGAACCAGACAGAGATGCTGGGGCCCATTCTATTCAGCAGGGTCTGAGCCTCTGTCAGTGAGATTTCTGTTCCCCAGCCACACACACAGCCTGTTCTAATGTACCCCACACTAATAAACCACATACTGGCCAGGCCAGCACAGGACACAGTCCAACACAAAGGATTTAATAAAATAATGTTGAAACTCAACTGGACGTTAAATCAAAGGCTTTCTCACAGCTGGGAGAAGAATATGGTCTTATATTGTTTGTGGCGTTGTGTTGTATTGTGTAGTGTTGTGTATTACCTGTGTGCTGTTGTCTATCTCTCTCAGGCTCCATTATATAAACTTGATCAGGGACAGGGTGACAGAGGGGTCTGATGATGCAGAGACCTGCTGCAGCTGCTCTACCAACAGAGGCAACACCTAGAGACAGGACAACACAATATCAACAAAACAATACAAACAACAAAACAATACAAACAACAACACAATATAAACCTCAAAACAGAGGATCAACACAAAGCCTGGGATATCATAACAGCACAAACACATGGCTAAACAACCCAAAACAACTACCAACCCCCTGGCTTAGTTCAGTCCTCCCACCTTAGAGCACCTGTCGAGAGGGCCAGCTGGAGACGTGTGCTGCTGACCCTGGGCTGTCCAGCAGTCTCCTTGCTACTGGAAGAAATGCCTGTCCATCTAGAACTCAGTCCAATAGCAATACCAGCAGCCTGAGATGGGCAGGGCTTACACTGCCATGCAGAATGAGACAACCAGAAACACTCATTGTCATCATCATCATTATTATTATGTATGGTTGGGGCAGTGGTATCCAAAGTCGGGGTCGTGACCCTGCAGTGGGGAGGCCAATTTTTTAAATTATCCTTTTTTTGTGCAGGGACAAAAATGTTAGAGTACAGACTTAGGCCTATGGGAAAATTTACAAACGTTTTTGAGAAATATATTTTTTTCTTTTCATTTGATAAGAGATGAAAATGCAATGAATCGAAGGTTATTTGTTGATGTAAAAATCTAAATGTACACATTTTAAGGCCTATGAGCCAATTTACAAATGTTTTTGAGAAAGATCATTTCAATCATTTGTTTTCATTTCCTTTTTGATAAAAGAGATGAAAATTCAATGAATTTTAAGGTTGTGTTATTAGATTTGGGATGGGGTTGCAAAAACATTTTGGGGAAAAAAATGGGGTCCCCAGAAAAGAAAGTCTGGGATCCCTGCTGAAAATATTTGAATAACACTGTGTGGTTCTGACTATACTCACACACAACACTTCAAGTGTGTGTACCTCCTCATGCTGTAGCGGTGTTTTCTGTCCTGGAGCTGGGCCGACCACTGTTGCTAGCTCAAACGCTATGCCTGTAGTTGTTCGTAAATGTGCAGCATCTCCTGGTAGTACTGTCCCATCACTGAGGGGCAGGAGGAAGAGAGGACAGGGGATGACAGCTGCTGCCTCACCTCTCTCCCCCCTGGGTTGGTGACAGCCTGGAACAGCTCCGTTGTAACCTCTCATCTTCCTGGTGGTGGTTCGTCTAGACCTGGGGGACTTCACCACTCTCTGCTGCTCAACATGTTAGCGTCTTCCACTCAGCCCAGCTGCTTTCTGCTCTGTAGAGACCTAGCGATCATATGCCAATAGTTAGCTTAATAGTTAGCTATAGTATGTTCAGTCACTGCATGTACGTGCAAAACCTAGTAGTATGTTTATATAACTAGATAGCTAGCTCGCTAGTTGTGCTTGTTCCGTTGGTAACGAGTGATCCAGCAAGCTAAATAATTAAGCTAAGCAGGCAAACTAACCCGTTTCCTCTCCAGATATTTTATTTTCAGCCTCTAAATAGTAACGTCCACATCGCTCTCTGACGATTCGTTGTTCATCTTGAGGTTTCACAGAGATGGATGGTTGTTCAACGAACTCCAAAACAAAATCACAGTCAACAAGTTGTTAGTTTGAATTCTGTGCATTTTTGATAAACCGGAATTGAAAAACCTTCTTTCGTCCTGAGGAGGGCGCCATTACACAACCATTCTGACACTGTGCTCGTGCTGTCTGTGGGACGGTCACTGCTGTTGTAGCCTTCTGTGTTCAGTGCTGGGATGAATCTATCAACCTGTTTAAACATGCTGTCAATTTATAAACTCACATGCATAGGCTATATTCAGATACTGTTAAGACCAGCTATCCCTTGCCTCAGAATGATTTAAAATTGTAGTATTAGTTCCCCACACAGATGCTATTTAGCAGGTTAAAGGTGAGATACGATTCATACTGTATGAATCATAGAATAGCTCATCTCTACCCTGCTATACTGTAGATACCATCTGTGTGTGGAGGTAGGAACCACAGTTTGATGGGACTGTACCTTCAGAGGGGAGGCACGTTCAATAAAACCATCCCCTCTTTCTAGCATCATTGTATCACATTCTCATTTTAAACTATCATTTTGTTATCAATTTAAAAAACAAATCTCCCTACATTTGCGTCACAAAAAATGCCCTGTGGTCCTACAGTAAAGAAAATATGTGCTATTCTAAGTGTATGAGTGGGAGTAAAATAACGAGTTTTCCAGCACTTCCTGTGCACTCATTATCCTGCTGTGCTTAGGAGTGTTCTGGAACAGAGTTCGCTGTGCTACGGGTGGAATAACTCTCTTACCTCCTTAATCAGCTATACAGCTATAGAGGTCTCTGTATTAAAGACCATAGAATATAAAGTGCCCATGCCGCATATAAGATCAACGTTGAACTGTATAAGTGGAATTTATACTGTAGTTTATTAATAACACTGACTGAGTATCATAATATCTTTAATTACTACTTTGGTAGGTTAAACAAAAACAATGACCACAACAAATATTGTTTTGATAGGTTTTATTTCAGAGCAGACTAGCTTGGGGAGGTTGATAGTTATAGAACAGACAGAAACACCATGATAAGCTTTTCTGAGACCTTGGAATGATCGAGGCCGATGGTCTATATCCAGAGTTTCACCCTAGCGCCTCATCTGTTTCAGTCTGTTCATTTAAACATTGTCCTTTCAATGTCATTAAACACCATTCCGGCCACGTCAATAACCCATACAAACAAGAAGATGATGATTGCAGGGCTCCATAAACAGACTCTTATGGATCTGAGGTCCTCCGAACTTCCCTCCAGACCTCAGCAATGTGCCAGTCCCATTAGACTGACCTGGCTGGAGTGTCTCATAGTCTTGACATAGTCTTAAAGGTCTTTTCCTCCGGTTAATATTTTAAAGTCTCTTGTCGATAGTCTCTGATCTCAGGCAATCAGATGCCATCCCGGGCCCAACACAACTCAGAACTGAACGCCGTGCACGTGTGTGTGTGTGTGCATGTGTGTCCTCTCCGTCCGTGTCAGAGGCGATGCCTACACCTGACCAGTCTCTGGAAGGCCTTCTTAAAGTCCTCATTGAAGATAGTGTAGATGAGAGGGTTGATGAGGGAGTTGAGGTACCCCAGCCAGGTGAGGAAGTCAGCCAGCTCTATGGATGTGTTGCAGGAGCCACACGTGTTGACGATCACCTCCTTCAGGAAGAAAGGCAGCCAGCAGACCACGAAGGCCCCCAGTATCAGTCCTAACGTAGATGCAGCACGTCGCTCCCTGGTCCCTGAGATACGCTGCCGTCTCAACGAACACTCACGCTCCCGCCTCGACTCGCTGTGCGGACTCTTTACGGTAATGCGCACGCGGTCTCCCTCCGTGGGAGGGTCTGAGTAGGACTTCTCCTGGAGGTTCAGGGTGTCGGGGCCCCCATCAGGGGGGCAGGAGGGGAGGGTGGTTCCGTTGACCATGGAGGAGTGTCGGCTGGCCCTGCTGGCCCCCCTGCGGAGGTACAGAGTCTGAGCTGCTCTGTAGATCTTGTAGTATAGGATGAGGATGAGGAGCAGGGGGATATAGAAGGCTCCCAGGGTGGAGTAGAGGGTAAAGGCGATGTGGTGGTGAGTTATCAGACACTGGTTCTCTTCTGGCTCCCCGCCATGGTTCCTCCACAGGAGAGGGGGTAGGGATATGAGTATGGACAGAAACCAGACCACGCCGACAGTGATCCCAGCTCGGAGTCCAGTGCGTTTGCGTGAATACTCCACGGCGTCAGTGATGGCCCGGTAGCGGTCTAGAGCGATGGCTGCCAGGTGGAGGATGGAACAGGTGCAGCAGGTGATGTCAACACTCAGCCACATGTAACACACAGCCTCTCCCATCTGCCAGCTCTCCCTGAGGATTCAGACAGAATAATGAAAGTGATTATGTTTGTTACTGAACTTCATTATTAAGTACTTTATTATTATGCTCACAAACTGTACACTGAGTGAACAAAACATTAAGAACATCTGCTCTTTCCATGACAGACTGGCCAGTTGAATCCAGGTGAAAGCTATGATCTCTTATTGATGTAATTTGTTAAATCCACTTCAATCAGTGTAGATGAAGGGGAGGAGACAGGTTAAATAATGATTTTTAAGCCTTGAGATAATTGAGGCATGAATTGTGTATGTGTCATTCAGAGGGTGAATGAGCAAGACAAAAGATGTAAGTACCTTTGAACAAGGTATGGTAGTAGGTGCCAGGCGCACCGGTTTGTATCAAGAACTGCAACTCTGCTGAGTTTTTTACGCTCAACAGTTTTCCGTGTCTATCAAGAATGGTCCACCACTCAAAGACCAGCCAACTTGAAACAACCGTGGGAAGCATTGGAGTCAACATGGGCCAGCATCCCTGTGGAACGCTTTCGACACCTTGTAGAGTCCATGCTCCAACGAATTGAGTGAGTTCTGAGGGCAAAAGGGGGGTTGCAACTCAATATTAGGAAGGTGCTCTTAATGTTTTGTACACTCAGTGTATAGTTTGATAAAATAAGTATTTTAAACATAAATGGCATGTGAAATGCTGTAAGACACTTTATGCTGCAAGACAAATCAATCAATTGTGCAATAATGAATCTATGTTGTGACCTCTGTATGTAGAGGATGCTGAAGGGCATGACCAAGATGGCCACCAGCAGGTCTGTCACTGCCAGAGAGCAGATCAGGTAGTTGGCCGGGTGATGCAACTTCCTGGTTACGATGATGGCTGTGATCACCAAGGAGTTGATGGCCGTGGTCATGACAGCGAGCAGGGACAGGGTGAAGGTGAGGAGGATCTTACTTGGGGGGATTATAGAAACCTCTTCACTCCCATCGCCCAGGGAGAAGAACCCCTCTGTACAGTTAGAGAAGTCCATCCTAGAGGGGAGGGGAGGGGAGGGGAGGGGAGGGGGATAAGGGTTTACACCAAGGCTAGCTGTATATAGATGAACGGTGCTTAAGAGTTTAAAACGTACTCACACACAAACCATGAAGGTAAGGACTTCAAAAAGACCAGACAGATGATGAATGAACCTTAATCCTCCATAACTGTAAAAGCTGTGTGTACCTCTGTAAAGTGTGTTCATTGGTGTGTGACCTTCAGCAGTAACCCTTGTATCAGTAGCTTCTGATCAGCAGGCTCTCTGGTCTCAACAATGATGTTACACACACACCTGGAGAGAGAGACAAGAGAAAGAATCAACAATGAGAGTCCAGCCGCTGATTTCATAACCCCCACCCCCCAACCACCCACACACATACTCACCCTTGATGCAATCACTGATCAAAGCCATGACCCTCATCACATGCACGCGCACATGCAAACACACACACGCATACACACGGTGTAATCGCTGATCAAAGAGAGTACAATGTGTGTGTGTGTTTTGTGTATGTCTGCGCATTTGTCTGTGTGCGTGTGTGTGTGTGTGTGTGTGTGTGTGTGTGTGTGTGTGTGTGTGTGTGTGTGTGTGTGTGTGTGTGTGTGTGTGTGTGTGTGTGTGTGTGTGTGTGTGTGTGTATACTTGTCCCTGAAGACAGTATTTCTGTACTCTAGCTACAACTTCTTTAGAGTTTATCAATCAAGAAGTGAAACTAAGTGCCTTTAATAGCTTTCAAAAGACATTGAAAGCACTCATCATGCTGATTTCCTTTTATTTCTACAGTTAGCTGTGAGAAGCCTGTTTCAAGGTGGAACAGTTGTCATAGCAACTATGACTTTCTTTTTGTGAAGGATGGATTTGAAGAAAAGCACAACTCAAGTTAGATAAACTCTCAGACATCATTAGTTGCACACATACGCATGCACGAACACACACAGCTGCATCACACATCAAAAACATTGCCTAGTTAAACATTGTCTCTCTCTCTACCTCTTTCTTTCTCTCCCCCTCTTTCTCTACTTCATTCTCTCTCTACCTCTTTTTCTCTCTCTCTACCTCTCTCTCGCTCTCTACCTCTCTCTACCTCACCTGCTGTCTCGGCCTCTGAATTTTGGGCTGTGAAAACCCAACTGACATTTACTCCTGAGGTGCTGACATGTTGCTCCCTCTACAACCACTGTGGTGATTATTTGACACTGCTGGTCATCTATGAACATTTGAACATCTTGAAGAAGGATTTGGCCTTAATGGCCATGTACTCTTATAATCTCTACCCGGCACAGCCAGAAAAGGACTGGCCACCTTTGAGAGCCTGGTTCCTCTTTAGGTTTCTTCCTAGGTTCCTGCCTTTCTAGAGAGTTTTTCCTAGCCACTGTGCTTCTACATCTGCATTGCTTGCTGTTTGGGGTTTTAGGTTGGGTTCTCTATAAGCACTTTGTGACATCTGCTGATGTACAAAAGACAGTTGATTGATCTCTCCCAAACCTCTCTCCTGTCTATCAGCATATCACCTGTCTGTGAGTCTGTTCCTCCACATCCACACACAATATAGAACACTAAAGTCAAGGAACAGCATGCACTGTACTGTAGTAATGCACTGTATTTAAGTATGTACTGTTTCTCACCAGAGTGGTTCATTTAAACCCAACAGCTTCAGTGTGTGTGTGTGTTGATTGAAATGATAGGGACTGATACCTGATGCTGTGTAATTGGAATGCACCCATTTAAACGTTAATCTGTGGATTGAAGCGCTAGGACTGTGAGAGTGACGTGTCCCCCTGGAGATGCAAAGCTTAGCATGACTAATTTATCAAGCTGGGGGTAGAATCAGGGATTTCAACAGACCTGTTTCAGTTGAACTGAGATTTAAACAGGCCTGTTTCATTTGAACTGGGATTTAAACAGACCTGTTTCAGTTGAACTGGAATTTAAACAGACCTGTTTCAGATTAACTGGGATTCAAATAGACCTATTTTAGTTGAGCTGGGATATAAACAGACTTGTTTCAGATGAACTAGGATTAAAACAGACCTGTTTCAGTTTAACTTGGATTTCAAAAGAACTATTTCAGCCAAGGCTTGGAGTATGCAATAATGCATCAATCTTTAAAAAATGTCTCCCCCTATCTATATATCTATCTATCTGTGTGGGGATGTAATCTCCTTCTATAAAGTGCTCTGGAGACAGAGCAGAGCAGACAGGACACCCAGCAGCAGTCTACTGAGGTGATACTGGGTGACACAAATATGGCATTTGATTATTCTTACTTCGATTGTCAAACACACACACACAGACACAAACACAGATACACCACCACCACCGGTCAATACTGTTATAGACACACTTATCTCCCTGACTGGCTGAACTGAGGGACAAGGATGAGTGGCTTCTGTTGGTGGGGGATGTTTGTGGATGAACACACACACATACACGCACACTACATGACAAGCAGTAATTACTCTGTGTTGATTTGAGTATAATCAAAGGAATGAACTAATTTAGGATGGAGTGTATGTGTACAGTATGCGTGTGTGTGTATGTGTGTGTCATGCATACTTCCTCCTCTCAGCAGGATCACATCCTGCTAATTATTCGCCTCACTGTATGATTGTGTAATGAGGCACCATGTATAAGGGGGCTGTATCAGGGTGAGAGACAGGGCCCTTTTTAAGGTTAGGGGGCTCTATTAGGATGAGAGACAGGACCTGTGGTGTATAATAAGGAGTCCCAAAGCAGTACTTGCAGATGAAAATAAATCAGGTTTTATTCCCTATTCGGTCGAGAGCTTCAAGTTTCTCTGTTTCCAAATCACTAAGGACTTAAAATGGTCCACACACACGCGAAGTCGTGAAGAAGGAACAACAACGCCTGTTCCCCCTCAGGAGATTGAAAAAGTTTGGTATGGGCCCTCAAATCCTCAAAAAGATCTACTGCTGCACCATTGAAAGCATCTTGACTGGATGAATCACTGCTTGGTATGGCAACAGCACCACCCTTTACCACTTGACACAACAGAGGGTGGTGCGGACAGCCCAGTACATCATTGGGGCCCAGTTCCCTGCCATCCAGGACCTCTATATCAAGTGATGTGAAAGGAAGGGCCAGAAAATCGTTCAAGACTCCAGCCACCCAAGCCATAGACCGTTCCCTCTGCATCCGCACGGCAAGCGGTACCAGTGCATCAAGTCTGACACCAACAGGCTCCTGATACAGTTTCTATCGCCAAGACAAATGACTGCTAAATATCTAACAACAATGGCTACATGGACTGAGTTGACCCTTGTATTTATTTAAAATGTTGAACTGTCTCTATGCACACTCACAGGACTCTACACACACTGACACTCATAACCTCCACACACATTTTTACTGACTCTACACGCAGGCATACACACTTATGTATAATCTTCCATTACACTGCTGCCACACTGTTTATCTTACTTTCTTATGTTCTCATTTCTTATTTTAATTTCTTGTGTTTTTGTTCTACCTTATGTAAATGTTAGTACTACATTGATATTGATTACTACATTGTTGGATTTAGAGCTTGCAAGAAAGGTATTTCACTGTACTTGTGTAAGTGACATTAAAACTTGAAACTATTGGTGGAGAGAGAGCCCATTTGCAGAGAGTGGCGCTCTCCACTACTGTGGTGATTTCTTCAGGGCGTTGAGGGCGCTCTCCGTGGTCCTGAAAATTGATTTTTTTTGGAATAGGCACATTATCTGGCTTACGGGTTAACATGATATTCTTCATGTAGTTACAACAGGGCTTGTCTAAGGTGGCTGTATTAGGGTGAGAGTCGGGGCCTGTGAACAGTTGAGTGACTGTTTTAGTGCAGAATGACTCTGTTTCCTTCTCTGGAGACACAGCCTGTCCCACAGTGATGAATACAGCCATGGTAATAAAACAGTGTAGCTCAACATACAGTAATGAAGGTGTGTACATACTGTCCCTGTCAGAGAACAGGACACTTCTCTCAAGGACTTGGCAGACGACGAGGGATGAAAAAGGAGAACACGTTTAATATATCTTTCCCTCTCAGCAGAATATACATAGGTCTGATGGAAAGATAGGGGAGAGAGAGGGATACTATGCTCTGATTCTAAGGGTTAAGTGGGAGACACCACCAGGTCTGTTCTATAACCACCGTCTGGCCCAGTGATTGATGTAACGTATTGAGGTATTTCCTTCCGAAGCTGTGGATATTAAGAAAGAGGCTTTAGAGCAGACGGCTAATTGGTGGTGTTCTGAAGGGAACCTCAGAGGGGCAGAAGATAGACCCTGTAATCTGTGTTAAAGGAATAAGACCCTGGTAGAAATCAGTGTTCACACCGCGTTGCTTTCTGCCACAGGACCCTGGGAATCATTTAGACCGAAACACGTTAACAGTCTCTTAATAGTGAGACCATAGAGGTACCGTTGGGCCGGCTATGTGTGTTTCACCAAAAACTCAACAGTAGATCCCAAGACGATATGTTGCTAAAACATTTCAATTTGACTGCAAGATCTTCCTTCAGCAGTCTTTATTTGTTTGAGTATGTAACCTGTCAAGGTATTTTCTGTTCTCTCCTATTCACCTGACAGAAGAATCCCTTGACTGTTTCATCCTGCTTCCAGACTAAACATTTTGCTTTCAGACTAATCAGTGTTTGTAAATAAGACGTCTGATGTCTGCCTGTGATAACTGGAACAGAGGGGGTTTGTGCATAATATCATTCATTACCCACTGGGCACGGATGTCAGTTCAATTTCTAGTTTGATTTACATTTGGTTGAGTTGTCAACTAACGTGAATTCATCATAAAATCAACAAAAAATGTACCATGTCATTGGATTTAGGTTAAACATTGGGTGGAAGAAAGACTAAATGCCCTTACGTTGATGACGTTTTGCAAATCCAATCAGTTTCCCACGTTGATTCGAAATCATCACAGATGTTGTTGTTGAAAGGGTGTGGAAACAATGTTGATTCAACCAGTAGTGGGTAGTTGCAGGATCAAAGCTACACACAAACGAGGCAGGAAACAGTTTTCTATAGTGGGTAGTTGCAGGATCAAAGCTACACACAAACGAGGCAGGAAACAGTTTTTCTATAGTGGGTAGTTGCAGATCAAAGCTACACACAAACGAGGAAGGAAACAGTTTTTCTAATGTGGGTAGTTGCAGGATCAAAGCTACACACAAACGAGGCAGGAAACAGTTTTTCTAATGTGGGTAGTTGCAGGATCAAAGCTACACACAAACGAGGCAGGAAACAGTTTTTCTAATGTGGGTAGTTGCAGGATCAAAGCTATACACAAACGAGGCAGGAAACAGTTTTTCTATAGTGGGTAGTTGCAGGATCAAAGCTACACACAAACGAGGCAGGAAACAGTTTTTCTATAGTGGGTAGTTGCAGGATCAAAGCTACACACAAACGAGGCAGGAAACAGTTTTTCTATAGTGGGTAGTTGCAGGATCAAAGCTATACACAAACGAGGCAGGAAACAGTTTTTCTATAGTGGGTAGTTGCAGGATCAAAGCTACACACAAACGAGGCAGGAAACAGTTTTTATATAGTGGGTAGTTGCAGGATCAAAGCTACAGACAAACGAGGCAGGAAACAGTTTTTCTATAGTGGGTAGTTGCAGGATCAAAGCTACACACAAACGAGGCAGGAAACAGTTTTTCTAATGTGGGTAGTTGCAGGATCAAAGCTACACACAAACGAGGCAGGAAACAGTTTTTCTCTTTCTTTCTCTCCTCTGACAGACAACAGGGTTTGACTGAGACAATGTGACTTTTAAAAACTCAATATCCTCAATACTGCCTCTAGGTTTGAGGATCACTCATCTGTACCCTTTACTATTAAAACCTAACTGCTAATGTCTGGATTTATGATGGATGAATGGCCCAAGGTCTGTCTCAGATCCCCCTCCCTCCTGCTTCCTCCTCCTCCTCAGTAATAACAGAAGAGACTACAGATTAACGGTCCTCTTCACCAGAGACAGGGAAGAGATTAAAACCTCTACAGGATCGATGTCCCCCCCGCGGGACGGTTGAGCTAACGTAGGCTAATGTGATTAGCATGAGGTTGTAAGAAAATTTCTCAGGACATAGACATATCGGATATGGGCAGAAAGCTTCAATTCTTGTTAATCTAACTACACTGTCCAATTTACAGTAGCTATTACAGTGAAATAATACCATGCTATTGTTTGAGGAGAGTGCACAGTTATGAACTTGAAAATGTAATAATAAACCAATTAGGCACATTTGGGCAGTCTTGATACAACATTTTGAACAGAAATGCAATAGTTCATTGAATCAGTCTAAAACTTTGCACATACACTGCTGCCAACTAGTGGTCAAAATCAAAATTGCGCCTAACCTGGAATATTACATTTTGACCTTTCACTTGCATTTCAAAGATAATGGAACAAAAAAACGCATGTTTTTTTCTTTGTATTATCTTTTACCAGTGCTAATGTGTTATATTCTCCTATATTAATTTCACATTTCCACAAACTTCAAAGTGTTTCATTTCAAATGGTATCAATAAAATGCATATTCTTGCTTCAGGTACTGAGCTACAGGCAGTTAGATTTGGGTATGTCATTTAAGGCGAAAATTGGGGAAAAAAGGTGTCTACTCCAAAACCTATCTATTATATTTTTGTGTTTTTATATTCGTTTTTATTTATATTACATTTTACATATTTGTTAGGAATTCAGTTTACTTTCAATTCGTTTTCAGACCTGTTTTACTAGTTGTTTTTGTTTGAGTTATATAAGCCATTCTATTTCGTTTTTACATTATTTAGTTTCAGTTTTAGTTTGAGTGTTAGGGACAGAAAGTAGCAGATTTATTTCCTGTTAAATACTGTAGTGATAGCTAGTAATAGTGATGCACAAACTAGCCCTATTTGAAACATCCCCATCTCCTGGCTGCATCTACCTGCCAGATTCACAAGCTTGAAAACCCCATTAGATGTTTTTCCCCCATACAAAATAAAAACTCTAACTCAACATATAATTCATTATTTTAATTTGTTTTGGAATCAAATATAGTTTCAGTATATATAACAGGTTTGTTAATTATTTTATTTCAGTTTACGAAAGTGTTTTTCCATGTTTCGTTTTAGTTTCAGTTTTCGTTTACTATAATAACCTTGTTTGGTAGAAGTTGGCCGAAGACCGACCCTCCCCCATAATGGTCCATCCGGTAAGGGGGATTTGTGCCCTACCCACTCTCCTTGGGGAATCATCATCACATTGTATAGGCCCTACATGGAAGTTCACGGCTGGCAAAGATGTCTGTTGAAGTTGCAATTCAGCTGACCAGCATAATCAATAGCAACTAGTCTGTCTACTACTGCTCTGAAGGCTTGCTCTCATGAGAGAATGGGTCAAATAAATCATTAAATTAGAGACATAAAGGCCAGGGGATGAAGAAGAGGAGGATAAAATATGAAGGGGAAGAGGGAAAATGGGGATGAGATAAAAGGGATAGTGAAGTTTCTCCTCTCCCTGCTAGTCAACTATAGTGACCATCTTATTAACAGACTGACAGGAAATCTATATAAATCATTATGGATTGGAAAAGATGCAGCAGCCTATCTTCATTAAATACACAATACACAGGACAACGAGACAAGGGAAATCATTATCGTTCAAACACTATTCAAAAATAGTCATTTCAATTAAACAAATGCTGTAGAATGAAATGGTTCCAGCTGCAAACCATTCATTATGGTTCCAACAAATAAAATCTACTTATTTGTTTGTTGCAAAATTGTTCACGCCTGCAATTATTTCTAATCTACAATAGTATAAAAACAGACGGTGAATAAAACGTGTCATCTCCTCACCTGTGTTCTCAACCGCGATAAAACTGTCCGATAATCTGATGATCTGTTGAATAGTCACATCCTCCCGCTCTTCTCCCGGTGTTTTGGTCCCTGGCCACGGTTTGAGGGTTTGACCGGGGAAAAGCAGGTGAGGAGGGGATATAGCTCAATTCCACACAGCGACGTGAATACCCTTTTCTGTTACCGACTTCCATCCGACCCGTCCAAACACGAATGCGCAATTGGGAGCGCGCACGGGTGGTCCTCCTACAGTTAATGTAGTGCTGGTGCACCAGCGCTCAGGGAATGGAGCTATAGGTATCTGCGCGAAAAGGTGCCACAGGCTGTGCTTGTGCATGCAGGTCACCCGTGATACAAATCAGTACACTCTAAAAAGTGCTGGGCCAATATATAGTACATTTCCAGCACTGGGTTATTTTGAAACAGCTCTGTTTGGTTATATGAATGATCAAACACATTGGGTTTCTTGATTTACCCCAAAATGTGGTTATTTTGACCAGTGGCGGTCAGTGCCTTTTAAGATGAGCGAGGACAATATTTTTTTTTTACGAGCATGGCCTTATTTCTATTACAGCATATTGGATGACTGTCATTCATACTCCATTCACCCAGCTCAATGTAACATCAATACGTTTAGGCAACTACATGATACTCACATGTTCCCTTCACCCATCATGAGGTTGCTACTACCTAGTCTATGAATGAAAGTTTACAACGTAGGTGCACAGGTGAAGATACATTTTAGTAATGAAGGTAACAGACATTGACACATTCAATACCGCCTTGCACACTCCTGCCTGCATCTAGCTGATCTAGGGTGTAATCATTAGTCCAACAGCTGCAAACGAGAGTTTCTATTGGACAGATTCAGGTATGTTTACCCCTGTTTCGTTCCGTTTGATTCCTTTTAATAAACGTTTTTCAACAGAATTGGCAGAATGAATACACCCCTGATCACATGCAAACACAGTTCACTTTTGTAACAGCCACATAAAAAAGCATGATCCCTTTGATCGTTGTATTCCTTTTCGCATCTACGCGCTCTCCTCTCACCTTTTCCCTTCACTTGTGCACAACACATCAGATTTCTGTGACCAGGCAAAAAAAACTCTACAGGCCAAACCTTCATATCATAACCGCTACACACAGCCTATGTTGTCACTATATTAACATCATAGTCAACAGAGGTACTAGAACTAACATGTTAGTAAATCCACTACAATCACGCAGTACAGTGTATGGTCAGTAGCAAAAAGTTTAGCAGTTACACCAGCGGGTCCCAGTGGCAATAAATTAATAAACCAAAAGCTTACCTTGACTTGGAAGCGTTCCAGTGTTGGATAGCCATAGCCAGCTAGCTTACATTGCATCCCTCTCTGTTTGAGCCAGGTGTTTGAGTAGTCTAAACTAGCAAGCTGCATTTGCTAGTTAAGTAGGCTAGGTGAAAGTGAAAAACAAAAATAAAATATCTCTCTCCTTTATTTTTGAAGAAATTAATTTGTTCAAAACTATTCAACTATTGTCTTTTGCTCTCTTTGAGTCAACTACTCAACCTATTTTATGCACTGCAGTGCTAGCTAGCTATAGCTTATGCTTTCAGTACTAGCTTCATTTTCTGATCCTTTGATTGGGTGGAAACATGTCAGTTCATACTGCAAGAGCTCCGATAGGTTGGAGGACATCCTCCGGAAATTGTCATAATTACTTTGTAAGTCTATGGAAGGGTGTGAGAACCATGTGCTTCCTAGGTTTTGTATTGAAGTCAATGTACCCAGAGGACAGACACTAGAGCTGTCCCTCGGCTACACCAGGGTGCTACCCTACAGAGCGCTGTTGAGGCTACTGTAGACCATCATTGCAAAGCAGTGTATTTTAATCAATTATTTGGTGACGTGAATATATTTAGTAATTTTATCTAAACACATTAACTTTTTTTAATGTTTCACTATTTTTATTTTTATGAAATTCACTGAGGAGGATGGTCCTCCCCTTCCTTCACTGATTTTGACCCAGCTTGCTTTTAACTGTTTTGCTGGGTTATTGTTATTCATGTATTTTTGACCCAGCCGTTAACGTTATTTCTTACTTTATGTTTGGGTTATTTTTTTCTACCTTCTCTCTATTACAGAATCCGTTCATTTTTTAACGTTACAAATATGTCAAACAATATCAATCAATGTTACAATGTTACTACACAGTTGATGAAATTCTTAAAATTACATATGGCCAATTATAACCAATTGTAGATAAAAAATCAAAATGTTTATTTTCATATATTAATTTCAGCTACAAAATGAAGTAACGCAAAAGAAACAAATAAGCAATACACAAATAAACAGAAACTTTACAAACACAATCCATAATTTGAGAATCACAGCAGCCCTACCAATTACAGCTGAGGAAATGGGCTGAAGAAAAGGAATCACTTTACCCTCTACACCCACAACCCCTACCAGGTATCAATTTTCAATAGCAATTTGTGTAAAACAACAACATAACATAATGTCTTTTGCTCCAGAGCCTGCCCATTCATGATGGCCAGGGAGTAAATGCATTTGTTCCAGAGAGTCAGAACTAAGGTTTCGGGTCTCTTGTTCTTTTGGTCACCTGGTAGAGATATTCAGCCATATTGGTTCCAGCCTGGGGATTAGAGAATATGACTATAAAATGTTGAACAATAATCAAGACACTCATCACACTCTTGCACAAGCCCGCGCTCACAAGCACACAAATTGTGGCATTTCTGAATACTCAGAACAAACTATACTCATATATAGTCTATTGCTGTGTGCAGGACTTTAAGTCCAGCCACTTTGTGTGCAGTTTACAGCAGGGGTGGGAAGAGTACTGAAATAGCCTACTCAAGTAGAAGTACTGTTTTTCAATTACATTTTACCCCAGTAGATGTAAAATGACTGACTTTGGAAAAAAAGTACTTGGAAAAGTTACTCAATTATAGTAACGAGAGTATTTGTATTTATTTACTTCCCACCTCTGATTTACAGTATTACATATGAAATAGTATTCAATATTCCACATGTATACTTACGCTACATTATGACTTTCAGGCCTCATCAATGCTTGGGTGGGCAGTCTTCTTTCCAACTCATCTTTCCAACTCAACTCGATCATGTTGTTTTTAGTACCTGGTGGACAAAGACTTTGCAAGCTTTTAGGGGACAGACAAAATGGATAAACGTGGATGAACATTTGAGAAACAACTTTCATTTCAATATGTAGCTACCTGCATTCGGTGTATTGGTGGTGGGAGAAGCACTCTCAGGACCATGCAACCTCTAGTATTCTTGCAATGGGGGACAAAGACATAACATACATTTTTATTTTTAACTAGGCAAATCAGTTAAGAACAAATTCTTATTTACAATGACGGCCTACCCCGGCCAAACCCTAACCCGGACAATGCTGGACCAATTGTGCACCGCCCTATGGGACTCCCAATCACTGCCAGTTGTGATACAGCATGGACAAATCCACCACCGACAAATCCATTATAATTGAGAATTTCAATAAGCATTTTTCTACGGCTGGCCATGCTTTCCACCTGGCTACCCCTACCCCGGTCAACAGCACTGCCCTCCCCTCTGCTACTCGCCCAAGCCTTCCCCATTTCTCTTTCTCCCAAATACAGTCAGCTGATGTTCTGAAAGAGCTGCAAAATCTGGACCCTTACAAATCAGCCGGGCTAGATAATCTGGACCCTTTCTTTCTAAAACTATCTGCTGAAATTGTTGCCACCCCTATTACCAGCCTTTTCAATCTCTCTTTCGTGTCGTCTGAGATTCCCAAAGATTGGAAAGCAGCTGCGGTTATCCCCCTCTTCAAAGGGGGAGACACTCTAGACCCAAACTGCTACAGACCTATATCTATCCTACCCTGCCTTTCTAAGGTCTTCGAAAGCCAAGTCAACAAACAGATTACCGACCATCTCGAATCCCACCATACCTTCTCCGCTATGCAATCTGGTTTCAGAGCTGGTCATGGGTGCACCTCAGCCACGCTCAAGGTCATAAACGATATCTTAACCGCTATCGATAGGAAACAGTACTGTGCAGCCATATTCATTGACCTGGCCAAGGCTTTTGACTCTGTCAATCACCACATCCTCATCGGCAGACTCGACAGCCTTGGTTTCTCTAATGATTGCCTCGCCTGGTTCACCAACTACTTCTCTGATCGAGTTCAGTGTGTCAAATCGGAGGGTCTGTTGTCCGGACCTCTGGCAGTCTCTATGGGGGTGCCACAGGGTTCAATTCTTGGACCGACTCTCTTCTCTGTATACATCAATGATGTCGCTCTTGCTGCTGGTGAGTCTCTGATCCACCTCTACGCAGACGACACTATTCTGTATACTTCTGGCCCTTCTCTTGACACTGTTAACAACCCTCCAGACGAGCTTCAATGCCATACAACTCTCCTTCCGTGGCCTCCAATTGCTCTTAAATACAAGTAAAACTAAATGCATGCTCTTCAACCGATCGCTGCCTGCACCTGCCCGCCTGTCCAGCATCACTACTCTGGACGGCTCTGACTTAGAATATGTGGACAACTACAAATACCTAGGTGTCTAGTTAGACTGTAAACTCTCCTTCCAGACTCACATCAAGCATCTCCAATCCAAAGTTAAATCTAGAATCGGCTTCCTATTCCGCAACAAAGCATCCTTCACTCATGCTGCCAAACATACCCTTGTAAAACTGACCATCCTACCAATCCTCGACTTCGGTGATGTCATTTACAAAATAGCCTCCAAAACCCTACTCAATAAATTGGATGCAGTCTATCACAGTGCCATATGTTTTGTCACCAAAGCCCCATATACTACCCACCACTGCGACCTGTACGCTCTCGTTGGCTGGCCCTCGCTTCACACTCGTCGCCAAACCCACTGGCTCCAGGTCATCTACAAGACCCTGCTAGGTAAAGTCCCCCCTTATCTCAGCTCGCTGGTCACCATAGCAACGCCCACCCGTAGCACGCGCTCCAGCAGGTATATCTCTCTGGTCACCCCCAAAACCAATTCTTCCTTTGGCCGCCTCTCCTTCCAGTTCTCTGCTGCCAATGACTGGAACGAACTACAAAAATCTCTGAAACTGGAAACACTTATCTCCCTCACTAGCTTTAAGCACCAGCTGTCAGAGCAGCTCATAGATTACTGCACCTGTACATAGCCCATCTATAATTTAGCCCAAACAACTACCTCTTTACCTACTGTATTTATTTATTTTGCTCCTTTGCACCCCATTATTTCTATCTCTACTTTGCACCTTCTTCCACTGCAAACCAACCATTCCAGTGTTATTTTTTTTACTTGCTATATTGTATTTACTTCGCCACCATGGCCTTTTTATATATATTTTTTTATTTATTTATATATATATCTTGTTTGCCTTCACCTCCCTTATCTCACCTCACTTGCTCATATTGTATATAGACTTATTTTCACTGTATTATTGACTGTATGTTTGTTTTACTCCATGTGTAACTATGTGTTGTTGTATGTGTCGAACTGCTTTGCTTTATCTTGGCCAGGTCGCAATTGTAAATGAGAACGTGTTCTCAATTTGCCTACCTGGTTAAATAAAGGTGAAATAAATAAATAAATAAATACAGCATGGAATCGAACCAGGGTCTGTGGTGAAGCCTCTATCACTGAGATGCAGTGCCTTACATGCTGACCACACCGCTCGCGTCGCAAAAAAAATGCAAACAAAGATGTTATTCAATTATGGCACCCACACTGCTGGAGCACGCCAACGAGCATCTGCATTGCCAACGAGCATCTGCATTGCCAAGTGCTAAAATATAAGTTAGTTCTATTTGTGACCCTGAATGCGGTGCAAGTCCTGCCTCTCCCATCTCCTCATTGGTTAATAGAAGCAGATACCCACGTGCCATCTCCTCATTGGTTATACCCACGTGGGTGATTGAAATATGAACTGAGTTCGGTCGTTCGTCGAAGTAACTATTGAAGTTAGATGCCAATCGCCATATAAAATCCTGGGAGGAGAGATGACTAGAAAGAATTCAGTCGACCGTTTTCTGTGTGGATTAATTGTCGGAGTAGAGGACCTTGTGCATTTCAGGTAAAAAACAACTCGACGTCTATTTCCCAGGACAAATTATCTAGCAGCAGCAAGCTAGCTAAATAGTACAAATTAGCTAGTAACTGCAAGCTAGCTAGCTAAATTGCCATAAATGTTTAATGCTTTTCGACCTGTCCCCAAATTAATATAATTGGTTCAGAGTTTGTTTTGATATTTCAACCTGAGTGTCGTGATCGCGTTTGGTGTGGGGGGACAAAATCAATTTGAGCATGATGGCGCGCGCCTGGTTTGTGTATGGTGTGAGACCACATTAACATAATTTAAGTAGAAAGTCAAAATGGATAGTTTAAAGTGGAACTGACAGCATTTTAGCAACATGAAATCTTATAAAAAAATCTGTTCATATACAAACCCAAGGAAGAATATGATACTTTTAAAAACAATTTGGTCATTTTCCTATTCTCATTCATACTTAGAATGTTTGGGAATGACGTGTACTAAGGCATTTAAAAAAATTCTATAGCAATATAGAGTGGGAAATGCAATTGGACAATTAATAGACACTGCAGGAAATAAAACCTATTAAAAACATCTGTCTCATCCAGGACCGGAGTCTACGCAGACAGGTGCACCATAGCCAATCAGAGCTACAGTAGGCCTTCATGCAAAAAAAGCCTGCCATCATTCACTTTGAATTGGACTGTGTGTTTACAGGCAGTTGCAACAGTGTGACTTTAGATCATTTTAATACATTTGACAATTTTACAATTTGGGACTTTACAGTCCTATTGATTAAACAACCATGAAAAGGTAGGCTCTCTCTCCCTCAGTTAATCGCATCAACAACAAGATGTAAGGACCGACACTGGAGGAGAAAAGCAGGTACGGGGAGTCAACATTTAATTGGAACAGACGTGGAACATGACAGGAACAGCGTCAGCACACTGGTAACACAAAGACAGACGACAATCAATGCAGAAGCGGGGAACGGAGCTGGGGAACAGACAGATATAGGGGAGGTAATAAAACAGGTGATACAGTCCAGGTGAGTCCAATGAATCGCTGATGCGCGTGACGAGGGAAGGTAGGTGTGTATAATGATGGTGGCAGGAGTGTGTAATGCAGGGCAGCCTGGCGCCCTCAAGCTCCAGGGGGGAAGAGCGGGAGCAGGCGTGACACAAGATCAACAACAAATGCTAGCCAGAGCGAGATTAGCTAAAATCTAACGAAGGAACATGAGATAACCTTTTCAATGTCACGACTTCCGCAGAAGTCGGCTCCTCTCCTTTTTTGGGCGGCGTTCGACGTCACCGGCTTTCTAGCCATCGCCGCTCATTTTTTCATTGTTCCATTTGTTTTGTCTTGTTCCCTGCACACCTGGTTTACATTCCCTAATCACACTGCATGTATTTATTCCTCTGTTCCCCGCCATGTCTTTGTGTGAAATTGGTTTTGTTACGTGTCTTGTGTGTACCCGCCAGGCTGGGTTTTTTCCCGTTATTCCGTGGTATTTTCACGAAGGATGTTTATTGTAAAACATTTGCTCATTTTTGTGACTGTTTCGCGCCTTGCACTTTTACCTTTGCCTGGAGGTTTTGACGCAGTGGCATCTGTCTGTTTTATTGCCTCTGCCTAAATAAAGTGTGCGCCTGTTCACAACTCTCTGCTCTCCTGCACCTGACTTCTCCACCAGTAGCGCACACCTTGACACTCAAACTGTTTCAGTTAGCTGGCCATCAAAATTACACTGATAAGCGAGGAGGAATTGTAGCCTACTTGTCCTCTGCGGCTTGTCTGCAACCAAGCTAACTGGCTAAAGTTGGCTAGCTAGCTACTTCCAGACACAAATGAGAGAACACCTCACTCTGAGGATGGTTTTGAATGTTTTGACATTCCCAGCCTTAGTTACAATAAATTCATCTGTTTTGTCCCAAGAATTTTGTCATGGAAACAAACAATGCATCCCGAATGGAGGCTGCAAACAATGTACCAGGCCAGCTGTGATTTACAACCTGATAGCAATATGTTTTGGACTACCAAGAAATGTATTGGTGAATTATATTAATCATGCATTGAACTGCATCCATCTATTCTGCCAACAATGCCTTACTGTACGTCATGGAATGTTGAGTCAAATAGAACCTCTTATTAAAACCTCTTATAAAGTTGGTTTTGTAGCATAAACTGGGATTTGATTATTTTTTACTGATATGATTGTCTGTTTCATATCTGCAAAGTAGTTATGTTTGTTTCATATCTCCAAAGTAGTTCAAATGCGGTCAGTTCCACTTTAAAATTGGATGAACAATTGAGACACTCCTTTCATTTCAATATAAAGTCAAAGTAACGGTCTGCATCCAGACTAGCTCACTAACTCAGAAACAATTAGGCTATAACAACATACAGTAACTGAACCACAACAAAAGCATGAGTTATAAGCTTGCCAACGATCATACACTGTTTACCAGGGGGCAGGGCTACCGACGTAAAGGCTAATCTGAAGATGGTGCTGGCTAAAGCTAAAACTGGCGAATGTAGAGAGTATAGGGAAATTGTTATCCCCGTCAGCACCAACGATGTTAGGATGAAACAGTCAGCGGTCACCAAGCGCAACATAGCTTCAGTGTGTAAATCAACTAGAAAGATGTGTCGGCATCGCCAGTAATTATCTCTGGCCCCCTCCCAGTTAGGGGGAGTGATGAGCTCTACAGCAGTCTCACAACTCAATCGCTAGCTGAAAACTGTTTTCTGCCCCTCCCCCAAAACATTTTTTGGTAGATAATTGGCCATAATTGGCCTCCTCCTGCTGAGGAGTGACGGACTCCATCCTAGCTGGAGGGGTGCTCTCATTTTATCTATGAACATAGACAGGGCTCTAACTCCTCTAGCTCCACAGTGAGATAGGGTACAGCCAGGTGTTAGCCAGCCTGCCAGCTTAGTGGAGTCTGCTCCCCAATGAGACCGTGTCTGTGCCTTGATCTAGGTTGGGCAAAACTAAACATGGGGGTGTTCGCCTTAATAATCTCACCGCAATAAAGACCTACATTTCTGTCATTATTGAAAGAAATTGTGATATCTCCCATCTCAAAATAGGGCTACTTAATGTTGGATCCCTCACTTTTTTTATATCATGTAGAATAATCTGTATACATACAAGAAGTATACAAACAGAGAATGATAACATATGCTAGGGGGTACAACACATTACAGATTATACAAAGACCTTAAAAGAAACACACATATTGATTGTTTTAACAGCTTTCTTATTAGAAGAATGTTGATTGGTCTTAATGTACTGCTCAAATTCCTTATAGAAAACACGGAAGAGTGTTTTTTTATTAGTGAATTTACCTTTATGAATATGACATTTTGCCATTAGCACAATTAGATTTATGAGATAAAATATTTTTTCTTTATCATGGTTAAGAAACCGAGCAGCACATTCTCCCATAACAAACAAAAGTCATCAAGAATATTAACAATTATAAAACTGTGAATATCTTTCCATAATTGTTTTACATGTAGACAATGCCAAAATAAATGTGAAACTGTTTCTGGATGCTCAACACAAAACGGTCAGTCAATGTTAATGTCTTTTTTAAGTTTCTTCAGGTAATGATTCGCAGGGTAATACTTATGGATCACTCTGAAAGAGACCTCTTTGACCTTGTTAACAAGCAAGTGTTTGTGTGGTAATAACCAGACTTTTTTCCAACAGATATTAGTGACCAATGTATTCCAGTAAGTTGTGACATAAGGAATGGATATAATATCCCTTTGAAATAAAGCACGTATAGATCTGTTGTTCTGAGGGAGCAAGGAGAAACATATTTTCCCTATTGGAGAGTCAACTGGATTAAGCGAGGGTAGGTCAAGAAGGTGAGGTCTGGCTACACCTCTAAATAACATGAGAGTTCCAGATGGAATAGCATCAAAGACGATGGCCAACTCTCTAGGTGTTACAGGGATATTGTAACGAGATAAAAATTGCTCATAATTGAGTGAGAATCCTTCTGCATTAAAAAGTTAACTCACCAGCAGGATATGATTATTGAACCAGTTCTTAAAAAATAAAGACTTGATTCAATACAAAACGTCCTTATTGTTCCAAATGAAATACCTATGCAGGGAAAAATTGTGTTTATATATTAACAACCACACTAACAATACTTGTCTATGAAAAGCAGATCATTTTGCAGGAATCTTATCAATGTTATAGTTTTTTTAATTTTTTTATGGCGGTTTTGGAGCAGTGGCTTCTTCCTTGCTGGGCGGCCTTTCAGGTTATGTCGATATACTTTTGTACCTGTTTCCTACAACATCTTCACAAGGTCCTTTGCTGCTTCTAAAGCCTTGACATAATTTTCTGGAATTTTCCAAGCCGTTTAAAGGCACAGTCAACTTAGTGTATGTAAACTTCGGACCCACTGGAATTGTCATACGGTGAATTATTAGTGAAATAATCTGTCTGTAAACAATTCTTGGAAAGATTACTTGTGTCATGCACAAAGTAGATGTCCTAACTGACTTGCCAAAACTATAGTTTGTTAACAAGAAATTTCTCTGGAATGGTTGAAAAACAAGTTTTAATGACTCAAACCTAAGTGTATGTAAACTTCCGACTTCAACTGTAAATTCCTGTCGAAGTTGCAACTAAAGTTAGAGATTAATTTGGGATCATCGTTGATGATGAAATTATTTTTAGAGTGGTATTTTTCTAACGTGAAAAAAGATGAATTTTGTTCACCCTCTAGCCACTTCTTCCTAGATCTGACAAAGGCTCCCTTTGCTTTCAGTTCATACATATCATCCAACTTGTTTTGTAGCTCAAACAGAACAGATTTGTCCTCTGAGAGACTTTCAACAGGCTTTAGAACAAGAGAGGTGCTCTTTGTAATTACACTTTCTTTTTCAGCTCTCCTCGTCTTGGCAAGAATACTTCCATATTTTCCAACCTCATATTTAAAAAGCTCCCCGTTATTACTGTATGAATTGTCATTTATAGCTTTGTTCCAAAAGTGTGTAATTAAATAGTTTATCTCCATAATGACCGATTCATGTTTTAATATAGTGTCACTTTCGTCTTAACATTTAAGAGAGGAGGACCAAGGCGCAGCGTGATAACAATACATTCTTCTTTAATGAAGACGAAAACGAAACGAACACTATACAAACTAATCAAAACAACAAACAGACGCACGTGAAGCTATACAAACAATAAGTGCAGACACTGGCAACTTACACATAGACAATCACCCACAACCTACCTAATGACTATGGCTGCCTAAATATGGCTCCCAATCAGAGACAACGATGGACAGCTGTCTCTAATTGAGAACCAATTTAGGCAACCATAGACTTACATAAACATCTACAATGAACACAACCCCATGAACTCTACAAACAACCCTAGACAATACAAACACCCTAGACGAGACAAAAACACACAAACATCCCCCATGTCACACCCTGACCTAACTAAAATAATAAAGAAAACAAAGATAACTAAGGCCAGGGCGTGACATATAGAGCTATTAAGCTTCCAGTAGGATGCTCTGCCAAGGCCATTATCAGAGATAAAAGTTTCATGTCAATATAAATAGCTATATGATCAGTAAGGGGAGTGGCCAGGATGTTAACAGAAATGCCCTGTTAATCAAAACATTTAGACACCAGACAAACATCTACGCGTGATTGTCTGGAGCATGCCTTAATACTCCATGTGAAAGACTTGTCATTAGGAAACTTTACTCTCCAAATATCTATAATATCAAACATTTCCATAAACTGCCTCAAACTTGTATTCATAGAAGTGTACTGACCCGGAGGCCATCTATCAATTAAAGTATTCAGAGAAATATTAAAATCCCCATCTACTATAAGTAAAGCATTCAGGAACGTGGTTAGGCAACGGAGAATAAGTTTTTCTAAAGATTCAAGTGTTAATTTTCAAGTTTGGAATTGTAACCATAAATGTTGGTAATAATAATGATGATGTTGTTACAGTTGATAACAAGACAAAGAAAGTGACCAGAAGGGTCACAGTCGGAGTGCAAAATATTTCCATTGAAATGATTCTTTAGAGTAATAACTCCAGCAGAGCGTTCAGAACCATGAGAGAGACATCCTTCTTTACCCCACTGAGAAGTTGACGTCAGTAGCAACTGAATGAGACTCTTGAAAAAAAACATAAATCTGTTTTAAGCTGTTTGGCAAATAAAAATAATGCTTTGGGCTTTACATTATTTCTTAACCCTCTAGCATTGAGTAACACAATAGACAACGACAAAGTGGAATATAGAACAAAGTACTATGAGCTAAATAACAATCACAAATCGAAAAAATAATGAATAGATCCCTCACTTCCAAAGCAGTTAAAGTCAACAAACTAATCACTGATCATAACCTTGATGTGATTGGCTTGACTGAAACATGGCTTAAACCTGATTCATTTACTGTGTTAAATGAGGCCACTAGTGACCATATCCCCGCCCATCCCGCAAAGGCGGAGGTGTTGCTAACATTTACAATAGCAAATTTCAATTTACCCCCCCCAAAAATGACTGTGTTCTCGTCTTTTGAGCTTCTAGTCATGAAATCAGCCTTCTCAATCACTTTTTATAGCTACTCTTTACAGGCCTCCTGGGCCGTATACAGTGTTCCTCACTGAGTTCCTATCGGACCTTGTAGTCCAGATAATATCCACATTTTTGGGGACTTTAATATTCACATGGAAAAGTCCACAGACACACTCCAAAAGGCTTTCGGAGCCATCATCGACTCAGTGGGTTTTGTCTAGAGGTCAACCGATTAAACGGAATGGCCGATTAATTGGGGCCGATTTCAAGTTTTCATAACAATTGTAAATTGGTAATTTTGGACGCCGATTTTGCAGATTCTTTTTTACAACTTTATTTAACTAGGCAAGTCAGTTAAGAACACATTCTTATTTTCAATGACGGCCTAGGAACGGTGGGTTAACTGCCTTGTTCAGGGGCAGAACAACAGATTTTTACCTTGTCAGCTCAGGGATTCAATCTTGCAACCTTACGGTTAACTAGTCCAACGCTCGAACCACCTGCCTCATGAGGAGCCCGCCTGTTACGCGAATGCAGTAAGACGCCAAGGTAAGTTGCTAGCTAGCATTAAACTTATCTTATAAAAAACAATCAATCAATCATAATCACTACTTATAACTACACATGGTTGATGATATTACTAGTTTATCTAGCGTGTCCTGCGTTACATATAATCAATGCGGTGCGCATTCGCGAAAAAGGACTGTCGTTGCACCAATGTGTACCTAACCTAACCATAAACATCAATGCCTTTCTTAAAATCAATACACAGAAGTATATATTTTTAAACCTGCATATTTAGCTAAAAGAAGTCCAGGTTAGCAGGCAATATTAACCAGGTGAAATTGTGTCACTTCTCTTGCGTTCATTGCACGCAGAGTCAGGGTATATGCAACAGTTTGGGCCGCCTGGCTCATTGCGAACTAATTTGCCAGAATTTTACGTAATTATGACATAACATTGAAGGTTGTGCAATGTAACAGGAGTATTTAGACTTATGGATGCCAGCCGTTAGATAAAATACGGAACGGTTCCGTATTTCACTGAAAGAATAAACGTTTTGTTTTTGAGATTATAGTTTCCGGATTCGACCATATTAATGACCTAAGGCTCGTATTTCTGTGTGTTATTATGTTATAATTAAGTCTATGATTTGATAGAACAGTCTGACTGTGGGATGGTAGGCACCAGCAGGCTCGTCAGCATTCATTCAAACAGCACTTTAGTGCGTTTTGCCAGCAGCTCTTCACAATGCTTCAAGCATTTCGCTGTTTATGACTTCTAGCCTATCAACTCCCGAGATTAGGCTGGTGTAACCGATGTGAAATGGCTAGCTAGTTAGCGGGGTGCGCGCTAAAAGCGTTTCAAACGTCACTCGCTCTGAGACTTGGAGTAGTTGTTCCCCTTGCTCTGCATGGTTAACGCTGCTTCGAGGGTGGCTGTTGTCGATGTGTTCCTGGTTCGAGCCCAGGTAGCGGCGAGGAGAGGGATGGAAGCTATACTGTTACACTGGCAATACTAAAATGCCTATAAGAACATCCAATAGGCAAAGGTATATGAAATACAAATCGTATAGAGAGAAATAGTCCTATAATTCCTATAATACCTACAACCTAAAACTTCTTACCTGGGAGATTGAAGACTCATGTTAAAAGGAACCACCAGCTTTCATATGTTCTCATGTTCTGAGCAAGGAACTTAAACGTTAGCTTTCTTACATGGCACATTTTGCACTTTTACTTTTTTCTCCAACACTTTGTTTTTGCATTATTTAAACCAAATTTAACATGTTTCATTATTTATTTGAGGCTAAATTGATTTTATTGATGCATTATATTAAGTTAAAATAAGTGTTCATTCAGCATTGTTGTAATTGTCATTATTACAAATACATTTAAAGAAATCGGCATTGGCTTTTTTTGGTCCTCCAATAATCGGTATCGGTGTTGAAAAATAATAATCGGTCGACCTCTAGTTTTGTCCAACATGTCTCCGGGACCTACTCACTGCCAGTCATACTCTGGGCCTAGTTTTGTCTCGTGGAATAAATATTGTGGATCTTAATGTTTTTCCTCATAATCCTGGACTATCGGACCACCGTGCTTCTACATCTGCATTGCTTACTATTTGGGGTTTTAGGCTGGGTTTCTGTACAGCACTTTGTGACATCAGCTGATGGTGTGAAACAATGCACCTCACAGTAACGTTAGGCTTACAAAAGACAAGCTTTCTATGGGCACGGCACCGACATGGCTAGTTAGCTAGCCAAACTTCAACAAAAGCCTAAAATGTTTGCTTCCACACAGAGCACAGGAATATAGCTTGCTAGCTAGTCCACCCACAGCAATATAGCTTGCTAGCTAGTCCACCCACAGCACAGGAATATAGCTTGCTAGCTAGCAAGCCAGCTAAGTTAGCAAACGTTAGCTAAGTAGCTAGCTAGCTACTTGCTCAAGCTAGCATGCATGGGGTTGTTTGCTAACTAGATACGATTATCTAAAATTGTCACTGACAGAGATAATATGTGGATAATGGATAATTAGTCATGTTATCTAGCTAGCAATTTTCTCACAGTTTTTGTTCAGCCACAATGCCTTTTTAAAAATTTTAGCCCTTTTTCTCCCCCGATTTTCGTGGTATCCAATTGCTAGTAATTAGTATCTTGTCTCTTCGCTACAACTCCCGTACGGGCTCGGGAGAGACGAAGGTCGAAAGCCATGCGTCCTCCGAAACACAACCCAACCAAGCCGCACTGCTTCTTAACACAGCGCGCCTCCAACCCGGAAGCCAGCCACACCAATGTGTCAGAGGAAACATCGTGCACCTGGCTCCCTTGGTTAGCGCGCACTGCGCCCGGCCCGCCACAGGAGTTGCTGGTGCGCGATGAGACAAAGATATCCCTACCGGCCAAACCCTCCCTAACCCGGACGACGCTAGGCCAATTGTGCGTCGCCCCATGGACCTCCCGGTCACGGCCGGCTGCGACAGAGCCTGGGCGCGAACCCAGAGTCTCTGGTGGCGCAGCTAGCGCTGCGATGCAGTGCCCTAGACCACTGCGCCACCCGGAAGGGTTGAAAAGATATTCCACTCAGTGCTGGCTGCACTGTCTGGTATACTTGCTACACAACTGCAACAATCCTCATTCACGAGCTTCATGATTTTAAAATACAAAGTCTGCATGGGGGCTTTACCTCGCATTACTCAGCAACATAATTAACTGTACCTATAACATCATGTTATACGTACAGAGGGACCTGGATTCTCACTCAATTATGAGCAATTTTTATCTCGTTACAATATCCCTGTAACACCTAGAGAGTTGGCCATTGTCTTTGAAGCTATTCCATCAGGAACTCTCATGTTATTTAGAGGTGTAGCCAGACCTCACCTTCTTGACCTACCCTCGCTTAATCCAGTTGACTCTCCAATAGGGAAAATATGTTTCTCCTTGCTCCCTCAGAACAACAGATCTATACGTGCTTTATTTCAAAGGGATATTATATCCATTCCTTATGTCACAACTTACTGGAATACATTGGTCACTAATATCTGTTGGAAAAAAGTCTGGTTATTACCACAAACACTTGCTTGTTAACAAGGTCAAAGAGGTCTCTTTCAGAGTGATCCATAAGTATTACCCTGCGAATCATTACCTGAAGAAACTTAAAAAAGACAGGTCAGAAAATGTATTTTATTAACAAATGGTAAATAAATGTTTGCTTTACTATACTTTTTATTGTTGTTGCAGTTTTACAACAAACTTCCTGCAATTCTACATTTTGCCATGGGGTCGGGAGACATTTTTGCAGTTTTATAAGCAAATTTCCTGCAATTCTACACATATTGCCATGACTTAGGTCATGTTAATATCTGAGTGAGACTGACTAACAAAATCAATTGGCGCCCCCTGGGCACATGCCCAGGCGGTAATTTGGCCATGATTACTACAAGTGGCTAGACTAACTAGACTGATTTACCAATCACATTCATTTAACTTTTTTTTTACTGACATGGGCTGAGTGACTGCCAGTAAGTGACATATAACAAGAAGAAAACTGCTGATGCACAACCAAGTTTTCAATGGCACCTTGTGTATTCTACTATTCTAACAACAGTAAATCGTTTTTATTCTAAAATAGTTCCGGACCTCAGTGTCCTTATATAGCTATGGCCTTGCATGGACTCCCTCTGTGTGAAATAAAAACATATTGTTGACTACCCCTTCCTCTGCCCCCATACATACAACATCTGTAAGGTCCCTCAGTCAAGTATTGAATTTCAAGCACAGGTTCACTACAAAGACTAGAGAGCTTTTCGGAAGCCTCATAAAGTAGGGCAGTGATTGGTAGATGGTTAACAATAACAAATCAGATACTGAATATCTCTTTAAGCATGGTCAAGTTAATAATTCTGCTGTGGATTATGTATTAAACCACCCAGACACATCAAAGATAGTCATCCTTCTGATCTGATCTGAGCTGCAGGAAAGGATGGAAACTACTCAGGGATGTCACCATGAGGCCATTGATTATTTTACATTTTAATTTTAGTTCAATGGCTGTGATAAGAGAAAACTGAGGATGGCTCAACAACATTGTACTGACTCCACAAAAATGACTTAAATGTCAGAGTGAAAAGAAGAATACAAATATATAGAATACCAAACATGCATCCTGTATGCAACAAGGCACTAAAGTAATACTGCAAAAAAAACACAGCAAAGGAATACACTTTTTGGCCTAAATTGAAAGCCTTATGTTTGGGGCAAATCCAACACAACACTATGTAACTGCCTCCTTATTTACAAGCATGGTGGTGGCGGCACCATGGTATCGGTATGCTTGACATCGGCAAAGACTGTGGAGTTTTTCAGGATAAAAAGAAACGGGATGGAGCTAAGCACAGGCAAAATACTAGGGGAAAACCTGCTTCAGTCTGCTTTATACCAGACACTGGGAGAGGAATTGATCTTTCAGCAGGACAATAATCTACAACAAAATGCAAAATATACACTGACATTGCCTACCAATAAACGGTGAATGTTCCTGAGTTGCCAAGTTACAGTTCTGACTTGAATCTGCTTGAAAGTCTACGGTAAGAATTGAACATTTCTGTCCTAGCCATGATTCCCAACACCTTGACAGGGCTTGAAGAATTTTGAAACGAATAATGAGCAAAAATGGCACAATCCAGGTGTGCAAAGCTCTTAGAATTACCCAAGAAGACTCACAGCTGTAATCACTACCAACGTTCTTTCTAACATGTATTGACTCAGGGGTAATCAAGGTATATTTGTGTTTAATTCTTCTTAAAAAATGTCCACTTTGACAGAGTATTTTGTGTAGATCACTGACCAAAAAATAACATTTCATCCATTTTAATTCCACTTTGTAACACAATAAAATGTGAAGAAATCCAAGAGAGGTGAATACTTATGATACCCACTGTATGTGTATTAAATGAAGCGTAAGGGGAGATAAAGCTGAATGGAACATGAAGACTCCCTGATCTGTTTCAACTGTTCCTGTGATTGTCTCCACCCCCTCCAGGTGTCGCTTATTTTCCCCAGTGTATTTATCCCTGTGTTTCCTGTCTCTGGGCCAGTTCGTCTTGTATGTTTAGTCAAGTCAACCAGCGTGTTTTCCCCGTACTCCTTTTTGCTATCCTCCTTTTTCTAGTCCTCCCGGTTTTGACCCTTGCCTGTTCTGGACTCTGTACCTGCCTGCCTGACCATTCTGCCTGCCTTGACCATGAGCCTGTCTGCCACTCTGTACCTCCTGGACTCTGATCTGGTTTTGACCTTTTTGCCTGTCCATGACCATTCTCTTGCCTACCCCTTTGAATTATTAAACATTGCAAGACTCCAACCATCTGCCTCCTATGTCTGCATCTTGGTCTTGCCTTGTGCCTTGATAGACTGTTGTAGTTAACCTGTGATTAACCTCCAAGCCCACCTTGCAGAATCTATGCATTTATTATAATTGGCATCAAAATGCAAAGCTAAGATAAAGGCAACAAATAAGATAACATGTCAAAGTCAACAAAACGAATGGAGACATCCCATTCATAGAGAATGACCAATCACATCTGTAATCAGATATGTTCCAAAATACACACACACACACACCAAACAAGTGCTATAGAAGGACATGGGGACTGGATGAGGAGGGAGGAGAAATTTAGTCTGTCTTGGTCCCTGATTAGAGGGCCAGCTGAATCCACCTTTTGTCATGCCTTGGCTCTGGATGGGCATAGTGGGTTTTACACTGTTTGAACGGGCATAGTGGGTTTTACACTGTTTGGATGGGTGGTGTGTGGATTTAGATGGGCTGTGCTTTGGTCAAATTAAAGAATGCCACAGATTCATCTTTGTTCTCATATGCTCTGTCACACTGACCATCACACTGTGGACCATGCAGGGGAAGGGCCATTGTTCTATGACTGGTGCATGGTGTCACAATGTCACTCCTACACAACGCCAGTCCTTCCACACAGTACAAACAGTCGCACTATATAAAATCAGAGCTCATGGAGGTGGCTGAAGAAAAGACAGGTGACTGAAAGGCAATATTTTCTGAAAGATGAACCTGAAGCTAACACTCCCTTGCTGGGTTTGGATACACAGTAATTCCCCTGTTAAAATGTAATTTCCATGGTCCAATGCAGTTACATCTTTGATTTTCTATTCATAACTCCCAATTGAGTAAGGAGTGAGCACACACTGGTTGAATCAATGTTGTTTCCACATTATTTCAATGAAATGGCATTGAACCAACGTGGACTAGGATTTTAGTTAATGTCTATGCCCAGTGGGTAAGAAGTGGGCGTAGAACAGCGAAGTAGGGCATAGAGACTGCAAAAGTCTAGGAAGTCTACCAAAACAATCTGGGCTCCTTCTACAAAGACTCAGAACTCTTTGACAGACAACAATGATGAATTATGCAGTTAACTCAATTCCCTCTCAACAAACCCTGCACAAGTTTCCTTGAATTGTAATAAAACTCAGACTTGCCAGTGAGCTTCTTCAGTCAGTTATTCAGAATGTGTGGGTGTTCTGAGCTCCTGTTTAAGGGAAAATCCACTCAACAACTGCGTTACATGGCCAAAAGGATATGGACACCTGCTCATCGAACATCTCATTCCAAAATCATGGGCATTAATATGGAGTTAGTCCCCCCTTTGCTGCCATAACAGCCTCCACTCTTCTGGGAAGGCTTTTCACTAGATGTTGTAACATTGCTGCGGGGACTTGCTTCCATTCAGCCACAAGAGCATTAGTGAGTTCGGGCACTGATGTTGGCCGATTTGGCCTGGCTCGCAGTCGGCGTTCCAATTCATCCCAAAGGCGTTCAATGTGGTTGATGTCAGCGCTCTGTCATACCGATCGACAAACCATTTCTGTACGGACCTCGCTTTGTGCACGGGGGCATTGTCATGCTGAAACAGGAAAGGGCCTTCCCCAAACTGATGCCAGAAAGTTAAAAGGAAAAAGGGGGAGGCAAAGTTAAAAAAAAAAATCTTATCTGACTTGCCTAGTTAAATATAGGTAAAAAAATGTAATTGTATGCTGTAGCGTTAAGATTTCCCTTCACTAGAACTAAGGGGCCTAGTTCGAGCCATGTAAAACAGCCCCAGAGCATTATTCCTCCTCCACCAAACTTTACAGTTGGCACTAATCATTGGAGCATTTAGCGTTCTCCTGGCATCTGCCGAACCCAGATTCGTCCGTCGGACTGCCAGATAATGAAGCAAGATTCATCACTCCAGAGAAATCATTTCCACCGCTTCAGTCCAATGGCGGCGAACTTCACACCACTCCAGCCGACTCTTGACATTGTGCATGGGAATCTTAGGCTTGGGAGCAGATGCTCGGCCATGGAAACCAATGTCATGAAGCTCCTGATGAACAGTTCTTGTGCTGATGTTGCTTCCAGAGGAAGTTTGGAAATCGGTAGATAATATTTCAACCAAGGACAGACGCTTTTTACGCGCTTCAGCACTTGGCAGTCCCATTCTGTGAGCTTGTGTGGCCGTTGCTGCTCCTAGACGTTTTCAATTCCCAATAACAGCACTTGCAGTTGACCAGGCAGCTCTAGTAGGGCAGAACGAACTGACTTGTTGGAAAGGTGGTATCCTATGACGGTGCCACATTGAAAATCACTGAGCTTGTTATTACGGTCTATTCTACTGCCAATGTTTGTCTGTGGAGTTGAATTGCTGTGTCTGTGATTTTATACACCTGTCAGCAATGGGTGTGGCTGAAATAGCCGAATCCACTAACTTAAAGTGGTGTCCACATACCTTTGGCCATGTAGTGTATCGTTTGGTATTTTTTTTCATTAGTCCACTGCATTTTGCTTCATCAAGATGATGTGGCTTGTGACACTTTGCTTGTTGAAAGTCCAAAATCTTGACTGCTGACATGCAAAAGATTTTGGGCCTTATCAACAGTTGATTAATTTAAAAAACACCAAAAGAGTGGATTTTACAATCAATATATTTTTTATAAGTCTTGAGATGTTATAAGTATAGCAGTCTTTCTAAATCAGAAAGATGGCATTCCTGGACAGATAGGTCTACTGTCGGGACTGAAGGAGTATCAGTAATACGGGGCACGGTCACTAGCAGTCCAAAACTACACATTACAGCTCTCAGTAATGCAAATAACACACTCTTGATACCAGAAAACAAGATCTAGATATCATTGGAGTGCTATTCTGAGTTGTTTGGTAGGATATGCTGTGGAAGGGACAACTTTCTAGCTGTGTCTCTGGTCTCTTCTAAATGAGTGAAAGGATGATGAGGACCTGCTGAGCATCACTAGCTGATGTACCATATGTGTTAATGATAGATGGAGGAATGATAGGTGATGTACCATATGTGTTAATGATAGGTGCCGTTTAGATTCTGCCCTTTCTGTCCTGCCACCTCGTGCGTGTTTCTGTATGTGCGTGTGTACAGTATGTACCTACCTAACTACCTAAGTAAAGATGACGATCTGCATAGTGATGATGAGCGCCACCTGGGTGGAAACATTCCTTCTCTGCAATCGCAATCCTTTCATCTGACAAACGCACGCACACACACACACACAATAACCTTTCACATGCCACTGTTTCATCAGGAAAGGCATACTGAAAAAAGGAACTGAACTGCCATTATATTCCATCCCTTTCATTCCTGTCAGTGACTCTGACTGTTAGAACAGCATGGGGCTTACAGTAACCATATCTACATATGGAACTAATCAGATCAAACATGCCTCCTCATTTCTCATAAATAATAAAGGTGTTATGTGATGAGTAACCTCATCCCCAGGTTCAGTTGCTAAAGAGCCAGCAGGGGACAAGTTGATGTGATGAGGGTGGATGAAGTGTGGTGGTGGGGTGGAAAAAACAACATCATGGCATTCCAAAATGAACAATTAATAAACTAGTATTTATTTAACAAACAGTTTTATATACTGTAGCATAACATTCTCAAATAACCTACACAATTGCCCATTTTGTTTTGAAATATTTTTTTGAAATATTCATAAATGGAGACACACTGTCAACAGGCAAACCCTCCGCGGTCTGTCTCAGGGGCCACGGGAGGCATGTTTTCTTATAACCCTGTGAGTTATAAGAAACCCTGTGAGTTATAAGAAACCCGGGTGCGTTATATGAAACCCTGTGAGTTATATGAAACCCTGTGAGTTATAAGAAACCCTGTGAGTTATAAGAAACCCTGTGAGTTATAAGAAACCCTGTGAGTTATAAGAAACCCTGTGAGTTATAAGAAACCCTGTGAGTTATAAGAAACCCTGTGAGTTATAAGAAACCCTGTGAGTTATAAGAAACCCTGTGAGTTATATGAAACCCTGTGAGTTATAAGAAACCCGGGTGCGTTATAAGAAAAAATGCTACGCTAACTATACTGCATTGTGTACAGGTCCTAAACTCGTAAGTAATGTAAAACACTACATAGGGCATCTCCTTAGACCCAGATGTTTCTCTTTTTAGTATTTGTTGTGGGTTGGTATGATTAATGTGGCATCAGTAGTCTCTGCCACAACCATTAGAAACCTGCCCACTCGTCTGACACCACACTGGTCCCCTACACACGCAGATGTTGTAAGCCATCCATGCAATTACATGACTTAAAATACATTTTCCTGTCTACTCTAACATGTAATGATTATGTAGAAATAAATCGATAAAAAGACCATTCTGAGCCAGGGCTGGAGATAGTTTAGTAAATATTGGCTTAAAGGGTTGCCAAACTGAGCCATGGGGCCAGATTAATTTATTGATAGACAAGTTAGAGTGATTGTTTCCTTTTCAAATTCATCATGACACAGAGACAATATTATGATATAAATAGACACTACCTCTGCAGCCCGCACTTCAGTAGCTAAATAGGATAATAGCTTGGCTCAGTCTGCGCTCCAAAACACACACATGCATGCACGCGTACCAACGTACGCACACACACACACACACACACACACACACACACACACACACATTGCGTAGGAACCGACACATTTCTGTCAAAAGGGAAATCAGAGAAGAAGGCCAACTCCAGTCAACTCAGCCAGCCAAGCCATTACACCAGTTCTCTCACATAGCCAGACTCAGGCAACGAGAACAAGTGAACCTAGCCAAGTGATTATACCAGCAAGCGAGTCCACAGATAGCCAGACTCAGACCCAGCCAGGCAACAACCCACCAACATGGACCAGACTGTGTCAGATGATGGGGTGAACGATAGAGGCTGCACAAAAAAGCTGCACAAAGAAGCTACAAAATGTAACAGAATGTTTTAGAGTTATTTGCTGGATATGGTAACTTAAACCTTGAAACTGACGTCACCCTTTTCCCTCTGCTGGGGAGAAGGGTTGTTGCTGGAAAAATGACGATATTGATTGAACCATGGTTGAGATATTGTAATCTGACAGACAGGAGCAGTCATTCGTGTTGACACATTCAGTGAAGGTCATGGCTAGAAGGGATCCAGTTACCTGTAAGTTACTGTAAAAAGAATAATACAGTATGTTACCGTAAATTCCAAAGAAACTCTGTTTTAACAGTACACTATTGGAACGTTTGTTGCATTTGATCTAACCCTAACACTAAGCCTTTTCCTAACCGTAACCTACTTCTCCTAACCTGCTGCGTAAGTTATCCTAACCTGCTTCGAAAAGTCAAATCTGACGTTAATTTGACAAAAGCTGGAACGCTTCTAGACATGACTGTCAGTCAGTCAATAGACAAAGAGATATTCAGACACTGTGGAGACAAAGTGGAAGTGAATTAAGTGTTTAATTGTTAGCAAAGCCACATGTGTGTGTGTGTGAGTGTGAGTGTGAGTGTGTGTGTGTGTGTGTGTGTGTGTGTGTGTGTGTGTGTGAGTGTGAGTGTGAGTGTGTGTACTGTAAAGGGGTTGCTGTGAATTTGACAGTAACTTACAGGCAGCTCAGTGGCAGGTAAAATTCTGTATTTCATATTACAGTACACCTACTGTAATATAAATACGGTATCAAAGCAAGTACTGTGTAATGACACACAGTACAATACTGTAAAAAAGTAAATGCTACCGTACTCACAATGAATTCATCAATGGATGAATGGAATTCATTGGTATTTGATATTTTATTAGGATCCCCATTAGCTGTAGTGATAGCAGCAGCTACTCTTCCTGGGGTCCACACAAAGCATGAAACATAATATAGAATGACATAATGCAGAACATTAATAGACAGGAACAGCTCAAGGACAGAACTAGATAAATGTAAAACAAGAAAAGGTTCTGTACTGACCCAATACTGAGAGAAAAAACACAGACCTACTATTCTATACCTACATTTATCATTTCTATGTTCATATATTGTATTTTCATTCAGTAGCATTTATCAGTACATTTAGGTCAAAATCGGGGGAGGCGTTGTGCTGGGAGGTGTTGCTTTATCTGTTTATTAAAGCCAGGTTTGCTGTTCACTTGAGCAATATGAAATGGAAAGGAGTTCCATGCAATCTTGGATCTATATAATACTATACGATTCCTTCGAATTCGTTCTGGATATGGGGACTGTGAAAAGACCCCTGGTTGTATGTCTGGTGGGGTAAGTGTGTGTGTCAGTGCTGTGTGCAAGTTGACTGTGAAAACCATTTTTAATTTTCAACACATTAATGTTCCTTATAAAAACATTGGGGGGGAAAAAAAAACTTACAGCATATTATTCATATTTAGTGTTTTATATCACTTACACTTCTAAAGGCCTTAACAAGAGCTTCCACACTGTCAACAACTACAGGGCATAACAGAACAAAAGGTCATGGCAAAAATACTCAACCATTAAAGGTTTAAAACTTGCTTCCACTCCAATCTGGACCCTATACCTTTTACATAGATGGGGTACTATAATCACATAGGAGTTAAATTGGTACAGCATTCTCACCCACAGTAACAACAAATATAGCCTCAAAAATATGAAATAATATATAATAATGGTCATAGGGTACGATAGTGAATTCTGTGGGGTGGAATTACGGTACACTGTAAAAAAATATCCTGTTGTTACTACAGTAACTTACTGACACCCAATATGTTACTGTAAATTCCAAGGAAACCTTGGTTTAACAAAGAAAGCACCCCCCTCCCTTCCATGGGCAGAGCAGAGCAGACCAGCAGCAGAAGATGTGGAGGGTGGTAACAACAGGATAATGACTCAGATATTCTGCTACCGGAGGGAAATAACTGCTAGTGGGTTCATCAGACCCTGAGGGGGGGGGGGGGGGGGGGGGGGGATTTAGAACTACGGCACAGCACTTCCTGCTTCCTTCCTTCTCACAGGGCAACTGTCTACACCAGCTGGTCCTGGTCCATGATAGAGGGAAATGGAACCTCACCCTCATGTCTGACTACACTAACACCACTCTATGGATGGTAATGTTCTCTAACACCCACAGAGATGAGCACAGAGCCTACACATCCTGACACACAAGTATCAAATCAAATTGTATTAGTCACATGCGTCAAATACAATTTCACCTTACAGTGAAATGCTTACTTATGAGCCCCTAACTAACAGTGCAATTTCAAAAAAATGAGGATACGAATAAGAGATATAAGTAACAAGAAATTAAAGAGCAGTGGTTAAAAAATAACAATATATACAGGGGGGTGCCGCTACAGAGTCAATGTGCGGAGGCACCGGTTAGTTGAGGTAGTATGTACAGTACATGTAGGTAGAGTTATTAAAGTAGTGTGTGTGTGTGTGTGTGTGTGTGTGTGTGTGTGTGTGTGTGTGTGTGTGTGTGTGTGTGTGTGTGTGTGTGTGTGTGTGTGTGTGTGTGACTAATAGGTCAATAGTACATGTGAATCATGTGTGATGATCAGCAGGCAGTCAGGATGTGACATGTGGATTACGCAAGCTACCTACATCACAATGATCTTAGCAGGTTATCCAGCTGTGATTCCTTTATACACAATAAACCACATCACCCTTTCCTCTCCTATAGTTCATCTGTGTTAGTTATTAGTGTGGTTATAGGTGGAAGTAAGTCTGGCGGACACAGGAAGCTCATGGGTGATAGAATACACTTAATCTCTTGGCAGTCACAGACGTCTGTAAAAAGTATTTCTCCAACGTCATACAGGGAGACACAGTTTCACAGCTAATGAAAACTTTGAAACTCTGCACATTCATTATGTTATGATCTCAGCGGGGGACCAAACAATCCTGGATTTCTGCGTGTGCATGCGTGTGTGTTCACACTAAAGACCTGTGCTAATTGGTTGGAAGTTGGTTGTTGCAGACTAGACATGGGTTGTAGCAGACTGTTAGCTGTATGAAGTGTGATCTGCTGGGACTTTGGGAGGGGAAGGGCTGCATGTTATAGTGCTGCATAATACTACTGCTTACATTGGTCCATAGAAAACAAAGCTCAAAAAGCTTCCTGAACCCGTGGAATACATAGTTACATAGGGTGAATGTATATTAATGAACTGGATTAGCAGTGGCTATAGCCTCAATAACTGGGAATCTGTCCCACATTTGATAAAATTGTCAACTAATGTGAATTCAAAGGGAAATCAACAAAAATGTAACCATCTCATTAGATTTAGAGTCAAAGTTAGATGGAAAAAAGATTCCTTTACATTGACTTTTTGCAAATCCAAACAAGTTTTCCACTCTGATTCAACGTCAACACATTATATTTTTGTTGTTGTTGAAATGACATGAAAACAACATTGATTCAACCAGTTTGTGCCCAGTGGGATGTGTGTTTACAGACCTGTTAGAGGTATCCAGGGGGATTTTAACATGTTCATACAGTGGCTTACTTCGCAAACACAGATGACAGTTTAACCATAATGTTAGACACCAGCTGATACAAGCCATACCACGTCTCACAGCAAAAACGAAACTACCCTTTAGAGGGTGAATCATGACTCATGAATAGATGGATGGATGGTAAGATGGAAGTGAAGGTTTGGATGCAGTTTGGCATCTCTGCTCAAGAGCTCTCCCCCCACCCACACGCGTAGCTTAGCGACGTGGGTCTTTTATCAGCGACAAAGAGCAGTGGTCTGTTTGATCTGGATCTCCTGTTCTCTGTCTGAATGAGCCCGACTCTACAGTATCAGTCCTGGACCACTAGAAAGAGCCCACCACAGCCCTGTCCCTTATCATCATCCTCAGCCTGACCAGTATAAGTACCCAGTTCTCCCATCCCCAGACCCCAAACCCTGCATGGCACTGATCAACGACAGCTCCCTAATCAGGCTGTTTAGTCATGGTTGTCATTCTATACATGCAGCAAGGACAGTCTCTCTCGCTCTTTGTTATGTGTCCCCCTGGTGGTCAGGTAGGGAGATTGCTCTTGAATCCCCTATTGTTATATCGAGCACTCTGAATGGTGTTGTAGTTCCTTTTGAAAACATTTGACCTGCCCATCCATCTATTATATTGCTGTAATAACTACGTACAGAAACCCCAAGCGTATCGTGGGTAGTATGGAGCTCATTCAGCCAGTCCACCATGTGGACACAGTTTCCCTAGAGCGCCTGTTGCTTAGCTACAATCTACTATCAGGCCCCCGAGGACTGGAGTTGCCCACCCCTGTACTACATACACCATGGTATGTTTCAGCTGCATATCTGGAAAGCTCTTAAAAAGTACATACAAACCATCTCTCTCTCAATTCAATTCAATTCAATTGACATGGTAGGTTCGTTATTACTTACATTGTCAAAGTATACATATCGCAAAAATAAAAATCAAATATATATGTATATATATATACAAAATATATATATATATATATATAAATAAATGGTGGGACCAACAGCAATAATAACAGTACTAGTGGACATGGGATCACCATTAACAACAACTACAACAACAATATTAATCAGAACAACAATAAATTAAAGCAACAGTAGTAGACCAGTGTCAATATGACTTGAGAAGACATATGACCTGGTATGAAAGACAAAACAAACTAAGCTAAATGGGAAATATTATCAATATTACTTTGCATTTTTCACTGGCTGTCCCTCAGGTTGTGGCAGGAGGACACATATTTGGCTGCCAAAACTGCACATTTTGGCTTTTCACCCAATAAATATTAGATTTTTTCTTCATCTTTTATAGTTTCAAATTCTTTGTATTGAGTTATAATTTTGGGAAAGAAATATGCTCTTAGGTCTGAGTATTTGTCACAGTGTAGTAGAAAATGCACCTCTGTCTCTACCTCTCCCCTGGAGCAGAGTGAGCACAGCCTGTCCTCTCTGGGCAGCCAGGTTTGTCTGTGACGACCGGTCTCTATAGCCAGACGGTGCTCACTGAGTCTGTACCTAGTCAATGTTTTCCTCAGTTTTCTATCAGTCACAGTGGTCAGATAGTCTGCCACCATGTACTGTCTGTTTAGAGCCAAATAGCATTGAAGTTTACTTTGATTTTTTGTGTTGTCTTTCCAATAGGTGATATATTTTTACTTTTGTTTTGTGATGATTTGGTTGGGCCAGATTTTCTGAGGGCTGTCCCGAGGCTCTATGGGGTTGGTTTAGGTTGGTGAACTGAGCCTCAGAACTAGCTGGCTGAGGAGACTCTTCTCTGGTTTCATCTCTTGACATTGTAGAGCTGTATGATGGAATGTTTTAGGGTCACTTGTTTTTAGATGGTTGTAAAATTTGATGGCTCTTTTTTCTATTCGAATGAGGAGGGGGTATTGGCCCAATTCTGCCCTACATGCGTTATTTGGAGTTTTTCTTTGTACTTGCAATACCGTCTTGCAAAACTCTGCATGCAATATTTCAATTGGATGTTTGTCCCATTTGGTAAATTCATTATTAGAGAGTGGACCCCATACTTCACTGCCATATAGAGCAATTGGTTCTATAACTGATTGAAAAATTTTGAGCCAGATTCTAATTGGAATTTCAATTTTGATGTTCCTTTTAATGGCATAGAATGCTCTTCTTGCTTTGTCTCTCAGCTCATTCACAGCCATGTGAAAGCTACCTGTGTTGCTGATATTTAGTCCTAGATATGTGTAGTTTTTGGTGTGTTCTAATAGAACTGTGTCCAAATAGAATTTATATTTGTCATCCTTATTTCCGGACCTTTTTTGGAATATCATTATATATATATTTTTTTAGGTTAACGGTCAGAGCCCAGGTCTGACAGAACCTGTGAAGACGATCTATGTGCTGCTGTAACCCCTCTTTAGTCTCTCTCTCTCTAGCCTTCTCTCTCTCTCTAGCCTTCTCTCTCTCTCTAGCCTTCTCTCTCTCTCTAGCCTTCTCTCTCGCTCTCTCCAGTCTTCTCTGGCTCCCTCTCTCTCTCTCTCTAGCGTTCTCTCTAGGCTCTCTCGCTCTCTCTCTCTAGCCTTCTTTCTCTCTCTAGCCTCTCTAGCCTTCTCTGTGCACATTCTCTCGTAGCCATGACTATAAATGAAAGGCACTGCTTCAGTTCCCCATAATTGTTCAGCGAAAATAAAGATTGAGGTTATTTCATTTTCTTTTGACGGTATAAAGGTAGCTGAAAGCAAACAGTCTGAAACGATAAAATAGTTTCCTGTGCATGTTTATTTTAAAGTATATACATATATGACCCTACACTGCACCCTTTGCATTATCATGATATCATTGTTAGCTGTATCTGTGTATGTAGTCGACAGAGAGAAAGCCTATCAGTAAAGTATAGTACCCAGACAGCTATGACTATGGAGGGAGAGAGGGGGGACTCGGGTGTGTTCTTGGTGTATATTGATAGTAAAATACATGTATCTTTAAACATTCAGCATTGAGTCCGATAAATATATTTACCAGTCCGATAAATATATATTACCAGTCAGATATATATATATACTACCAGAGACGTATTTCAGAGGGATCAGAGAGAGTGTTCAGACTGATGAGGTGCAGTGTCTGGGAGGTCTGGAACTGTAGCTACAAAGGAAAGAGAAAAAGAAAGAGAGAGATAAAATAAACCAGATTGACCAGAGAGATATGCCCTGATGGACTGGTAGGTCATATTCTGATAACTTTCTACATTTCTCCAGGGAAAATTTTCTTTAAAAGCAGGCTATGACTGATTCGTCTCCTTGCTCACAAGGTTTCTGTGGTAATAGAGAATTTCCTGTTCTCAGTAACCAACAGAGCATTGATCTTCTTGTTTGTTTAACTACAGTATGCGCTAACTGTAGCAGGATGCACATACAAAAAAAAGAGGCTAAGATTACATTTTTATATTGATAATTATCCAGAAACGTTACTTTCTTTATGTGGCTCACCTTCACTCTACTATATTTTAACCTTTTTCCTCTTATTGTCCAAGTCTTACCATAGTGACAGAAGGACAAATCCAACAGATATGACACCAGTAAAATGCCATGTAAACTGACCAAGGAATCACCACCAATGCACTTCCTGTAATCTGTGCAGTTGGGGACAAACAAACAAACAAACACATGCAATCTCGTTTGGCCGGAAAACATTTGGCTGTGACATTTACTAAATGAGAGCAGATGAATGGAGCAGAGTTGTATATCCAGGCTAACCTTTAGCTTGTTGAATATGTTGATGAAATTAGCCTCATGCACTGGTGCTACGTGTTTATGCAGTAGAGCTCAGAGGCAATGAGCGCTCAGGGCAGATGTTGCACGATGGAAGCATAGGGTAGCTCTCTATATTCATCAGTTGGCGAGGCGCTCTGCTATAGTTCAGGTTTGCATAATGGAAACAGGAGTTAAACATGACTCTGCTGTTTGGCCTCGTAGGGAAAACCACTTCAGTTTCAGGTGACATTAATGTCCCAGTTCAGTTCTGCTTGCATAAAGAAAGTATAACTTTTATGTAAACTACGTACGCTTCATCTGCTTTCCACTGTTATATAACTGTACTGTATGAGATGACATTATAACGTCACAGGAAAATATTTTATGTTACTTCATTGTAAATTGTATAAAAGCTACCAACATCCTTAACCCTTAACCACACACAAACAACCACACACACACACACCTACCCACAGATCACCTGGCCTCAGTACTGTACGGGTGCATGTGTGTATATGATGTGATACCTGTGAGAAGACGTGGATGTGTCCTGTTCCCACTGCTCTGGTAGATCAGGCTGTGTGTGTGTGTGTCTCAGTGAGGGGTCGGAACAGGGCAGGTGCTGGGGACAGGTCCCTGCCGGCTCATGGTCCAATCACTAATTAGGTTGAGGGTCTTTGTTCCTCCACCATGGGAAAGGTTCCTCTTCACAGCTCCCTAACCCCTCTCTCTCTCTCCCCTCCCTAACCCCTCTCTCTACCCTCCCTAACCCCTCTACTTACCCTGCCTAACCCCTCTCTCCTCCCTGCCTAACCCCTCTCTTTACCCTCCATAACCCCTCTCGCTACCCTGCCTAACCCATCTCTCTATAACCCCTCTCTTTACCCTCCTAACCCCTCTTTACACTCCCTAACCCCTTTCTCTACCCTCCCTGACCCCACTCTTTACCCTCCCTAACCCCTCTCTTTACCCTGCCTAACACCTCTCTTTACCCAGCCTAACACCTCTCTCTACACTCCCTTTACCCTTTCTAGCCCATCTCCTTACATTCCCTAACCCCTCTCTACCCTCACTAACCCCTCTCTCTACCCTCCCTAACCCCTCTCTCTACTCTCCCTAACCCCTCTCTCTACTCTCCCTAACCCCTCTCTCTACTCTCCCTAACCCCTCTCTCTACTCTCCCTAACCCCTCTCTTTACCCTCCCTAACCCCTCTCTTTACCCTCCCTAACCCTCTCTCTACCCTCCCTAACCCCTCTTTACCCTTTCTAGCCCATATCCTTACATTCCCTAACCCCTCTCTTTACCCTCCCTAACCCCTCTCTTTACCCTCCCTAACCACTCTCTCTACTCTCCCTAACCCCACTCTTTACCCTCCCTAACCCCTCTTTACCCTCCCTAACCCCTCTCTTTACCCTCACTAACCCCTCTCTTTACCCTCACTAACCCCTCTCTTTACCCTCACTAACCCCTCTCTTTACCCTCACTAACCCCTCTCTTTACCCTCACTAACCCCTCTCTTTACCCTCACTAACCCCTCTCTTTACCCTCACTAACCCCTCTCTTTACCCTCACTAACCCCTCTCTTTACCCTCACTAACCCCTCTCTTTACCCTCACTAACCCCTCTCTTTACCCTCACTAACCCCTCTCTTTACCCTCACTAACCCCTCTCTTTACCCTCACTAACCCCTCTCTTTACCCTCACTAACCCCTCTCTTTACCCTCACTAACCCCTCCCTAACCCCTCTCTTTACCCTCCCTAACCCCTCTCTTTACCCTCCCTAACCCTTCTCTTTACCCTCCCTAAACCTTCTCTCTACCCTCCCTAACCCCTCTCTCTACCCTCCCTAACCCCTCTCTCTACCCTCCCTAACCCCTCTCTCTACCCTCCCTAGCCCCTCTCTCTACCCTCCCTAGCCCCTCTCTCTACCCTCCCTAGCCCCTCTCTCTACCCTCCCTAGCCCCTCTCTCTACCCTCCCTAGCCCCTCTCTCTACCCTCCCTAGCCCCTCTCTCTACCCTCCCTAGCCCCTCTCTCTACCCTCCCTAGCCCCTCTCTCTACCCTCCCTAGCCCCTCTCTCTACCCTCCCTAGCCCCTCTCTCTACCATCCCTAGCCCCTCTCTCTACCCTCCCTAACCCCTCTCTCTACCCTCCCTAGCCCCTCTCTCTACCCTCCCTAACCCCACTTTTTACCCACCCTAACCCCTCTCTTACCCCTCCTAACCCCTCCTAACCCCTCTCTTACCCCCCCTAACCCCTCACTCTACCCTCCCTAACCCCTCTCTCTACCCTGCTTCTCCTCTCTCCTTTGTACCAGTATTCTCTCTCTCTGCTCCAAGAATCCAGCTCGTTCCGTCCAGACATGAATCTTTACAGTAGGGGATATTACAGAGACTATTCACTGTGGTTAAAGGGCCTGCTACTCTGGAAATGGTTAGACAGCTAAGCACCTTGCTGAGGACAGACACACACATTTGAACCGCAACTAAGCACCTTGCCAAAGGCATAGGGATAAACCATGATTTATCAATTATGACGGTTTAAAATGGCATTGTAGTGTGTTCACTGCTTGTTTTCTAAGCTTTACAAATCAATTTGATCTATTAGGGTACATCAGTATGGCTTTTTACTCCTTGTGGTGTTGTGAGGCAGGTTGGAGCGTGCCCACATGATGCTTTGACTTCTGGCTAGTTGGTGACATCAGCTCACCTGCTGCCCACCTACAACTACAGCTTATTGTCTCTTAAACAACAGTGTGACTTCACTGGTTTAACTCTCACTATAATCACCACAAAAACAACAGCTGGACTGAAGTCTTTCTCCAGCAGAGTGACTCAGGGCCAGAGAGGAACTCACGGCAGCACGCGTCTCCAGATGAACTACTAATCAGAGATGACTTCTGTTGTCTTTCATGCGAACACAGTTAACACACATAGAGCCCACACAATACACACCCAATACCAACCTATTTGATACAATACTAACACAATACACACCCAATACCAACCTATTTGATACAATACTAACACAATACACACCCAATACCAACCTATTTGATACAATACTAACACAATACACACCCAATACCAACCTATTTGATACAATACTAACACAATACACACCCAATACCAAACTATTTGATACAATACTAACACAATACACACCAATACCAACCTGCTTGATACAATACTAACACAATACACACTCAATACCAACCAATTTGTTCAATATTTACACAATACCAACCTAATTGATACAATACTAACACAATATAGACACAATGCCAAAACAATGCCAGGCACATCCTCTCCAATTCCCCTCCTAATCCTGCCAGACAGATGGTTAGAGTACAAACACACACACAAACACTTACAAACACACACTCTGCTTCTTTCACTACAAAACCAGGTCAATCACATAAAAAAAGCTTAGATTAATTAAAATGTATTGCTAGAAGTTTTCTAGTATTCAGTTCTGCAGGGAGGGACATTGCTAGAAAGCTCATGAAGAAAGTATAAATGAAGTTTAAACCTATAGATGTGAATGTTCGATACTATTGATGTATGTAGTGTGCCTTCTTTTTCCAGCAGCACTCATGACTATTCTGTCTTTACACATGTTACCCTAGCACAGTTTCTTCTCATAAACATAGAGTTTGAAATTGAAAGATGGGAATGTCTGTTCCCTATAGAGTCTGGTGCTCAGAATATCCATCCATATCATAAAAATAGCATGGAAATAGAGACAGACACCCAGAGAGAGAGAGAGAAATAAATGGATTGAGAGAGGGGGGGACCCAAATAGACCCACCTAGAGAGAAGATTAAGTTACCCAATTCTCTCTGCTACTAATCCAGGCTTTTCCCGGCACTGGCTAGAGGGCTGGAGGCAGAGGGTCAGATACAACCACAGCTATGGGGGTTGGGTGGGAGTATTAACATGGATGAGGTGGCGGTGGTGGGGGGGCAGAGAAGGGTGGGGTATAAATACCTGCAGTAGACAGGCGGGCGTCACTCAGGTGGGCTCACAGGGAGGCCAGGGAGGAACACAGAGTAGATACTGGCCAGGTGACAGACACATGGGAAGCAGAAGGAGAGGAGACCAGCCAAGCACAGCAGCTTTTACCTGTCCAGGGAAGAAACGACAAGAAGTCAGCACCTGTGTGTTGACCTGAGAACAGCTAAGTGCAGAGAAGGTCAATCTTCCTGATCCTGTCCAGGTGAGAAGGAGGTCGTGAGATCATTGTGATGTCGTGCCAGGCGTTCAGCACGGACTCCTTCACCACCCTAGCAGGAGACTCCCTGCCCCTCCTCATGCACCACGCCTCCGCTGCCGACTGCCTGCCCTCCTCCGCCTCCACACACACACACATGGTGTCTGCAGGTAACGTCTCACCCCAACCCCTAACCTCTGATCCCTGACCTCTGATAACACATTCTTTCTATCCCTCTGAACCATGTCCAGTCTTCTAACAGGTGTGCTGGGCCCTGCTCTCTGTGGTGTAACTGCGTTGAAGGCTGTCTTTTTGCTGTGTGTGTGTGTGTGTGGGTGGATATTAGCAGAGCTGTTATAGCTGAACCCTGAAGATCTCTCTTAGATGTTTGTAGATAGAACATCTTCAGCTCTTGGCCTTGGAGAGATTCAACAGAGATGGATAGAGTTGTGTGTGTGTGTGTGTGTGTAGAGCGTAGGTGGGGTGTTTGTGTGACCCCCACTGCTATCCAGGCTGCAGACTGGATTCATTAACTAACACCCCCACACTGGCACGCGATTGCACACACACACGCACAGGCAGCAGGTAGCCTAGCGTTTAGAGCGTTGGGCCAGTAACCGACAGGTTTCTAGTTTGAATCCCTGAGCTGACAAGGTGAAAAATTGGTCAATGTGCCCTTGAGCAAGGCACTTAACCCGAACTGCTCCAGGGTCGCGTTGGCAGACACTGGTCGTGACTTGACTCTCCGAAGGGGGTCTCAGGGAGAGTTGGGAAATGGAAAAAACACATGAAATAGCACAGATCAAATTATTGTTACACGCACACAAACACACATCTTACTTTACAGCTGAAGATGAAGATTTTGGACTGCATCTGAACATTGTCTGCACAGTTTCTTATAAGATTCACAGTTTCTCCCTGCTGTGTCTGTCTGTAGAGAATTATTACTGTAGTATGGAGGACAGTAGGAGTGTTATTAGCCTGTCCAGTTTGAGAGCTAAATTAACAGTCCACATTCACCATGAGAAATGACTTCACCAGAAGAACACACCTGCTAACTGAGATCCAATGTTCTGTCCATTGTCATTGGAAAGGAACCCACACTATTGCTAATTCAACACTACAGCTTCTACAACAAAGAATGTAAATCAACCACCATCATATTGCTATCACTCAATACAGTTTCTTCCACAAGCAAGTGCACCCATTGACAATTACACAAGTACAGCAAAAAGCCATGTCTAAACTGATCTAAGGTCTCTCTCCCTCGTTCCCTCAACCTCTCCAGTCCCGTCAGGTCTGTCTCTCCTCCAGTCCTCCAAGCGTTCCCACATGCACCTCTCCACCTCCACCCTTGGCAACGCTCTCAGCAACGGTCCCCCCGGCCTGCACTACCCCGTCACACCCTGTCACTATAGCAACCAACAGACCACTTACGGCATGATGGCAGGTCAGTGATGATGGTGGTGGTGATGATGATGATGGTGGTGGTGGTGGGGATGATGATGGTGGTGATGGGGATGCTGCTGATGATAAAGGTTTCCTCCCTAGCTCAGGAGATGCTGTCTGCCAGTATATCTCAGACCAGAATCCTCCAGACCTGCAGCGTCCCACACCCCAACATGGTCAACGGAGCAAACACACTGCAAGGTACACACACACACAAACAACACCCTTTACAGAGCTACACTCCCCTCTAGTGGCTGTAGCTGGTATCACAGTTGATGTTTCTCCATCTATTTAGGTTCATTGGCCCCTTGTCTGTATAAGTTTCCAGAGCATGGTCTGGGTGGGGGGTCGTGCTCTCTGAGCCACAGTTTCCCCCCACTGCCCCCTGCCGTGCTGTCTGAGGAGCCGCCCCTGGGGGGCACTAAGGACCTCCGCCTTAGGAGCCGGCCACCAGATGACCCCCCCGACATGGACTCACCTCAGATACGAGAGCTGGAGAAGTTTGCCAACGACTTCAAACTCCGCAGGATCAAACTGGGTGAGTTAGATAGCTACTGTCTTTCTGTCCTGAACTGTTTAAAACAGTTACACACACACACCCACAATGTAATGGCTGACTGTGTGTGTGTGTCTGTTTCAAAGGGTACACCCAAACTAACGTTGGAGAGGCTCTGGCTGCGGTGCATGGCTCAGAGTTCAGCCAGACAACCATCTGTCGCTTTGAGAACCTGCAGCTGAGCTTCAAGAACGCCTGCACGCTAAAGGCCATCCTGGCCAAGTGGCTGGACGAAGCAGAGCAGGCCGGGGGTGAGTGGAAAACTATGCTCTTCCCCTGGAAGAGAGGGACAGCCATGACCTTAAAGTAATGAATGACTAAGGATGTGACCTTAATGTTGTTCTTTCCACAGCTCTGTTTAATGATAAAATGGGCATGAATGAGCGTAAGAGGAAACGAAGAACCACTATCAGGTAACTACCCTCGCAATTTTCTCTTCTGCATCAGATACCTACAACATATTTTTCCATCAGGTAACTAACTACACATTACAATTACAGAGATGCTTGAAGGCTGTTTGATCAAACACCACCTCCCTCTTTAAACACTGCATCCCTCTCCTCCTGTAGTCTGGGGGCTAAGGAGGCATTGGAGCGTAGTTTCGGGGAGAAGATCAAGCCCTCATCTCAGGAGATCGTCCGTATGGCCGAGGGGCTACACCTGGAGAAGGAGGTGGTCCGGGTCTGGTTCTGTAATCGTCGGCAACGAGAGAAACGGGTCAAGACCAGCCTTCACCACAGCTCCTACCTGACCAAGGACAGTCCTACCTATAGATAACCCTAGCCCCTATCTGTCCCCCAATGCCAAAAAACCTTGAGTTCGGGTGTGACCTCATTCTTTATTGGACCAAAAGCATATTGTTCTTCAAGTTCCTGCAGCCTACTACTATTTCTCCCAGAAGTGCCTAAACCAACGAATAACAATTTATGATTCCATGTCTGGTCGTTGTAAAAACAAATGATACTAATACATTCCCATGTGTCTTTATTATGATTTATTTATCTGAAATATAATATATAAAACTGAATCATTATGAATGTGAACATCTAATTTATTGACAGATGTGTTTTCAAGTCAGAGACATCTTCAACACAGAGAGAGAACGATATAGAGACATTCTCAGACATTTTGATATGTAAGAAATCAAAACGCAATGTCCCAGTTGCACATGTCATTTTTTTCATACGTACTGATTTCTTGATGCATTTCCCATGAATAAATACATACAAACCAACAGTGTGGTGAGGACAGGAGATGATTTAAGTGATGAATATACAAGCACCTGTGTCCCTGTAGCATACTGGAGACATTATACTGCATCAGTGTAGAGCTGGGCTCAAAAGCAGGCCAGAAGTGCCAGTCATTGTCTTACAATCAATCATTCAGTACAGGGTAGATGTATACAGATGAAAGAGGAAAACATATGATTTAATTAAACATTTATCAGAGATGCAATTAATTAATTCATGGATTGTGCACTGACATGCATTTAATGTAATGATTTGTTGATTAATTTATTAAGCAGTTGGTATTTCCGAGCCCAATAAAAGGGAGCTGAGCACCATGCACTGTATGACAGTGACATTTGACATATTCCCTAATTTATTAACGTGTTTCTGTGAATACGAAACATCCAGCCCACTAGTCAACACGTGCATACTGTGCTAAACTCACCCGGTCATTATAACTGTAGAGTTGCTCCTGTCTTACAGCTGTCTGGTGGAGGAACCTCTGAATTCATCTCCATAGCCCCTTCCCCCAGGAACCATTCACTCTCCCATGTCTTCATTGGGTTGTACTGGGAGAGCAGAACTGTAGGAATCTAGACAGAGTCATCTCAATAGGACAGGCATGAAACAAGGATAAAATTAGAAGGGAGCATGCTCTGTGGCCTGAGAAAAGGACCCTACATAATGAGCTCTATGCGCTAATTCACAGCCTGTGGTATATGGCTGCGCTCTCCAGCGGGACAAATCGTTGCGTGAGTGTGTCAGGGCTGGGGTCAATTCAAATTGAAGGCAGTCAATTCCGGAAGTAACCATTCCACATTTGAAAAAACTGCATCTATTTTCAATGACTTCACAATAAAATGAGTAGAAGCTATTTATTTAAAAAAAAATCCTTTTTGAATTTCAATTAAAATCACTTCCTGAATTGACTCCCTTCAATTCAAATTGTGTCATTACAGCTCTGGGCCTCCATGCTTCTAATGTGGACTATCCTAAATGTAAAAAATGTAAAATCCTCTTCAATGACTGAATAAAAACACCATTGATGTGAAGGAGGTGTGGTTGGCATAGGTCATTGTTTGAGCAGCAGCTAGTAAAACAACACATTTCACTGCACCTATTCAGTCTGTGACAATAAAACAATTTTTTTGTACGATGCTATTTTATTCATTATAAAAGTCATCACGTCTAAACAGCACAACTGTACAGATACAGAGGATACATACAGTAGTTTACATACATGGTGGATAAAAAGTGTAACAACCTTCATTTATTCACCTTTCCTCATTGGAGAATTGCACCACAAAATGAAGTTGAAAAGAAACTGATGTAACGATAGTAAGCCAGTCAATGTTTTCCAGTAACAATCATTAAGACAATTACTTTAGTATACAGTGATATACTAGAGTCGACATTAGAAAACCAGATGAGAACCATGAGAGGGAACATTCTACAATGATATACTAGTCGACATTAGAAAACCAGATGAGAACCATGAGAGGGAACATTCTAGAATGCATGAAATGTTTTTTAGTTGATAATGCACAATATGTCATTGTCTCCTAACCTGCTCTTACAGCATGGTCGAGTGAAACAGAGCACGCGTCAGGAAGACAATGATCAGTGTCTTCTTCATAAACCCATTGTACACTCTAGAATGTGTGTGTGTGTGGTGTTAAAAAAACAGCTCTAACAGATACGATAACTGCACAGCAGCCGAGATAAAAGGAGAGAGATGAGGACAGACAGACTGCTGGTTCAATCCCACATCAGAAAGACAGGACACACAGAGATCAACTAAGACAATATCTTCAAATTAGAGTACAACTCAATAGTACAAAACAAGCAACTCAAAATTAACCATTCTTTGATATATCAAGTTAATGATTATTAGTTTGAATTCTCTTAATTATTCTTTCACACATTGTTTTAAACTGAATCTATTTACGTATCTGACATCTAGTATGATCCTGCTAATTCCATAGATTCTCATGCAAAATGTTTATTAGTGAAAAAGTCAAGCCCTTACCCTACTCGTAGGGGTTAATGTCAGTAGTTCCTAGAGTTAATGTCAGTGGAACTAGACAGACACATTGTCAGTAGTTTGACACCAGCAGCATCTATAGTACTGTACCTAAAGATGTGAGAGCACAGAGAACAGTCATTACCTCACTCTGTTTCTTTGACTTCATCATCCTCCCACAGGATTTGTACTCCCAGGACTAATGGAGAAGCCATGCACAAAATATAATGTGAACATAGAGGTCACTTTTCCAGAGTCAACACTCTGTATGTACATAAAGAAGCCAACCCCTTCAGCAGGCTGCCTGCTGCAGCAGAATGTAGTGTGGGTCACAATATCATATTATTCCTTCATTTAGTCATTAAATATTCATAACCACCCACAATCTCCCAGTGTCAGACACATGGACCACCAGCCTGCTAGTACACAGGCCTAGACCATGGTGTGTGTGTTAGTCCACTCCCAGGGCTCGAAGTTGTCGCTCTATCTCGTCGTCAGAGATCTGCATTTTCCGTTTAGGAGAAGCAGTAGGGAGACTCTTCCCTGCTGCTGGGGCTCTCACCATCTGAAACACACACACATTACAACCGGTTAACACTGGCACTGGGTTTACAACACACATCCCAACAGGTTAACACTGGCCTTACAACACACAGTAGCCCTTCTGTATAGAAAGCGGTGGTGTAGTAACACATGCTGTCCCCCAGGGGGAGTTGGTTCCCTGCCAGATGGACAGTTACTGTAACTGCCTCTCGTTTATCACCACACACAGGACGTCTACAGCACGTGTCAAACTCATTCCACGGGGGGCCGAGTGTGTGCAGGTTTACGCTCCACCCTTGTACTGATGGATGAATTAAGGTAACTAATTAGTAAGGAACTCCCCTCACCTGTTTGTCTAGTTCTTAATTGAATGGACAAAAACAAACAAAAACAGACACTCAGCCCTCAGTGGAATGAGTCCTGGTCTACAGGCTGTCATCTCATAAAGACAGGCAGATGACAGGCTGTCATCTCATAAAGACAGGCAGATTACAGGCTGTCATCTCATAAAGACAAGCAGGGTACAGGCACAGACTACAGGCTGTCATCTCATAAAGACAGGCAGATTACAAGCAGATTACAGGCTGTCATCTCATAAAGACAGGCAGGCTACAGGCACAGACTACAGGCTGTCATCTCATAAAGACAGGCAGGCTACAGGCACAGACTACAGGCTGTCATCTCATAAAGACAGGCAAACTACAAGCAGATTACAGGCTGTCATCTCATAAAGACAAGCAGGCTACAGGCAGACTACAGGCTGTCATCTCATAAAGACAGGCAGGCTACAGGCAGACTATAGCAGTGGCATTGAAACTTTTTCAGCAGGGACCCTATTTTTTTACCACCAGAATTTCCATTCACCCCCCAAGAATTTCTCACTAGCAGTCCAAATCTAATGACAACCTTAATCTACAAATTTAGATTTTTATAACAAATAAACCTTTAATTCATTGCATTCATCTCTTATCAAAATTAATAGAAACCAATAAATACATTTACTCAATAAAATGGTTTTTCAAATCTTTCTCAAAACCGTTTGTATATTGTCCCACCCAGTTATCTGTACACGCAACCCAACTGCAGTACCCCCACCTACAAGCAATCTTCCATAAAGACAGGCAGGCTACAGGTACAGTCTACAGCAGTTTCCCAACTCCAGTATCTCCAACTGTACACAATGTTGTTGTAGCTCCGGACAAACACCTGATTCAACTTGTCAACTAATCATCAAGTCCTCAATGAGTTGAATCAGGTGAGTATTTCCGGGACTACAACAAAAATGTTGGGTAGGGCTATGACGATACCAGTATCGCAATATTTTTTCCACGACAGAAATGAAAACACAAAGCAGTAAGAACGCGTTGGTCCTTTAAAAAGCTGCTGTATGTAGAATATTGTGTTCTATATCTTGGAATATAAATAAATGTGACTCTAGATGACAACATGATGTTTCCAACATTAGGGCTTTTTATAAAGTTAAATCTACTTTGTTTTGTTTCCTTACCATGATACTAACGAGTATTGTGATACTGGCATCGTCCCAGCCCTCCTGTTGGGTACTCGAGGACTGGAGTTGGTCTTCCTCCCATTAAGACAGGCTACGGGCTATCCTGCTACTTTCTTTGTCTGCTACACCTCAAAGCATCCAGACGGGAGAGGGCTTTGAGATGATACAAGACTCTCTCTTACCTTTCCACTACTTGTGGGGAGAAGTGACTGGGGATTGGCATTGGGCAGTATGTCTTACCTTTCCAGAGATCTCGATGCCGATCTCATCCAGAACCTGGTTCACTATGTCCTGAGATTCTTCCTCGTCTCCTGATTCCACAAATATCTCATCTAACGTATCGTTGACTGGAGGGAGCAAGAGAGAAGGGTAGAGGGGGAAAGGGGGAAGACAGAGAGTGAGAGGCAGCGAGACAGAGGTCCTAGTAAGTTTACCGTTAAAAGTTGCGAGTTAACAGGTCATTGAACCACTAGGCAAACACACTGATCTGCATGATGTTTTTGGTTCGGACAGTTTTTTTTGTCCGTTACTAATGTGCATTTTTTTTAAATGTTTAAATCCTAGGCAAGGGAGCCAATGACAGCAGGTCTTACTCATGTCCTCGGTCATGCCCATCTTCATGTTCTCCTTCTGGAAGTCCTGCATGGTCTGGAGGGTCTTCTGAGGATCCATCTTCTTGTTCACCACCTGCATCGTCTGGACAAACACAGACAAGACTTACAGCACCAAAACAGTTATATTACACAGACACAATACACAACTCCCAGAGCATGTACGCGCATCATAAATATGCAGAGGGATTCTGCCTCTTCTTCCTGTGTGTTATCAGCCTTGGCCTAGTTTCACGACGGAGCCTCAAACTGCCAAATGAGCTGCACACGCCACATGTAATTAGATGACATTTTTGTATTGCTCAAAAACGTTTTTAGAGCGTGTCCCTGTTGTTAGTGGGTCTCTCTGCAGCCCCATAGTCTAGATGAAGCTAGAAGTGGGCTGTTTGGTGAAACTTTACTGTTTTTCCTCCACACTGAAGCCTTGGTAACACAGGCACGGTAACGCAGGCACGGTAACGCAAGCACGGTAACGCAAGCACGGTAACGCAAGCACGGTAACGCAAGCACGGTAACGCAAGCACGGTAACGCAAGCACGGTAACGCAAGCACGGTAACGCAAGCACGGTAACACACAATGAGCAGCGCTCCCTAAACACATTCCTTTTTCTGGTCTAATTCTGTGAGACCAGCCAATCAGACATCCTGCTCATGACTAATTAACTACCACACAGAGAAAACACTCCGATCAGAAACAATGCACTGATTAGAAACAGATTAATACATGAATAACTACATTAATAAATACTTTCCGACTGTAAATAGTTCACATTCTTAGCTCTAAACATTATGGGCTTATAGTCCTATAACGGGGCTAATTAGATACGCTACTTTATACATTACCAGAAGACTAAATAATAATAAACTAAGATGTGTAAGGATGTCATCTGATCTGTGTCTCTGAGCTGTGAAAAGGTATAGGATGGACGAGAGTAAAATGAGAATCTCTACCCAATCAGACAAACATTACCATCCTGAGGGGATGACAGGATATATAGACAGACTAATTATCACACACTCAGAGATGAAGAGAGGAATCCTTTGAACTGTTTTAGAGAAGCTGTTTTAATGTTAACTGGGTTAGTCGGTCTGCTTTTGAGCCTCATTTACACAGATGTATGTTTGTGGAGCAACAATACAATAAAAAAGATGACTTTTAGAGGCCCAACATCCAAAATGTGATGGTCTGCGTGCCTGTCAGAATGTGTGTGTGAATGGACGCATGTGTGGTGCTCTTTACCTTAGCCGTAGTGGACATGGCTCCAGCCATCTTCATCTGAGAATTCATGACCTTGGTCTGTGTGGACATGGAGGTGACCTTTGAACTGACGGCGTAGGTCCTGTTCTTCTGCTTCCTCAGCTGGACCAGCTGCTTGGCCAAGATCTTACACGCCTCGCGGTTCCCAGACTTAGCCATCTTCTTTATCTCCATCTCCTACAGGGGGAGGGAAGGAACAGGAGGAGGATCAGCAAGGGGGAGCTTCTGACTGGCTTTGCATCCGGCTGTAAACAGGCAACTTCACTACACTCACACGTTACAAAAATATATAAACACATACAGTACCTGTCAATTTTGGACACACCTACTCATTCCTGGGTTTTTGTTTATTTTGACTATTTTCTACATTGTATAATAATAGTGAAGACATCAAAACTATGAACATAAGATAAGGAATCATGTAGTAACCAAAAAAAGTGTTCAACAAATAAAATTATATTTTAGATTCTTCAAAGTAGCCACCCTTTGCCTTGACAGATTTGCACACACTTGCATTCTCTCAACCAGCTTCATGAGGTAGTCACCTGGAATGCATTTCAATAAACAGGTGTGCCTTGTTAAAAGTCCAGGCTATGTAAGGGCTATTTGACCTAGGAGAGTGATGGAGTGCTGCATCAGTTGACCTGGCTACCACAATCACCCGACCTCAACCCAATTGAGATGGTTTGGGATGAGTTGGACCGCAGAGTGAAGGAAAAGCAGCCAAGTGCTCAGCATATGTGGGAACACCTTCAAGACTGTTGGAAAAGCATTCGATGTGAACCTGGTTGAGAGACTGCCAATAGCGTGCAAAGCTGTCATCAAGGCAAAGGATGGCTACTTTGAAGAATTTAAAATATATTTTGATTTGTTTAAACACTTAATTGGTTACTACATGCAACCCTGAGTGGCCCAGCGGTCTAAGGCACTGCAGCTCAGTTCTAGACGAGTCACTCCAGACCCTGGTTTGATCCCAGGCTGTGTCAAGAATCAGCCGTAAATCGGGAGTCCCATAGAGCAGAGCACAATTGGCCCAGCAGCGTCCGGGTTAGGGGAGGGTTTGGCCGGAGTAGGCCATCATTTTAAATAAGAATGTGTTAACTGACTTACATAGTTATATTTAAAAAAATATTCCATGTGTTATTTCATAGCTTTGATGTCTTCACTATTATTCTACAATGTAGAAAATAGTAAAAAAAAAAAAAACTTGAATGAGTAGGTGTGTCCTAATGTTACTATGGAACACTGAAGTATAGTTACAAGCATTTCATAAGTGTCAAAGGCTTTGATTGACAATACCATGAAGTTTACGCAAAGAGTCAATATTTGCAGTGTTGACCCTTCTTTTTCAAGACCTCTGCAATCCGCCCTGGCATGCTGTCAATTAACTTCTGAGCCACATCCTGACTGATGGCAGCCCATTCTTGCATAATCAATGCTTGGAGTTTGTCAGAATTTGTGGGTTTTTGTTTGTCCACCCGCCTCTTGAGGATTAACCACAAGTTCTCAATGGGACTAAGGTCTGAGGAGTTTCCTGGCCATGGACCCCCAAAAAATTATGTTTTGTTCCCCGAGCCACTTAGTTATCACTTTTGCCTTATGGCAAGTTGCTCCATCATGCTGGAAAAGGCATTGTTCGTCACCAAACTGTTCCTGGGTGGTTGGGAGAAGTTGCTCTCGGAGGATGTGTTGGTACCATTCTTTATTCATGGCTGTGTTCTTAGGCAAAATTGTGAGTGAGCCCACTCCCTTGGCTGAGAAGCAACCCCACACATGAATGGTCTCAGGATGCTTTACTGTTGGCATGACACAGGACTGATGGTAGCGCTCACCTTGTCTTCTCCGGACAAGCTTTTTTCTGGATGCCCCAAACAATCCTCAGCAGTCCAATCCCTGTACCTTTTGCAGAATATCAGTCTGTTCCTGATGTTTTTCCTGGAGAGAAGTGGCTTCTTTGCTGCCATTCTTGACACCAGGCCATCCTCCAAACATCTTCACCTCACTGTGCGTGCAAATGCACTCACACCTGCCTGCTGCCATTCCTGAGCAAGCTCTGTACTGGTGGTGCCCTGATCCCGCAGCTGAATCAACTTTAGGAGACGGCCCTGGCGCTTGCTGGATTTTCTTGGGCGCCCTGAAGCCTTCTTCACAACAACTGAACCGCTCTCCTTGAAGTTCTTGATGATCTGATAAATGGTTGATTTAGGTGCAATCTTACTGGCAGCAATATCCATGCCTGTGAAGCCCTTTTTGTGCAAAGCAATGATGACGGCACGTGTTTCCTTGCAAGTAACCATGGATGAAAGAGGAAGAACAATGATTCCAAGCACCACCCTCCTTTTGAAGCTTTCAGTCTGTTATTCGAACTCAATCAGCATGACAGAGTGATCTACAGCCTTTTCCTCGTCAACACTCACACCTGTGTTAATGAGAGAATCACTGACATGACATGAGGTCAGCTGGTCCTTTTGTGGAAGGGCTGAAATGCAGTGAAAAATGCTTTTTGGGGGATCAGTTCATTTGAATGGCAAAGAGGGACTTTGCAATTAATTGCAATTCATCTGATCACTCTTCATAACATTCTGGAGTATATGCAAATTGCCAACATACAAACTGAGGCAGCAGACTTTGTGAAAATTAATATTTGTGTCATTCGCAACTTTTGGCCACGACTGTATCAAATCAAACACCTGAGAGCTAGCAGCCCCTCTTAGCTTTGGTAAAACAGCCTATTGCCCTGAGGGAACACACACTGCAAGGCTGTAAAGCCATGGCCCCTGGGAAACAATACAGCTGCAGCCCTGTGTGTCTCTGTTTATTCTGAAGAGCCAGTCCTCAAAAAAAGTATTTAATAATTATGATTATTGCTGTTTATTTTACAGGAATAATAGTCCCATCCCTCTACCCCTTCCCTCTGTCAGAGTGTAGTGCAGGTTAAACTATCATTAGACCGATCAGTGCTATGTAGATTGGAGAAGAGCTGAGTGAAGGAGATGATTATTCAGCAGACCCAGTCTCCTCCTCAGGTAGCGTGCTCTGCTGAACAGCTGAGTAGGCATATTTCCATTACATTACCCCTCAGACACACAAACAGGTGCAGTCTCTGCCTGCAAAACATATTAATGATCAGAATAGACAGAACATCTTAATAATGAGGCTGCTATCTGCCATAAAGCAAAATGACATTTAAATATGTAACAGTGATCTAGGATGGGATGACGAGTGCTGCTGATGTCAGCTTATTACTGATATTATATTAGGAAATACCATGGTTGAACATGACCAATGGTACAACTACCTGGAACAAAAAACAAACAAAAAAAATCAGCGCCTCTGGTGGATTTGGTCTCGGAGTGAATGCACGAAAGAAAAAGCCTGCAAAGCATTTTACCCCCCCCCCCCAAAAAACAAATCTAAAAATAAAAAAATATTCCTATTCAAATCAAGTACAAAATATTCAATAGTGTAATTTTACCAATTGCACTATATGGAAGCAAGGTTTGGGGTCCAATCTGTAATTACGATTATAAGCATTGTGCAAAAAAACTCACATCCAGAATTCTGATTGCCAAAGCCTGAGGGACATCCCATGACCATTAATTCCTTGAAGTATTTACATTGTATATAACTTACAAGTAATACAGTGTAAACATCATCCATGTATATTTTGTTGTTTATTTAATAGCCATTCTTTTTTATAATATTATTTTTATTTAATTAAATGTATCAACCAAAGATTAGACTATACAACTGCAGTAGTGTTGTACCTGTAGACATGATCATATGTGACCCGTTTCAAGAAACTAGGCATATGTCACACGTCATAGGAGTGTCATTTGAACGTGTTTAATTTTTTTTTTTTAAATGCGTTTTTTGGCAGAAATGACTTCTGGATCATGTGAACGTTCATGTACCTTAATAAAAAAATTGTATGCCATCTGTAAACACATAAATATGTTAAATTACAAGCCTAGTTTGTTTAGCCATGGGACAAAATACAGGAAACTTCCCGCTAGCCATGATTGGCTGAGATAATGTCTGGGCTGGACATGCCGGGAGATGAGTTCGGATTGGTCTGCCATGTAAAATGCTTGTGTCTATAACATGAGCTGCTCAGTATGTGTAGATAATCCTTTCTACTGTGGCGTATTTTGACAAAGTGCTGCCCTGAGGTTAATAGCGCTATTGACAAAAATCAGTGGGAAAAAGTAGTGATGGAGTACTTTCTGGAGGACGATCGTGCGAAGCTGACTCTGAAAATGAATCAGACGATGAGGAAGTCCCTGATTTAGGTAAAAACATTTTATTTGAACCAGACATTGTAGTCTTCCCCCATCACTGTCATCAGAAGAAACGGCGCTCAACAGTATCGTCTCGGAAGAAGTTGAGCGAGTTTAGAAATCAGTGGAATGCCCGGTGGAAGCAGAGAGATGATTACCAAATGCAGAGTCCAGAGAGTCCAAAAGAACACAGGAGAATGTTGTAGAAAACACCTGTCTCTGGATTACATCTTCAAACTAAGGGCAACCATGGCATCTGGGACAGAGGGAGAAGTGTCCATCCATGTATATGGGTAAGAGTCTAGCTACATTTTCAGATATTATACGTTTCCAATTTGGTCAGAAAGCTGTTTTCATTGCAAGTTAAAGCATACTGTTAGCTAGCTAACGTTAGTTGGCTGGCTCGCTCGCTAACATTACGTGTATCATCTGTGTTTCTAAACACAAGCCTACATTATGAAAGTAACCATTTCACTGTACCGTTTACACCTTATGTATCTTGTGCATGTGATAAATAAAGCTTACATTTATTTTGATATAGTATGACAGATACGGTAATGTGAAGAACAACATGACCTGCACCAAAATCAGATTAGGACTAGATAAAGTGTATTTCGACTAAAACTTTCTGCTACTACTTTCACCACTTTTAATCTTGAAATCTTTGTTTACTACACTACTATCGTATTCACTCTGTTCAGCACATGGCCTCACATGTGAATCCTTAAAGAGATGGGTGGGGCTAAGGCTTAAGACTGTGTGAACGATGCTGAATAGTGTAGACAAAGAAGGGCTCTCAAACATTTTTATGGGACATTTTCTCAAAAGTGAGGTTAGAGTATTGTCAACATTCAAAGCAGAATTACTTTACCATTGTTCTTCAACTGCAGGTTATGATATTCAATTTTCTAGCTCCGAGTCTCTACTTTTATCCAATGTAAAAAACACAATTTAAATTTTTGCTACATTGGACAGAATCTAGGTGGTGGGTCACATACTGTATGTACTTTTATTAATACTGAAATGAACTGTGTTTCATTATCCTCATTGCACTATATTTACTGAAATGCTGTACCACTACACTGCTTTGGCAATATGTACAAATTGTATTTCATGCCAATAAAGCAAACTGAATTTCAGAGAGGGGAGAGAGAGAGGGGAGAGAGAGAGGGAGGATTCAGTAAAACTGATAGATGAATGATGCTATCACATAACAATGTACATAGAGACAGACTGATCTAATGTTCACTGGACCAGGGCAATAATTCAGCTAGACAGAGGAGACAAAACATGCTCTTTTTCATCTGAATAATGAACCAAGTTGTTCTATGGAATAAAGTGGCTATAAATTCAAATCATGGGCTATCCCTGGATCCATGCCAGTACACACACTTTGCTGAATAATATAGATATCTTGAAGAAAAACAAATGTTCTTCTCCAAAAGGGTGTTGTGTTTTTGGGACACATGCTGAAAGCCCAAGTAGCCTCTGTGTCAAGAGTCTAATACTAATGAGTCTCCCAGCATAGCAATTACAGCAGCCCTAGCAGAGGAAGTGCAAACAGACACTGGGAAGGCTGTGTGTCACAAATACATTTATACTAAATTGTAATATAGGACACTTCCTCTTCTTAGAGAATAGCTTTTTTTTCAGACCAACAAAGATAAAAAAAATAGATTAATTAGGAGAAATATTAATGAGTAATAAAACGCTTGTCCCTGAGAAGGTAATTATGGCCTGTGTGATGTTTACTTAAAACAGAGAGACCACTCTTCCATACATCCTTATGGTATAGTGGGAAAAGGAGGGGAAACGTTATATTCTTTTGTTCACACAGCCCTATGGTGAATCATTGTGTGTGTACACACACGTGTTCTATCTCCTCTTTCCCCTGAAGCTATTCTACCTGTCCAAACCTGTCTTTTCAATCCCACCGGTTAGCCAAGCAGCTTGTAGGCCTAACAGACAGATCAGGAAAGGGATTGAGTGGAGGTAGGGGGTAGTAGGATGGAGCAGGATTCGCCTTGAGTCATTTACACACATTTGATGCAATCAGCCGCAATCAGCAGAAAAGGTACTGAGAAACTGAAACCTGCTGCCGTCCTACAGCACTTCACAGGGGGAGAGGGGGTCTCACCATTTGTTTCTCTTGTTTCTCCAGAGCAGCTCTGTCTCTAGTGATCTGTCTCTGAGTACCACGAAGCTCCTTAGTCTGTTCTTTTATAATGTCTGAGAGAGAGAGAGAGAGCAATTAGAAAAACATTTACCCTACGAACATACAGTTATTGAATCAAACTGTTTTTTTGTTTTGCTTTATGACATAGATACAGCTCATTCATACAGTTATACTGGACATTGGGCTTTCTGTAAAGCTATAGAAGCAGAGTAGCATTCTGTTCACACGGGTAGATAGACAGGGACAAAGCTCTGGACATTCCTCCTTCACAGGGCTGAGCCTTGACTCGAAACCATTCCTGCCTCACACACTACCCATTACCCTGACACGACGCGTGTAACACAGTCCGACACACGCAATGCTCCAAATACCAGACTCAACTGTACACAACTGGGTTCTTTATCAAATGTATAGGGGGACCAACACTAAAGAGAGCTCAGGATTGAACTCTTATTGACATCATTCATACTTCAGATCGACCAGACTAAAATAATTCCTTAATACCATATTACTTAGACTTCTGGAAATATTGGCAGGGTAAACTATGTGATGAGTCTTGTTTCAAGGTTTTCCAATAAAAATAAACCAGGCTCCTGACTTTATATGTACAACAGCAATAATGTAGCAAAAATAATAATCATTTGAATCAATGTTTTAAGGCAGGATAAAACCCTTGAAGTGTAGCATCAATGGGAACAATATAGGCACAAGCGTGAGGTGAACTGAATAAGTGAAGGCATTCACGGAGAGATGGTCACACAGCAGCAGTTCCTAATATAAGGCTGTGGAGTATGAGTTTGGAGAGCAGTCCCAGAGAGAGACCAGGCATGTCTGTAGGCAAGGGTACACAGTTCCAGCCATTTCCTCCAAACCGCCTCACACATTCTCTCACTTACACACACACACATCCTGCTGTGAATGTGTCCCGGCCGTCCCAGCTTCCGTTATTGGGTAGAGGACACGATCCCCTACACTGCTATTAGCTCTAAGGTTACCGCAGAAACATATAGTGAGCCAGGGCACTCCACCAGCTGATGCACTAAACCATTGCACTGGACTCCATCACTAGAGCTAGAGGATTCCCAGAGATTCTCTCTACAGTGGAATAGGTACCAGAAGCGCTACCAACAATCTCTAAATTGAGCCTGTTTCAATGCTGGATCAAAACGCTAAATATTCAACAGAAAACTATCTTTCTTTCGTCAAAATAAGGTTTTTCCACAAAACTATAAAAAGGTATAAAACAATTAAAAACAATAACAGGAAATTATTTGTTTAATGTTCAGGTAATTCCTGCAGTGGAAGTCCAAAACTGAAGCATACAGCAGTGAAAGTTGTGTTGTTGTAAAGCACTCAAACTTTTAGAAGAAAATGCATGAGGAAAGTGAAAAATATATATATATATATATTTCTCCCCCCAAAAAATACTGCAGTAAAGTTCACAGATAAATGTTGCAGAATAACAGGCTCTCAAACTCTTTAAAAATGACCATAATGTAAAAATATAACATTTTAAAAATGAACTGAAGTAGTGACAGTCCTTGCTATAGGTACCTATGGTGCCCTTATCACTCCAACAACTCCAGAGAAAGAGAGAGCTGGACCACTTGTGAGAGTGAAGCGTAGTATCTACGTGCAGGGTGACGTATCGACAACGTCTACAAGAGGGTGGGGTATTGTCTACAAAACTCCACCAGCTATTCTCTGCCCGCCATCGCACCCACACGCCCTACCATGGGATACCACCGCGTCTCGACACCGGGCAACCTTGGCACCCGACACCCAGAGAGAGAAAGAATGAAAGAAGGGGCAGAGACGCTGAGATATCCTATCAACTATCTGGCCTTGAGTAAACGTACAGTACAATCACAGTAAGTGACTATTGATTCTCCATCAATGAGACCATGGTCATGAAATAACTTGTTAATTTTGAATTAGGTAAAAACTTGAAATTGATTACATAAAAACATACAATATGTTTTTGTTTAATAAAGTTATTAGTGATTCAGATGTAATGTATTGATTATGTATTCTGAATAGTCTGAATTGTTCTGTTGCATTCTGACCCTGTAAGACCAAGACATTTTGACTGATAAGGCCCAACATTTCAATGGCTCAAGGAAATACACAATAAGATGGAGACATTTCTTCCTCTTCTTAACTTTCCTTTATCGAGGTTAGGCACATTGAGATAAAGTTGATTTTCAAGAGACACCTGAAAATCAATCTTAAAAGTTCTTCTTTTAACATGTTGCTACATTTTCAAAGTATCAGCAGCAGCAAAAAGCTGCATGGCACGTACTGTGTTATCTTTACAGGCAGTTTGAACTTTCTCACACACACTTCACTGTTGACTTTTGGTTTCCCCTTGCGTCATGTTTGACTACTATGAGACAGGAAAACTGACAAGTGTTTAACAGTCAAACATAGCCTAATGGAAATCTTGACATGATCATTACTAGGGTTGGGAATTGCCAGGGACCGGACCATATGATATTATCACGATACTTTGGTGACTAAATTATTAAGATTGAGAACAATTGGAGTGTTTGTGCAGGTACAGCCAACTAGCGCAAAAATAATATTGCGATATTGTCAAAACGATACATCAAAAATAATTTCCCGATGTGTAACTGTATTGATTTTTTAGAGAGTAGCGGGAATGGATCGCGCAGACAGTGTGATAAACCTTACGTATATCCATCTGTCTTTAACTGAACAGAGTGAAGTAACACAGTCATTCTACACAGGGTCTCTCTGGGTCACATGATTCTCTCACATGTTTCTCTCGTGTGAACAAAGCTTTCTTACAGGCTAGAGGCTGTTAATCATGGAATTAATCTGTTGCAGCCAGCAGGTAAATTACAAAGTAACTATTAAACATACTAGGCAGCATCATCAAATCAATGTAACAATGTACTAATTTAGCCTAATACAACTACACTGTTCAAACGATGGTCAAATTGTGACCATTTTTTTTTTTTTAGCGTTTAGCAATTTAACAAGGAACTTTCACTGATAACGTTACACAGACAAGTGGAATAGTAACGTTATATTGTCTAGTTTCAGACTGTGACACAATCTAACTTGAGGGGATTCCACGTTGACCAATGTCATTGTTGATTTTGTAACAAACATGCATCTTCACTTGTTAAACTGGTGTCAGGTGAACTTGTAAAACAGTTCAACTGGCTCGTTCAGTAGGCAAGTCTATGTTCGTTAGTGGCGGACTGGCTCTCACCAATTCAAACAACTTTGTTACAAGCCTACTAGCAGTGGAAAACAAACTTACCGTCGACTGTCTTCTTCTTGAATAGAGAAGCCATGGCGCACAAATTAAAACCAAATACTAGGCCTAATTACAATGTATGTGCTTCCAGGCCGTGGGCAGCTAAACTGTAGCTCTATCAACAAGCTGAGATTTCCTGGTCGAACTGTTCCAGCCTTTCACATGACATCCCAGACTCACCCCCGACTCTCTGACGTCACCACGGGACTCTCCCAGTTCCTCTTGTCTCCCCTAGAGTGCGGTACTGTTCCGACGCAAATTGAGCTCTTTTACGGTTCGTATCAACCCGCACAGTGAACTGGGGTAGATTTTTTATTTTTTATTATCAGTGATTATTTTATCAACTCTGCTCAGAAATTACAGAGTGAGTAGAAAACGAGGACGGTAACTTTGTGAAAAACGCCCTCTACGGAAAAGTTTGTTAAGATTTAGATATGTGCATACTGGCTATCCTTAGGCAAACACACTTTGAAGGGAAATAATATTTATTTTGTTCTTTAATAAAAATAGAAACCCAAACATACTCACTTTAAATTGTACTACTTTATTAAAAACGGGTAAAAAAAAATCTCTCTAACCAAGGGGATTATTTATCTTTAGGCTCCCCTACTGGTATATATAAACACGTTTATATATCTAACTTTATAATATTATATATACATAACTTTTTTCTAAATGACAAAATATTAGATCAATGTACGTCAAAATCGTTTTATTGAAGTGACTTAAAAAGTTGAGATGAGACAGCTGACATCTTTAGTTGAGCAAGACAAGTGGCATCCAAGGTAACTGTTGGTGACACTTGTGAAAATGACAGGATGGGGGTGTTTAACCTCAAGCCACCAGACCAGTCACTAGAAAGCAATAGTAGGTCAAGCACAGGCCATTTACATTAGCATTTAGGATTTTTATTTTTGCATTGTGGATTATGCCCCCATTAAAAATTGGTTGGAGGTATTTTCTATGCACATGAAAATATAGCAAATGCTCGGGATTGGTATGTCTGTGTGTGTGTGTCCCTCTGTGTGCGCACGTGTGTGTGTGTTTTTTTTTTAAGAAGCTATGAAAATGTAAAGTACCACGTCCATAAAAACAACCACATAGGCTAGATAGACATAAAATAACCCCCTACGGCTTTACACCGCCATCAATTATTTTGTTCTCATTTCATCCTCATCTCACTGGATAATGTTACCGCTGAGGTCAGGGACCTGCTATATTAAAGAATAAATTCATTGGATGGTTTCTCTTCATATTAATGCTGCTGTGAGAAACATTGCAGTCTGCTCACTTGAACCGTAACCAACTCAATTCAATGAAAATTCTGAGTTCCCTCCATTTGGTCAAATGGAAAAGGGGGGAGTAGAGAAGAGGAGAATAGGAGAGGAAGAGAGGGGGAGTTATGGATCAAAATGAGAGGATGGGATCAAGTACAGAAGGAGGAGAAGATAAGATAACAGATGAGAGGAGACAGAGGATAGTGGGGTGACTTTGAGAAGACAGAGGAGAGGAGGATTAGTAGCTCTCAGCTCATACCCCTCTCCATCCCAGCGGAGGAGTGCAGCGTCCTGGGGCGTTGTTCTAGTTGAGGTTATTAGGGAGATGTTAGGTCTAATCAGTAGTAGACTACAGGGAACAGCGCTAAACGCTCTCATCACTACTACTACCACATGTCCTGAGGTGATCCATCCAGCCAGCCAGCACACAGGCCCTCTACAGACCCCTTCATAATGACACTAGCCACAGATGGCTGTATTTGCTGTGGAGGTTGTTTTCAAAGTATATTACATATCTACATCTCATATTGGAGGGAAGGGAGGGAGGGACATGTTGAGGACATTAAATGAGAATTCCCTCTGAGGTATTTAAAAAAATAATATCTCTCTATTTTCTCTATCTCTGTTGGTGGTCTTGCCTGAGGCGAACAGACATGTTAACATGCTGCTAACTAACTACACAGACAGACAGAAGACAGACAGCAGAGAGAGATGTCATGTGTGAAATTAGATCCCAGTACAATCACTGGGAATACATGAGAATTATAACAGAAAAATCTAACATTTTGCTTTGAGGTCTCATTCTACACGTAGACTCACTGTAGTGCAATCCATCTGCAATCCATAATAACACGTGTTTCCCCATCAGCAATGCTGAGGGGTTGAATTATGACTTTAGTAAGAAGATATTGGATTTTATCTTTCTTTGTCAATTATTATACGTATATCTGTCAAAGTGTTTCTGATTCATTTACAATATGATGCATGTGATTTTTATTGCTCTATAGCAGGGATCATCAACTACATTCAGCCACGGGACAATTTATTCTTGAGCGGATGGTCGGGGGGCCGGAACATTATAAAACACATATTTGTAGACTTCAAATTGACCGCAAGAAGCCTAAACAGATATAATATTTGACTAAAACATAATCATTTCAAACCCTGATTACATTTCGGGACATTGCCCTGCGTCGGGTGCCGTCTTTCGGATGGGACGTTAAAACGGGTGTCTTGACTCTCTGGTCATTCAAAATCCCATGGCACTTATTATAAGAGTAGGGGTGTTCACCCCGGTCATGGCTCAATTCCCAACCTGGCCACATTCCATCATGGCCACCTAATCAACCCCCTCATTCCTAATTTCCATATATGACTCCTCACCTCTCCACGTGATAGCTGATGAGTGGTGAGCGTTTTGGCACAAAATGTTTGCCGTGCATCACTGAGGTTGGAGCTACACATTGATGGTGGATGAGGTGAGTTTCCCCCTACTATGTAAAGCGCTTTGATGACCTAATTTGGTAGAAAAGCGTGGTATAAATCCAACCAGTTATTATTTATTATTATTATTTGTATAAAATCACATACAGTATGTCTCTCTATTATACTTGCGAACAGATTTCCAAAATTTAAATCACTTAGTGGTGATTTTTAAAGGTGGTAAAGTTTTAAAGTATTTTATGTCCAACAATGAAAATTTAAAAACAACAATTAAAAATATATATACATATTACATTTTTTAACTCAGAAAACTCCGGAGCCAAAATAAAACCACCCGCGGGACAAATTTGGCCCACAGGCTGCCAGTTGGGTAACCTTGCTCTATAGTGTTGTTCATATTCAGCATGTATTCAAGCAGAAGTAAATTATGATTTAATTACCATGATCATCCACCAATCCTGAGTTCATGGCTGGTATAATATGTGTGATATGTGACATGTAACAAGGCAGAGTTATGGTGCTATGATAACAGACAGATACAGGCGGAGACAGGCCCAGGACTTAGAGTGGTAGCAGGGGATTTAAACAGCAACATCCTGTAGCTGATGGATGGATGCTCTCAACTAGAACGAGACACATGGAGGGGAGGGTGGAGAGAGGGAGGGGTGGGTGGGTGGGAAGAGAGGTACAGGGTCAGGAGGGGTAATATATCGAGTGAATGACTCCACTCCTTTAGCCCTTGGGAAGAATGAGAGAGAGGCGTGTTGCTCTCAGGCACAGGCCAGCAGGGAAACGTGGGTAATGAAAGATTATCTCCCCTGGTGGGTTAGCTCATCACTAGCAGCCTGGAGCAGGGGACACACACGCCCACATGCGCATGCACACACACACACACACACACACACACACACACACACACACACACACACACACACACACACACACACACACACACACACACACACACACACACACACACACACACACACACACACACACACACACACACACACACACACACATACACCTTTCACACAGAAAATTAAGTTAATTGACATGTCTGTGAATATGAATGATCCTAATAATCCATTCATTCAGCAGAGTTACTGACTCCAGTGATAATGTAACATAGCTCAAAGTGGGATATGGTACTATTGTTTAAAACTGCTCTCTGGCTGACATCTCACTGGGGAGTCGAGGGATACTAATGAAGACACTCATTATTCCAGCCAATGACAAGCTCTTATCCACAGGTATGTCTAGCCCAAGGAAGACAATCTGGGCCAGGTATGGAACATGTGTAACATCAGGTTCCTCCCGTCATTCCTCTGTCTCTCCCCATCCTCCCTCAGCCCTGCATCACATGCCCTTCTCCTGTCCCCTCCTGGTTTCTATCTCCATTACATCCTACATATGTCTCTCCTCCTCCATTCTCCTCTCTTCCTCTGTCTCATCTTCCCTGTCCCTTCTACCACCCCGCCGCCCTGGGGCCAAGCTGAGTCAGTATTATTGAGGGGATGGAGGCTGGTGAATATTATTAGCATGGGGAATTAGACTCACTAAGTAGGGAAGGGCAGAGAGGACAGGTCCTGTGGTCAGATTCGAGAGGGGACAGCCAGACACACCCCATACAGTCGCACACAAACATACACATACACATGCACATATACGCCAAGGATGAGCCCACACCAGTACATTAAGGTAGGTAATTATATTCAGACAGACAGAGATGTGTTAAAGACTTTCTAATTCCTGACGGTGCTGGCACAGCAGAAACTGTTTCTCTGTCTGCTTGTGTTCGCATTATCCTTTTCTGTCTGTGCTTTTTAAAACGACTCACTTCAGAAAGACGCCTCTTTTCCCTATATCCCACTGTTCTACAGTAGTCCTTCAAGACAACTTAAATCTAATCTACATTATATTCAGTATTTCTATTGTTTGACGGAGGCATATCGTCTAAAGAGGGGAGGAAAGAGGAAGCAGAGCAGACAGTGATTACATGATGTGCTTTAATTAGGGGATTGTAACAGTCCTGACCTATTTATGTTAGTTTTTATGTGTTTATGGTCAGGGCATGTGTTTTGGGTGGGCAGTCTATGTTACCTGTTTCTATGTTGGTTTCGGTTTGCCTGGTATGGCTCTTGATTAGAGGCAGGTGGTTTGCATTTTCCTCTAATCAAGAGTCATATTTAGGTAGGGCATTATCACTGTGTGTTTGTGGGTGATTGTCTCCTGTGATGTCTTCGTTATGTTAGATGTATTCACTTTTGGAGCTGTTTGGCTGTTCGTTCGTTTTCGATGTCCGTTCCTGTTCGTGAGTTTACGTTTGTCCATGTAAGTTTATGTTCAGGTTGCGTGTACGTCGTTTTCTTATTTTGTAGTTTGTTGAAAGTGTTTTGTTTAGTTTTCGTGTTGCCATCTGCATCGTTGTCAAATGTAAAATAAAGATGGCATATTTCCCTAACTCCGCATATTGGTCTGAAGATCCTTCTCTCCTCACCTCGTCCGAGGATGAGGAAAGCGACAGCTATGACAGAATCACCCAACAAAATACAGAGACCAAGCGGTATGGGAAAAATGCTCGACGGAGCAACAAGGACTTTTGGACTTGGGAGGAGATCCTGTCTGGTAGAGGACCCTGGGCGCAAACTGGAGGAAATCGCTGCTCTCGTGAGAAGAGTGAGGCAGCCACAGCCCAGGAGCGCTGGTATGAGGAGGCAGCTAGGAGACGTGGATGGAAGCCGGAGATTCAAGCTCGTAACCGGAATTATGAGGGGACACGTCTTGCACGGAAGCCCGAAAAGCCCGTGAGTAACTCCCAAAAATTTCTTGGGGGGGGGCTAAGGGGTTGTGGGCCAAGGGCAGGTAGGAGACCTGCGCCCACTTCCCAGGCTAACCGTGGAGAGCGGGAGTACGGGCAGACACCGTGTTACGCAGTAGAGCGCACGGTGTCTCCTGTACGTGTGCATAGCCCAGTGCGGGTTATTCCACCTCCCCGCACTGGTAGGGCTAGATTGGGCATTGAGCCAGGTGTCATGAGGCCGGCTCAACGCGTCTGGTCTCCAGTGCGTCTCCTCGGGCCGGCATACATGGCACCTGCCTTACGCATGGTTTCCCCGGTTCGCCTGCATAGCCCAGTGCGGGCTATTCCACCTCGCCGCACTGGCAGGGCGACCGGGAGCATTCAACCAGGTAAGGTTGGGCAGGCTCAATGCTCAAGAGAGCCAGTACGCCTGCACGGTCCGGTATTTCCGGCGCCACCTCCCCGCCCCAGCCTAGTACCTACAGTGCCTATATTACGCACTAGGCTACCAGTGCATTTCCAGAGCCCTGTTCCTCCTCCACGCACTCTCCCTGTAGTGCGTGTATCCAGTTCGGTGCCTCCAGTTCCGGCCCCACGCACTAAGCCACCTGTGCGTCTCCCAAGTCCTGTACACACTGTCACTTCTCCCCGTACTAGTCCTGAGGTGCGTGCCCTCAGCCAGGTGCCACCAGTGCCGGTACCACGCACCAGGTATAGAGTACGCTTTGAGAGTTCAGTGTGCCCTGTCTCTGCTCCCCGCACTAGTAGGAAGGTGCTTATCATTAGCACGGTGCCTCCAGTTCCGGCACCACGCACCAGGTCTACAGTGCGCCATATCCGGCCAGAGCCATCCGTCTCCCCAGCGCCATCTGAGCCATCCGTCTCCCCAGCGCCATCTGAGCCATCCGTCTCCCCAGCGCCATCTGAGCCATCTGTCTCCTCAGCGCCATCTGAGCCATCCGTCTCCCCAGCGCCATCTGAGCCATCCGTCTGCCAGGAGCCTGCAAAGCCGCCCGTCTGCCATGAGCCTGCAAAGCCGCCCGTCTGCCATGAGCCTACAGAGCCGTCAGCCAGACAGGAGCCGCTAGAGCCATCAGCCAGACAGGAGCCGCTAGAGCCGTCAGCCAGACAGGATCTGCCAGAGCCGCCAACCAGACAGGATCTGCCAGAGCCGCCAACCAGACAGGATCTGCCAGAGCCGCCAACCAGACAGGATCTGCCAGAGCCGCCAACCAGACAGGATCTGCCAGAGCCGCCAACCAGACAGGATCTGCCAGAGCCGCCAACCAGACAGGATCTGCCAGAGCCGCCAACCAGACAGGATCTGCCAGAGCCGCCAACCAGACAGGATCTGCCAGAGCCGCCAGCGAGCCATGAGCAGCCAGAGCCGTCAGCGAGCCATGAGCAGCCAGAGCCGTCAGCGAGCCATGAGCAGCCAGAGCCGTCAGCGAGCCATGAGCAGCCAGAGCCGTCAGTGAGCCATGAGCAGCCAGAGCCGTCAGTGAGCCATGAGCAGCCAGAGCCGTCAGAGCGCCATGAGCGTCGAGAGCCGTCAGCCTGCCATGAGCGTCGAGAGCCGTCAGCCTGCCATGAGCGTCGAGAGCCGTCAGCCTGCCATGAGCGTCGAGAGCCGTCAGCCTGCCATGAGCGTCAAGAGCCGTCAGCCTGCCATGAGCGTAGAGAGCCGTCAGCCAGCATGGACCTGCCAGAGCCGTCCAAACAGGACCTGCCAGAGTCCTTCAGCCGGGATCTGCCCCTTGTCCCGGTGTTGCCCCTTGTCCCGGTGTTGCCCCTTGTCCCGGTGCTGCCCCTTGTCCCGGTGCTGCCCCTTGTCCCGGTGCTGCCCCTTGTCCCGGTGCTGCCCCTTGTCCCGGTGCTGCCCCTTGTCCCAGTGATGGTCCTTATCCTGGTGCTGCCCCTTGTTCTGGTGCTGCCCCTTGTCCCGGTGCTACCCCTTGTCCCGGTGCTGCCCCTTGTCCTGGTGCTAGCTGTTTATTTAGGGGAAGGTAGTGTTAGGGTGGGCATTAGAAGGGGTAGAAAGAAGAGGGGAGTGACTATGGTGGTACGGGGACAGCGTCCTGAACCGGAACCACCACCGTGGTCAACTGCCCACCCGGACCCCCCCCTGGACTTTGTGCTGGTGCGCCCGGTGTTCGCACCTTGGGGGGGGGGTACTGTAACAGTCCTGACCTATTTATGTTAGTTTTTATGTGTTTATGGTCAGGGCATGTGTTTTGGGTGGGCAGTCTATGTTACCTGTTTCTATGTTGGTTTCGGTTTGCCTGGTATGGCTCTTGATTAGAGGCAGGTGGTTTGCATTTTCCTCTAATCAAGAGTCATATTTAGGTAGGGCATTATCACTGTGTGTTTGTGGGTGATTGTCTCCTGTGATGTCTTCGTTATGTTAGATGTATTCACTTTTGGAGCTGTTTGGCTGTTCGTTCGTTTTCGATGTCCGTTCCTGTTCGTGAGTTTACGTTTGTCCATGTAAGTTTATGTTCAGGTTGCGTGTACGTCGTTTTCTTATTTTGTAGTTTGTTGAAAGTGTTTTGTTTAGTTTTCGTGTTGCCATCTGCATCGTTGTCAAATGTAAAATAAAGATGGCATATTTCCCTAACTCCGCATATTGGTCTGAAGATCCTTCTCTCCTCACCTCGTCCGAGGATGAGGAAAGCGACAGCTATGACAGGGATAATATGCTGATCTGGTATGTTAGGAAAAATAACAGCACAGACAGAAACAATTACTGTGTAGACCAAGATGGAAGTTAAATGTAACATACTAGATGCATTGCAAAATGAAATTTGTTCACTTCTTTCCCTCACTTTCTCTCTCTCCGACCTGAACATTTCCAATTACCTCTTTGTCTTGACCAAGAACCCCATTTGACCTTCCTGTCAGACCAGTCAAGGAGGGTCCTCTATCAATCCAGACAGTCTTTGAGTCTCCAACACCTCATTAAATAACTCAGTATTCACGCCTGTCTCTATTACCATCTTATTTGCAAACTAGTGATTTTTAATAGAGCAGGAGTTATATTATTATTATTGTAATTATCTGTTTATAAAGGCCTGGTCCTTCATTCCAGAGAGATCTTAGTCCTCCACTGGTCAGTTCATTAACACACTACAGACACATATCACCCCGCTCTGCCACCGCGGAGCAGGACACACACACGTGCGGGATTCCCTTTGTGAGATCCAATTAAAAGTTCCATTGACATTCTGGTTCTGCGTGGCAGTATGATATAAGTATGACAGCTAAAACAGCAGGAACAATTAAAAATGTGGTTATCTTGGACTATGTTACATTATATTGTGATTAAATTAGTCACAATGTGGGATTAGACTGGATGGTCAATGAGCCTTTTGTTAAAACGTGGAGTTTTGTCATTTTACATAAGAATTATATTTTTTATTTAAACCACCACCCACAAATAAATTACAAATGACCATGTATTAAAGTTATTGACTGAAATTAGCCCGCATACAACAGCCATGTACATACTGTACCTATTCCTTTTAATAGGAAATATATTATAAACGATACCATCTCTGTCTGTCACGACTTCCGCCGAAGTTGGTCCCTCTCCTTGTTCGGGCGGCGTTCGGAGGTCGAAGTCACCGACCTTCTAGCCATCGCTGATCCACTTTCATTTTCCATTGGTTTTGTCTTGTCTTCCATCACACCTGGTTCCAATTCCATCAATTACATGTTGTGTATTTAACCCTCTATTTCCCCCCATGTCCTTGTCGGTAATTGTTTCTTGTAGTGCTTATTTATTTATTTATTTAAAAAAAAAAAATCACCTTTATTTAACCAGGTAGGCTAGTTGAGAACAAGTTCTCATTTGCAACTGCGACCTGGCCAAGATAAAGCATAGCAGTGTGAACAGACAACAACACAGAGTTACACATGGAGTAAACAATAAACAAGTCAATAACATGGTAGAAAAAAAAGAGAATCTATATACAATGATGCACGGTATGCTGGTATTTACCGGGTTTTGTTTGACCCATTTATTGTATTGTTCTGTTGACGGTGGTTTATGGATATTAAACAACACCGTTGTAAATCAGGTTTCGCTCTCTCCTGCGCCTGACTTCTCTACCGCCAGTACGCACCTCACTACACTGTCTGTCTGTCTGCCTGTCTTTCTGTCTCCCTCTGCCTGTCTGCAGCGAAATGCTTATGTTTCTATCTATGTATGTGAATGGTGTGTATAGACAGCATGGACAGTATATGAATAGAAAAGGTGTGTACAGCAGTAGTTATATAGGATGAGCCATGACTAGAATACAGTATATACATATAAAGTAGGTAAAACAGTATGTAAACATTATTAAAGTGACCAGTGTTCAATGACTGTATTTATTTGTTATTTTTTATTTCACCTTTATTTAACCAGGTAGCGTTAGGCCAGTTGAGAACAAGTTCTCATTTACAACTGCGACCTGGCCAAGATAAAGCAAAGCAGTGTGACACAAAACAACAACACAGAGTTACACATGGAATAAACAAACGTAGAGTCAATAACACAATAGAAAAGTCTACATACAGTGTGTGCAAATGAAGTAAGATTAGGGTGGTAAGGCAATAAATAGCCTGTAGTGGCGAAATAATTACAATTTCGCTGCCAAAGGAAAAATTGGCTTGGGGGTGACTAGTGAAATATACCTGCTGGAGCGCGTGCTACGGGTGGGTGCTGCTATGGTGACCAGTGAGCTGAGATAAGGCGGGGCTTTACCTAGCAAGGACTTATAGATGACCTGGAGCCAGTGGGTTTGGCGACCAATATGAAGCGTGGGCCAGCCAACGAGAGCATACAGGTCGCAGTGGTGTGTAGTATATGGGGCTTTGGTGACAAAACGGATGGCACTGTGATAGACTCCTTCCAATTTGCTGAGTAGAGTGTTGGAGGCTATTTTGCAAATGACATCGCCAAAGTCAAGGATCGGTAGGATAGTCAGTTTTACGAGGGTATGTTTGGCAGCACGAGTGAAGGATGCTTTGTTGCGAAATGGGAAGCCGATTCTAGATTTAATTTTGATTTGGAGATGCTTAATATGAGTCTGGAAGGAGAGTTTACAGTCTAACCAGACACCTAGGTATTTGTAGTTGTCCACATATTCCAAGTCAGAACCGTCCAGTGAGTAGTGAGTAGTGATGAGTAGTGATGCTAGGCGGGCGGGCAGGTGCGGGCAGTGATCGGTTGAAGAGCATGCATTTAGTTTTACTTGCATTTAAGAGCAGTTGGAGGCCACGGAAGGAGTTTTATGTCATTGAAGCTCGTCTGGAGGTTAGTTAACACAGTGTCCAAAGAAGATGTATACAGAATGGTGTCGTCTGCGTAGAGGTGGATCAGAGAATCACCAGCCGCAAGAGCGACATCATTGATGTATACAGAGAAGAGTCGGCCTGAGAATTGAACCCTGTGGCACCCCCATAGAGACTGCCAGATTCCGGACAACAGGCCCTCCGATTTGACACACTTAACTCTATCTGAGTAGTAGTTGGTGAACCAGGCGAGGCAGTCATTTGAGAAACCAAGGCTGTTGAGTCTGCCGATAAGAATGCGGTGATTGACAGAGTTGAAAGCCATGGCCAGGTCGATGAATACGGCTGCACAGTACTGTATGTACATAGAGCAGCAGAATCTAAGGTGCAGGGTACACTGTTAGACGTTTGTGTAATTTTATCAGTAACTTACTGTGTTAAACAATAGTATGAAACTGTGTAAACTAAATGCAGTAGATTATCGTAGGATGCACAGTAAAATATCGTAAATGTGTTTTACAGTATTAATTATGGTGCGTTGTGGGTAAATGTTTTTGTCAGGGAAAGAGTCTCTGGCTCATTAACATATTTTAAGGCATGTATGAGGCTATATTTGTTGCACCTGTGAGTGAGAATATTCTACCCCCACAGAATACAGTAATACAGTATACTGTATTTTAGGAGTTCTACAAACTTTGTCCTGAAACTCTACAGTAATTTACTGTCATTCAGAATACAGTACCATACTACATTTTTGTAGTGCCAAAAACTGTTTGAACTGGTGGATGCTTGGTATATCAACATATTTTAAGAGGCTATATTTGTTGCACCCGTTGTAGTGGTTCCCTAACAATTACCTTTATATAGGGTTCAGATCAGAGTGGCAGCAAGTCTCAAACCTTTAATGGTTGGTTAGAAGCCTTTGTTAAGGCCTAAAGTACAAGGGTTATCAAAACACCAATACAATTCAACAATAAAGTACTGTATTGCTGTTTTGCTATACATTTACTGCAGCATACTGTAAACGATGGTGCATTGTGGCGAAGTATTGTGGGAGGAGAAGGAATCGCTGGGTCATTAACATATTTGAAGGTGTGCTTTGTAAGTGGTTATATTTGTTGCACCCCTTAGTGAGAGTCCTGTACCAATTTAAGTGAAATGTGATAGTAGTTCCCTATCAAAAGTATATATGGAGCAGATCAGAATGGTAGCGTGTCTTAAACCTTTTAATGGTTGAGTATTTACCCATGTCCATTTGATCTGTTTTGCCCTGTAATCATGGCCAGTTTGGAAGCTGTTGTTAAGTTCTCCAGAAGTGCAAGTGATATAAAACACCTAGTATTCAATCATATGCTGTAATATGCAAATGCCTACAGACGACCTGCTTTCTCTAATCCCTTATAATTACAGTAAAATACTGTAGAAATAATTGTATTACAGTTTAATAGTCACTTTCACTATATTGTACTGTGTTTCATTAGTCTGGAATCAAGTTACCGATAATATCTCAGTATTGTATTGGCAGTATCCAGAGATAGTCAAAGATATCATACGATATCTTGTTGTAATTACAATTATTTTAAAGACTAATGTATCACATTACATTTTCAGTAACAGTTCCAGAAAAGTTTTACTTGCTATGACTGCGATATGTTTTTTTTAATCAACCTTGGTTAAATCTACTGACTGGTAGTTACTACGTATAAGAGCCAAAATATTAATGTAAATGTTCAAATGAATGTTCAAATGAAAACTTGCAAAGAACACTGGTTAGAACACTGTCAATTAGATTACAGTAACGTTTTTGGTGCCGTACAATGGATTACAGTGAAATGAATGACAGTAGCTGTACTGTCAAATAAATTACAATAACCTACTTGCCAATTGCTGCCTGTAAGTTACTGTAGAATTTACATGAAATGTTTTACAGTGTCGGTGTGATTACTAACATCAAGGCGGTGACCCGTTCCTGTAGGTTCATGCTCTACAACATTCGCAGAGTACGACCCTGCCTCACACAGGAAGCGGCGCAGGTCCTAATCCAGGCACTTGTCATCTCCCGTCTGGACTACTGCAACTCGCTGTTGGCTGGGCTCCCTGCCTGTGCCATTAAACCCCTACAACTCATCCAGAACGCCGCAGTCCGTCTGGTGTTCAACCTTCCCAAGTTCTCTCACGTCACCCCGCTCCTCCGCTTTCTCCACTGGCTTCCAGTTGAAGCTCGCATCCGCTACAAGACCATGGTGCTTGCCTACGGAGCTGTGAGGGGAACGGCACCTCCGTACCTTCAGGCTCTGATCAGGCCCTACACTCAAACAAGGGCACTGCGTTCATCCACCTCTGGCCTGCTCGCCTCCCTACCTCTGAGGAAGTACAGTTCCCGCTCAGCCCAGTCAAAACTGTTCGCTGCTCTGGCACCCCAATGGTGCAACAAACTCCCTCACGACGCCAGGTCAGCGGAGTCAATCACCACCTTCCGGAGACACCTGAAACCCCACCTCTTTAAGGAATACCTAGGATAGGATAAAGTAATCCTTCTAACCCCCCCCCCCCCCTTAAAAGATTTAGATGCACTATTGTAAAGTGGTTGTTCCACTGGATATCATAAGGTGAATGCACCAATTTGTAAGTCGCTCTGGATAAGAGCGTCTGCTAAATGACTTAAATGTAAATGTAGGGTAGCCAGCTAGTGACAGTCTTAGGTTCAGAGGAGGGTACTGGGCGGAGGTCGGCTTAGTGATGACTGTTTAACAGTATGATGGCCAGGAGACAGAAGATGATTATCTCTCTCTCGGTCCCAGCTTTATGCACCTTAACTGTCTCCGCCTTCTGGATGGTAGCGGGGTGAACAGGCCGTGGCTCAGGTGGCTGAGGTCCTTGATGATCTTCTGGCCTTCCTGTGACACCTGGTGATGTAAATGTCCTGGAGGACACGCAGTGTGCCCTCGACGATGCGTTGGGCTGACCGCACCACCCTCTGGGGAACCCTGCCATTGCGGGCGGTGCAGTTGTCGTAACAGGCGGTGATCCAGTGATCAGTATTAGTATGTTACAAAACCACTTTAATAACTACAGCTGTACTAATGGGTATTTAATTGGCTATTAATGTATTTCGCTCCCCTCTCCTTTCCTCAGTCAGCACACTGACACATGAGTTTGTACTGTAGCTGGGTGATTAGAGGTGACATGAACCATTAGAGCATCATGGTCATCAACATTCTCAGGTGTTGTAGAGAGACTGGAGAAACCAATAGAGACAGGTGTTCTTCAGAAGGGATTACAATAGACCAACATCCATGTTACAAACTCCAGACTCTGCAGTTCTTATGATGAAGGAAGTCATCCTTATTAATCACGTATTACTACTAATAACACTCACAGCTGCAGCTTATCACATTCAGCAGTTACGCACTACTAATGACTAGGATGGTAATTATGTCCAGTGATACGGCAACTACGGTACTGAAGAGTGATCGTAACGAAAAAACATCTAACAATATGCTCTATTTGTTTTCTGTTGTGAATCAGAAATGTGTTTTCCACAAGGCTAAAGACAAGATTTTAGACCAAAACACTACACCCCACTGAGATATAACCCAGTGGATGAGTTTCATTCTTTCAGCATAACATGAGCAGAAAACAAACAACTGTGTAACGAGTGCGCTGAGAGTCGGGACGCAAGTTCAGGGAGTGAGTTTTAATAAATAAAAGAAACAATGAACACGAAACACAAACATCGCACCGACATGAAAACAGAGTCAGTAACACCTGAGGAAAGAACCAAGGGGAGTGACAGATATAGGGAAGATAATCAAGGAGGTGATGGATTACAGGTGAGTGTCATGAGGTGCAGGTGCGCGAGACGATGGTGACAGGTGTGCGGGATAATCAGCAGCCTGATGACCTAAAGGCCGGAGAGGGAGTATACATGTCAGTACCCCCTCCCCGACGCGCGGCCCCGGCCGCAGGATGCAGTCAAAGGGGACGAACCCAGGGATCAGGAGCGGACCGGTCACCCCTGCTGATGCGCGAGAACCTGTTACGCCCGCTGAGGTACTGGAACCTGTTGTGTCAGCTGGGGCGCGGGAAACCTGACAGATCGGTAGAGGCAGGAGAGCCTGGCGATCCGACTGAGGCATGAAAGCCCGACGTGCCGGCTGAGGCAGGGGAGCCTGGCGATCTGGTTGAGGCATGAGAGCCTGACGAGCCGGCTGAGGCAGGGAAGCCTGGCAATCTGGTTGAGGCATGAGAGCCTGACGAGCCAGCTGAGGCAGGGAAGCCTGGCAATCTGGTTGAGGCATGAGAGCCTGACGAGCCGGCTGAGGCAGGGAAGCCTGGCAATCTGGTTGAGGCATGAGAGCCTGTAGCAGTTCCCGGACCCAACGTCATTACTCTGACACAAAAAATTAAATTAAAAAACACACCCTGATCCTTAGGTGAGGTGTTATTTTGTAAAGAGTGTGCTGAGAGTCTGGAAGCAAGTTCAGGGAGTGAGTGTTTATTTTATTTATTTATTCACTCCCTCAACTTGCTTCCCGACTCTCAGCGCACTCGTTACAAACTGCTTTTATCCCTGCATGCCCGCCTCCTCTAATCCCTGTAATTCTCCACACATCCCTTCGAAACATCCTCTAATAATGATCTCATTAAAGCGAGAAGAGGAGAGAAAGGAGGAGAGGATAGGATAGGAGAGAGTTGCACCTCCAGATGTGACTGAGACCCTGAGAGAAATATATTTAGTGAGGGACCCTGAGGACTGAAGCATCTGTGTGGGGTCTTTAGCTCTGTGTGTGTGTGTGTGTGTCTCCGTCTGTAACACTGCCTGACTTCCACAGCCCAACGACACATCATCAAACCCTGCCGCTGACTCTGCCACAGTTCCAGGCCTAACACATCATCATAACAAGACTGACTAATTCAGCTTCCATCTGCAGCGTGCGGCATCATCAAAGTGAATGGAACAGTTACCCCCTGTCTCAGCTTCAGCCTCTCACACAGCATCATCATATCTGACAGATACAGGGAATAGGGCTGAATCAGGAAATCAATAATATAACCACCATATTGTCTTTCCTAACTACCGCCCTGTCAGAATGGATCAAATGTCAAATCCACAATGTGGCATACTAACTGTGTATGTGAAATGGAGATGAATAGAGAGCAAGAGAGAAAGAGATAAAGATGTTTTTAAATAAAATAGGGAGAGTGACAGAGCTTTGCCCCATAACCTGTATAGCTCTTATAGTCAATAATACAGACACAGGATATGATGTTCCTACATCTCAGACATGTGACCCCTTTTTCTAAAACTGGGGCAAAACAACACACACTGATATCAATAATAAAATAATATCAAGATCGCATTCATTTATACATTGCATACATAAGTAAGATTATCACAGGGATTATAAAACAGCAGTATTAGGAAAATGTAGATCCTTTACACGGAGTCCTTCTGTAATGAGATGAGCAGTGCGAATGAGCCCCTCAGGATATACACACTGATATCTTCACCCCTGAGAGTGTGTGCATGCGTGTGCGCGCGCGTGTGTGTGAACGTAATTTCTCCATGGGTGCGTGTATGTGTGTGTGTAGGGCAGCTGCTCCTCCAGTGTGTATGAACAGCAGCGTGGGACGTCAGGCTTCATCATGGAACTCACTTGAGAGACAAGTGGACTCAGAGAACTCAGCCATCTCTCTGTTATCTGTAGTCCTCTCATTATCCTGCTCTCCACTACACTGAGGGTCTGAACCAGACCAGGCACCACCTGAATGTGCTCTGCAGGCTCACCTCTCTTCTCCTAAAAATATCCTCATAATAACCGTCATCATCATCAACATCACCATCATCCTCAGCAGCACTTCTGTTGTTTACAGCCTCTGCTCTCTTCCCCTCCACTCCCTTCCCTTCCCCTCCCATCTCCTCCACTCCCTTCCCCGCTCCTATCCTCTCATCTCCTCTCCTCCCATCTCCTCTTCCCTCCCCTCCCCTCTCCTATCGTCTCCTCCCCTTTCATCTCCTCCCCGCCTGTCTCTTCTTTCTTCCCCTCTCATCTCCTCTCCTCTGCACATGCCTCTCAAGAACAGCTGTCTATGCTCTACAAAAACTGACACGGACGCACCATCTACAGAGTTTGGGCTGAAATCACAGGCCAGGACCATTTCCAATCTTTATTCAGTTCTATAGCTGGGAGCCTGGGACAGAAGCACCAGCCATGTGAGAAACACAAGGTTTACTCAGGGTCAGAGAGGAGTGGTGAGACCCACAGAGATCCTATTCAATTAAGTTATATGTAATTCTTTGGCGTAATTATTTGGTGAGACCTCTGTCGGTCTGAGAGCAGTGATCTCTGTGATGTCACCAGCAGGTGGAAGCAGATCACTCATTGACAGCTTCCACTGAGTTCCTCACTAGTCAAAGGACCAAAGACAGCTAAGGGACATGTTCCAAACCAAACCCTGGCTCCTTCACACAGGTTCTTATTATAGATCTAAGAGGAGTGGGTATGTGGAAAAGCAAAGTATTCCTGATTCCTATTCAAAATCTTTTGATTTGGAATTGGGAAGAGAATATCCTAGTCAGGTGAATGCAGTCAGTCAGTGTGGTTCAGTTCCTTAGTTCCACTGGTTTATTCAGTGTAGTATGAATATAGTTATATAAGTACATAATAATGTTGACATCCCTCTGTTACATCATTTATGGGAGTCTTTTATACTGCAGTCTAACCTGCCACTTTCTTTTTTCTCCCTTTTTTGGGGTCATGTCAGAACCTGCCAAGTTTACTGGAAAACTATGCCAAATGTTCTACTATAGGTTAGTATATGGAATTCTCCAAACAGATAAGACTACACTCAATGGATAGACGACACTCAATGGATAGACGACACTCAATGGATAGACGACACTCAATGGATAGACGACACTCAATGGATAGACGACACTCGATGGATAGACGACACTCGATGGATAGACGACACTCGATGGATAGACTACACTCGATGGATAGACTACACTCAATGGATAGACTACACTCAATGGATAGACTACACTCGATGGATAGACTACACTCGATGGATAGACTACACTCGATGGATAGACTACACTCGATGGATAGACTACACTCGATGGATAGACTACACTCGATGGGTTAAAATGACAATCAACATACAATGAAAGATAGTCTATGACACAATGCTGAATATTTACATTCACTTATCTGAAGATACCTACAATTACATTTCACTCGAGGCCAAGTCTTGAGGTTTTATGCTTGGTATCTGTAGAGCACGTTGTGACAACTGCTGATGTAAAACGGGATTTATAAAATTAAATACATATGATTGATTGAATGAATCTTCAAGTGGCAGCTACACTCATCATACCCCTCTACTTCGAGCCGCGTGTATGAGTTCCATGGGCGTGTGCACGCAGAGTCCTATCCCTCCTCTCCCTCCATATACAGTACCGTTAAAACTTTCCTCCAATCAGTGTAGCGTCTAATAACTTGGCCAAGTGGAGTTTGTCCGGTACCTTTTTGTTCACTTTCACTCGGGTTTGGTTTGGCACAGTATGAGGTGTTGGTCTTAGTGATTCGGTATTGTCTTTATGCAAACAGCTCCTTTCACCGACATCATGCCTATTGTCACAGTCGTGGTTTATATGGAGGCAGCGGTGGATATGAGGATTACATCCGTTTGAGGAGCGCTGAACCAGGCTGTGTTTCTCTCTGAGCCCCTGACAGCCCCGTCTCAGCCATGAGTTGTCTGGATGTGATGTTTTACCAGAGTTATGGAGCTCACTATCTCCCTGCGTCTTCAGCAGCAGCGGCAGCAGCCTACAAAGCCGCATACTACCATCATCAACAGCACCAGCAGCAGGTGGGTGTCCAGACACACTGCTCTAAAATAGTTTGTAATATTTGTTTGTTTTTTAATACTAGGCTGTTTTAGTGTTCCCATAATTGTCCCGGTGCTTTAGGCACCAATACACTCCGTGCTGAATGTTTTGGCCCGTCGCAGATGTCAGTTCACAGCGAAAAGTCCTGACTCCTTTGTACCACAGAACTCATAAAGTTACAATTCGAAAAGTTGAAGCGGTCATTTCTCGCCGTGTATTTAGAGCAGGTCATGTATAATGACTAGGATGATTAATCTCCTCGTCCGATCAGAAGGGTGTAGGCTAATGACAACTCGTCACTGTCTCTCAGGAATGTTGATGATGATGGTTCTTTTGAAACGGCCACGAGCATTTTCATAGTTGACATACTTTCACCAGAACACACGCTGAGAAACATCCTACAACTTCTTGAATAAACTTCGGTATGTAAAGATGATTCGTTTTCCTTTAAAATGGAGGTCATAGAGAATTGAAGTTTGTAACGGATAGTATGACTTTTAACAAGGGTATTGATGTAGGCTATTCTGTTCAGTGTATGTGGCACACACGTTTAATCATGTGGCTTGATCGTTGTGGCGCAAAATAGACAGACAGATGGTGCTCTCATGGCTGAACCTTTGAGATTAATTTTTCGTACTTTAACCTTATCTCTCTTGCTCTCTCTCTCTCTTTCACTCTCTGTAGAAGAAGCTGGATGTGTACAGCAGCATGCAGCAGGACAGCCAAGAGCAGCAGTGTCCAGGGGGGAGACAACAACAGCAGCGTGGGGGAGGAGGGGGGAGACTGGCTGGGGAGCAGTGGGTCCAACGGGGCCTGGAGGGTTCTGGGCTGAGGGGCTGTGGGGGTACTGGGAAGGACAGCCAGCCCGCTGAGGCAGAGTACCTGAGCTCCAGGTGTGTCCTGTTCACCTATTTCCATGGTGACATTGGGGATGTGGTGGATGAACATTTCTCTAGGGCTCTGAGCCAAACCAGTGCCTTCACTGGAGAGACCAAGAACTCTAGGACCACCCCCATGCACACCTCTGCCTCGGTTGGACTGTGGAAAGGTAGGAACACACAGGGACTTTCATATCATTACTCATAGTTTGAATTCTGTCATCTGAAAACAGTCTTATTCATATAGGTGTATTATCTTTCACTGTAACAAATTACTGTACATTTACAGCAAAACTTTTACAGTTTGATACTGTAATTCTATATCACAGTACAGTACTGTAAAGAGCAATGCAATTTTACAATAAAATACTGCATTACCTGTTCTGCTGTATATTTACAGCAGAATACTGTGTTAGGCTGCATAGTGGGGAAATTATGTATAGCTCATTAACATATTTCAAGGCATGCCTTGTAAGAGGCTATATTTGTTGCACCCCTTAGTGAGAATGCTGTACCCCACAGAATACAGTACCATACCGTATTTGTTTTTATTTTTGTCTTGTAAATCTACAGTAATTTACTGGTTTCTGTGCTACCAGTAATTTACATAATTTAGTTACACACCCACAGAATACAGTACCATACTGTAATTTTGGAGTGCCAAAAACATTTTGTGGGTGCATGGTATTGTTGTGCCTCATAAACACATTTGAGGCTATACTTGTTGCACCTGTTAGTGAAAGTGCTGTAACAATTGAAGTGAAATGTGGTAGTAGTTTCCTAACAATTAAATGTATATAGGGGAAAGATCAGAGTGGCAGCAAGTCTCAAACCTTTAATGGTTGAGTGTTTAGCCATGTCCTTTTGATCTGTTTCACCCTGTAGTCACTGCCAGTTTAGAAGCCTTTGTTAAGGCCTCTACAAGTGCAAGTGAAATAAAACACCAAATATTCACTGGTATGCTGTAATATACAACTACCTAGCAGCCAACCTGCTTGCACTAATCCCATGTAATTACTAGTGATGTTACGTTTGATATTGGAGCTCCGGGGCATGTGTCAAAAGCAGCTAACTTAGAAGCAGTGTGCCGATGTGTGTATCACTTTATCAGAAGTACGTCATCAATGACGTCTGACGCTTCGTTCGATGACATGCTTTTTCGCTCTTACTGACAGTTGTGGCTGCTTTTTGTGATGTATTGTTATCTCTACCTTCTTGCCCTTTGTGCTGTTGTCTGTGCCCAATAATGTTTGTACCATGTTTTGTGCTGCTACCATGTTGTGTTGCTACCATGTTGTGTTGCTACCATGTTGTTGTTATGTTGTGTTGCTACCATGTTGTGTTGCTACCATGTTGTTGTTATGTTGTGTTGCTACCATGTTGTGTTGCTACCATGTTGTTGTTATGTTGTGTTGCTACCATGTTGTGTTGCTACCATGTTGTTGTTATGTTGTGCTGCTACCATGTTGTGTTGCTACCATGTTGTTGTTATGTTGTGCTGCTACCATGTTGTGTTGCTACCATGTTGTTGTTATGTTGTGCTGCTACCATGTTGTGTTGCTACCATGTTGTGTTGCTATCATGTTGTTGTTATGTGCTGCTGCCTTGCCATGTTCTTGTCTTAGGTCTCTCTTTATGTAGTGTTGTCTCTCTTGTTGTCATGTGTGTTTTGTCCTATATTTATATGGTATTTATTTTTAATCCCAGGCCCCTTCCCGCAGGAGGCCTTTTTCCTTTTGGTTGGCCGTCATTGTATATAAGAATTTATTCTTAACTGACTTGCCTAGTTAAATAAAGGTTCTATAAAAAATATAAATAAATAGTATAAGCTGTCTTAAGCATCCTAAATAATGCCATAGATTCCATTTTAGAAAAATAGTAAACTTGTTGGCAAAAAAGGGAGCATGATGTAAGATGCAAACCTGGCAATCCATTAAAGCCAACGACTTACTGCTGCGCTACAGAGTTTTGATGAAATCAGTAGAGGGGAAAAAACCTAGCTGATAATCACACGTTGCTATTTATTGCTGACCAGCAGATGTCACTAAAGTTCATTGTGAACGAATAATGACACGTCGTTTAATGAACCTATTTTCAACACAATTGCCTGGAAAGGAAGCTTTGTTTCCGCATCACTAGTAATTACAGTAAAAAACTGTCTACAGTAGCATTTCCTTTGTTACAGTATAGTGGGCTAATTTTACAGTATTGTACTGCATCATTGCGCTGCATTTACCTTTAAGTCACAGTAAGCTAGTGGCACGTTACTGTGAAAATGACCGTATCACACTTTTCAATAGCCAAAGATGGGCAAAGTTATTTCCAGAAGTTATCTTGTTACAAATACAGGATAATTTGAAGACCAATGTATCCTTAACTACAACAACATTCCCAGTAATGGTTACAGAAATGTTTTACTTGCTATGACTGTGATATGTGTTTTTAAAAAAAAATCAATGTTAGATGAATGTAAGTCACTCTGGACAAGTGCATCTGCTAAATGACCAAAATGTAAATGTTTAAAATGTACATTTGCAAAGCACACTGCTGGGTATTATTCTATTGACATGGCCTTGTTTAGGGGTGGAGGTCATTATAATAATACCAAGCAGTGTGCCTAGCAAGTGTTAATTTTTTTCATTTACATTTTGGTCATCTAGCAGACGCTCTTAACCAGAGCGACTTACAGTCAGTGTATTAAAATTAGGGTAAATAAGAATATACCACAGTCACAGCAAGTAAAGAGATAGCTACCTGCACTGTAAGTCTGCAACAGTATACTAACCACTGTTCTTCCAGTAATGCGCTGTAAATTATAGAAATACAGCATGTTACTATAGTCAGGTGTTCCAGTAATATGCTGTACCTTTGTTACAGTAAATTTCCTGTAAATCTACAGTAATTTACTGGCTTCTGTGCTGCCAGTAATTTACTGTAAATTTACATTGTACTGTTACTTTTGATCTAGAATTAATACAATTACATGGTAGAAACTTGTGTCCATAACAACCTCTTCTCATACAAATGACCTCCCTCCCTCTCACAGACAGTGTATCTCTCTCGGAGGCCCAGTGTGGTTCCCTGTCCTCCTCTCTGTGGGGTGGAGGTTACCCGTCCCAGACCAGCCCCTGTCTCTCTGTCCACCCAGACTTCTCCCCCAGCCCAGCAGCCTTCCATGCCCCAGACAGTGCTCTGTGGACGGGCCACATTCTGCCCCAGCCCAGCCTCCCTCCTACAGCCTCTCTCCCAGACCACTGGGCCTACAGCCGCAACCCTCAGACCTCCGCCAGCTACACACACGCCCACAATGTCTACACACACACACACCCTCACACACACATGCACCCCCACCACACCCACCCGGTCATACATCCCCACCTGTCCCATGGCCCAGGCCTAGACCCCAGGTTCAGCCCTCTGCTCCTGCCTGGTGTGAAGACTCAGAGTCCCCTAGCCCACAGCCCTGCTGGTCACAGCACACACAGTAACACACACAGCAGCCAGAACCCAGGGATACATAGTGGTGTGAAGATAGAGGTGGAGCAGGCCAGCCCCAGCCCGAACCCCCCCACCCTGACCCCCTCAGCCTGGCCCGCAGCTCTACACACACCCTTGGATATCTACGACTCAGGTAAGCCTCGGACCTGGAGCACACATACACACACATGCACTCTCTCTCTTGTATGTCTACCAGTGGCGGTCAGTGCCATTTAAGATGAGGGAGGATTTTTTTTGTCATGCGCATGGCCTTATTTTTATTACAGCATATTGCATGACTGTCATTCATATTCCATTCACCCAGTTCGATGTAACATCGATAGGTTTAGGCTACTACATGATACTTGAATTTTTCCTACACCCATCATGAGGCTGCTACAACCTAGCCTATGAATGCAAGTTTTTTTTAACGAAGGTGCACACAGGTTAAGAGAAAATTGAGGTGACAGACACATTCAATACTGCCTTTCACACTCTTGCCTGCATCTATCTGATCTAGTGTGTAATCATTAGTCCAACAGTTGTACATTCCGTTCCGTTTGCATCTGTTTAAGAAACGTTTACAACAGAATCTGTTAAATGAATACACCCCTGATAACATGTAAACACAGTTCACTTTCATAGCCGCCACGTTGTATTCCTTCTCGCATCTATGCACTCTTCTCCTCTCACCTTTTCCCTTCGCTTGAGGACTGCAATGCACAACACATCAGCTGAATGTGTCCAGGTGAAAACCCTTTCCAAGCCAAATCATAACCGCTACACACAGCCTACATCGTTGTCACCATATTAGCCAAAGTAACGTCATAGTCAACATAGCTAATATAACTAACATTTTAGTAAACCTGCTACAGTCATGCAGTAACGTTACAGTGTGCAGTCAGTAAGCAGTTGAATAAGCACTTTAGCAGTTACACTGGTGGCAATACATTTGTAAAACCAAAAGCTTACCTTGAATTGGAAGAGTTCCAATTTGTAAGTCGCTCTGGATAAGAGCGTCTGCTAAATGACTTAAATGTAAATGTAAATGTAAGAGTTCCAGTGTTGTGCTATATAGGCATAGCCAGCTAGCTAACATAGCATCCCTCTGTTTGAGCCGGGTGTTTGAGTAGGCTAAACTAGCTAGCTAGCTGCATTTGCTAGATATGTGAAAGTGAAAATAAATTACTAAATATCTCTCTGTGTCTCTTGCTTCTCCTTAATTTTTCAAATTAATTTGTTCAAACTGTTCAACTATTGTCTTTTTCTCTTTTTGTCAACTAGTCACCACATTTTATGCACTGCGGTGCTAGCTAGGTAGCTGTAGCTTATGCTTTATGAACTAGATTCATTCTCTGATCCTTTAATTGGGTGGACAACATGTCAGTTCATGCTGCAAGAGCTCTGATTGGAGGACGTTCTCTGGAAGTTGTCATAATTACTGTATAAGTCTATGGAAGGGGGTGAGGATCATGAGCATCCTAAGTTTTTTATTGAAGTCAATGTACCCAGAGGAGGACGGAAGCTAGCTGTTGTCCGGCTACACCATTATGCTACCCTTCAGAGTGCTGTTAAGGCTACTGTAGACCTTCATTGCAAAACAGTGTGGTTTAATCAATTATTTGGTGACATGTGAATATATTTTGTATAGTTTTATCTAAAAAGGATAACTTTTTAAATGTTTTGCTATTTTTATGAAATTCACTGAGGAGCTTCCACTGATGTCTACATGCATGCTACGTTTTTGTTTAATCTAAAAGTTTATGTTGTCCTCTCTCACGCTCTCGTCAGGTCTGGATCAGGACAAAGTCAATACTGTTTGGTTCTGAGAGAGAGGATATGACATCGCTGTGACATCACCCTGGCACTGAGCTGTGACCAGCTCTAATAGAACCCCCTGGAACCACAACACATTTCCTGTGTACTCACTCTCAAGTAGAAGACTCTCCGCTCACTAGAAAAAGTCCAGGGTGGGTTTACAGATGTAGGATCTTAATTTGATCACTCTTTTATTGATGAGAATTTTACTGCAAAGCAGGAAATGCAAAATTGTAGAGTATTTCACTTTTAAAAAGGCTTCTAAAGTTTGTAATTTCCACTTTGAAATTTCAGACTTCATTTTCCCTAATGAATGAAATGTATTAACTCCTACAAAAAATGTATTATAATCCACATAATAATTCACATTTCCTGTTGCTGCAGGATTATTTTACTGCTGTAGCAAACTGTCTCAAATTAAGATCCTACATCTGTAGGTCTCTTAGAAAGCACTCTGGAGAAGCCTATACCACTCTCCATGCCTCACACCACCCCCCAAGGATACTTCTGATCACTTCTTGGCCAAATATGTTTCAAATTTGTAACAAAAGTATTAGCTGGCTGTTTTGGACCTAATATACCACATGATGGTTCTGTTTAAAGGATTTAGTTTGTGGGAACACTGCTCAGCCAAGCCTTTTTCTGATCTTTTTTTTTTTACATCGTGCTATGTGTGTAACTATGTGTGTAATTGACTGTAATATATTTTGTATATAGTACTTTGATTTGATGTGATTGTCATTTCCTTAAAGTGTTTGATTGTTGCTAATTGTTTTTCACCAACCCTGTGTTGTCATGTTGCCTAGTGTTCTATATGTGCAGAGAAATCATGTAATTACTGATGTGTAATAAATTGCTAAGTTCTATTGGCAAACATTTCCTCATCTTTAAGAACTGACTCAAAGTATTTTATTTTGTATCAGATCTGATAATTGGACATCACTCAGCATGGTTTAGCCCATAGGGAAAAGTAATATATGGCAATACACTCAGTTGCCAATTTATTAGGACAACCCTTTGCCCCCAGAACAGCCTGAATTCTTTGGGGCATGGAAACGTTACGCAATTGGTATCAAGGGCCCTAACGTGTGCCAGGAAAACATTCTCCACACCATTACACCACCGCCACCAGCCCGTTGACACCAGGCAGGATGGGGCTATGGACTCATGCTGCTTATGCTAAATCCTGACTCTGCCATCAGCATGACGCAACAGGAACCGGGATTTGTCGGACCAGGCAATGCTTTTCCATTCCTCAATTGTCCAGTGTTGGTGATGGCGTGCACACTGGTACTGCTTCGTCTTGTTTTTAGCTGATAGGAGTTGAACCCGGTGTGGTCATTTGCTGCAAAAGCCCATCTGTGACCAGGAGCAATGATTTGTGTGTTCTGAGAAACCTTTCTGCACACCACTGTTGTACTGTGCTGTTATTTGCCTGTTTGTGGCACGCCTGTTAGCTTGCACGATTTTTGCCATTCTCCATTCTCCTTCGACCTCTCATCAACAAGTTGTTTTCACCCAAAGGACTGGAGATGACTGGATGTTTTTTGTTTGTCGCACCATTCTCGGTAAACTCTAGACACTGTTGTGCATGAAAAGCCCAGGAGACCGGCCTGTTCTGAGATACTGTAACCGGTGCATCTGGCACCGACGATCATACCACGCTCTAAGTCGCTTAGGTCACTCGTTTTTCCTATTCTAACGTTCCATCGCACAGTAACTGAATGCCTGGTGGTGTACCTAATAAACTGTTCGCTGAGTGTGTATATCACTTAAACTCATATATGTGGATACATATACAAGATTTGGCCGTTTTCATATGTGAAATATATTTATGCCTTATATACACTTACAGTGCATTTGGAAAGTATTCAGACACCTTGACTTTTTCTACATTTTGCTACGTTACAGCCTTATTCTAAAATGTAATAAATAGTTTTTTCCCCTCATCAATCTACACACAATACCCCATATAACAAAGCAAAAACGAGTTTTTTAGATATGTAAATATCACATTTACATAAGTATTCAGACCCTTTTCTCAGTACTTCACCTTTGGCAGAGATTGAGTCTTCTTGAGTAGGACGCTACAAGCTTTGCACACCTGTATTTGGGGAGTTTCTCCCATTCATCTCTGCAGATCCTCTCAAGCTCTGTCAGGGTTGATGGGGAGCGTCGCTGCACAGCTATTTTCAGGTCTTTCCAGAGATGTTAGATTGGGTTCAAGTCCTGGCTCTGGCTAGGCCACTCAAGGACATTCAAAGACTTGTCCCAAAGACACTCCTGCATTGTCTTGGCTGTGTGCTTAGGGTCGTTGTCCTGTTGGAAGGTGAACTTTCACCTCAGTCTGAGGTCCTGAGCGCTCTGGAGCAGGTTTTCATCAAGGATCTCTCTGTACTTTTCTCTGTTCATCTTTCTCTTGATCCTGACTAGTCTCCCAGTCCCTGCTGCTGAAAAACATCCCACAGCATGATGCTGCCACCACCCTGCTTTACCATAGGGATGGTGCCAGGTTTTCTCCAGACGTGACGCTTGGCATTCAAATCTAATCAAATCAGGCCAAAGAGTTAAATCTTGGTCTCATCAGACTAGAGCATCTTGTGTCCCATGGTCTGAGAGTCCTTTGGGGGCCTTTTTTTCATCAAACTCCAAGAGGGCCTTTTACTGAGGAGTGGCTTCTGTCTGGCCACTCTACCATAAAGGCCTGCTTGGTGGAGTGCTGCAGAGATGGTTGTCCTTCTGGAAGGTTCTTCCATCTCCACAGAGGTACTCTGAAGCTCTGTCAGAGTGACCGTCGGGTTCTTGGTCACCTCCCTGACCAAGGCCCTTCTTCCCCGATTGCTCAGTTTGGCCGGGCGGCCAGCTCTAGGAAGAGTCTTGGTGGTTCCAAACTTCTTCCATTTATTAATGATGGAGGCCACTGTGTTCTTGGGGACCTTCAATGCTGCAGACATTTTTTGGTACCGTTCCCCAGATCTGTGCCTCGACACAATCCTGTCTCTGAGCTCTACGGACAATTCCTTCGAACTCATGGCTTGGTTTATGCTCTGACATGTACTGTCAAATACACCTTATGGAACAGCAGGGACTGTGAAGCAACACAAAAATAGACACATGCATACACCCCAGGAAAAATAGCTTCAAATACAAGTACAACTGTGGGACCTTATATAGACAGGTGTGTGCCTTTCCAAATCATGCCCAATCAATTGAGACAATCACCCACAAACAAACAGTGAGAACACCCTACCTTAATATGACTCAATTAGAGGAAAATGCAAAACACCTGCCTCTAATCAAGAGCCATACCAGGCAACCCAAAACCAACATAGAAACGGAAAACATAGACTGCCCACCCAAAACTCACGCCCTGACCATCACACACATAAAAAACACCAGAAAACAGGTCAAGAACGTGACAGAACCCCCCCCTCAAGGTGCGAACGCCGGGCGCACCAGCACAAAGTCCAGGGGAGGGTCTGGGTGGGCATCTGACCACGGTGGTGGCTCAGGCTCCGGACGCTGTCCCCACACCACCATAGTCACTCCCCGCTTCTGTATCCCCCTCCCAATGACCACCCTCCAACTAAAACCACCTAAATGAAGGGGCAGCACCGGGATAAGGGGCAGCACCGGGATAAGGGGCAGCACCGGGATAAGGGGCAGGTCCGGGCTGAGGGACTCTGGCAGGTCCGGGCTGAGGGACTCTGGCAGGTCCGGGCTGAGGGACTCTGGCAGGTCCGGGCTGAGGGACTCTGGCAGGTCCGGGCTGAGGGACTCTGGCAGGTCCGGGCTGAGGGACTCTGGCAGGTCCGGGCTGAGGGACTCTGGCAGGTCCGGGCTGAGGGACTCTGGCAGGTCCGGGCTGAGGGACTCTGGCAGGTCCGGGCTGAGGGACTCTGGCAGGTCCGGGCTGAGTGGCAGCTCCGGGCTGAGTGGCAGCTCATGACTGAGTGGCAGCTCATGACTGTAGGGCAGCTCATGACTGTAGGGCAGCTCATGACTGTAGGGCAGCTCATGACTGTAGGGCAGCTCATGACTGGAGGGCAGCTCATGACTGGAGGGCAGCTCATGACTGGAGGGCAGCTCATGACCGGAGGGCAGCTCTGGCAGCTCCTGACTGGCTGGCGTCTCTGGCAGCTCCTGACTGGCCGGCGTCTCTGGCAGCTCCTGACTGGCCGGCGTCTCTGGCAGCTCCTGACTGGCCGGCGTCTCTGGCAGCTCCTGACTGGCCGGCGTCTCTGGCAGCTCCTGACTGGCCGGCGTCTCTGGCAGCTCCTGACTGGCCGGCGTCTCTGGCAGCTCCTGACTGGCCGGCGGCTCTGGCAGCTCCTGACTGGCCGGCGGCTCTGGCAGCTCCTGACTGGCCGGCGGCTCTGGCAGCTCCTGACTGGCCGGCGGCTCTGGCAGCTCCTGACTGGCCGGCGGCTCTGGCAGCTCCTGACTGGCTGGCGGCTCTGGCAGCTCCTGACTGACGGACGGCTCTAGCGGCTCCTGACTGACGGACGGCTCTAATGGCTCGGGACAGACGGGCGGCTCTAATGGCTCGTGGCAGACAGATGGCTCCGACGGTGCTGGGCAGACATATGGCTCAGACGGAGCTGGGCAGACAGGCAGTGCAGAAGGCGTTGGGCAGACGGCCGAATCTGCCCTGCTGAGGCGCACAGTAGGCCTGGTGCGTGGTGCCGGAACTGAAGGTACCGGGATGACGGCACGCACTTCAAGACTAGTGCGGGGAGCAGGGACAGGGCACACTGACCTCTCGAAGCGCACTATAGGCCTGGTGCATGGTACCGGAACTGGAGGTACCGGGCTGAGGGCACGCACCTCAGGGCGAGTGTGGGGAGAAGGAACAGTGCGTACAGGGCTCTGGAGACGCACAGATGGCTTAGTGCGTGGTGCCGGAACTGGAGGCACTGGGCTGGAGACACGCACCATAGGGAGAGTGCGTGGAGGAGGAACAGGGCTCTTAAAACGCACTGGAAGCCTGGTGCGTGGTGTAGGCACTGGTGGTACTGGGCTGGGGCGAGGAGGTAGCGCCGGAAATACCGGACCGTGTAGGCGTACTGGCTCCCTTGAGCACTGAGCCTGCCCAACCTTACCTGGTTGAATGCTCCCCGTCGCCCGACCAGTGCGGGGAGGTGGAATAGCCCGCACCGGGCTATGTAGGCGAACCGGGGACACCATGCGTAAGGCTGGTGCCATGTAAGCCGGCCCAAGGAGACGTACTGGTGGCCAGATATGTAGGGCCGGCTTCATGACATTTGGCTCAATGCCCAATCTAGCCCTACCAGTGCGGGGAGGTGGAATAACCCGCACTGGGCTATGCACCCGTACAGGAGACACCATGCGCTCTACTGCGTAACATGGCGCTCTCCACGGTTAGCCTGGGAAGTGGGCGCAGGTCTCCTACCTGCCCTCGGCCCACTACCTCTTAGCCCCCCCCCCCCCCCCCCCCCCCAAGACATTTTTGGGTAGTACTCACGTGCTTTTCGGGCTTCCGTGCTAGACGCGTCCCCTCATAACGCCTGTTCCTCTCTCCGGTTTCCTCCAGCTGTTCCCATGGGCGGTGATTAACTTCAACTTTAGCCCATGGTCCCTTTCCTTCCATGATCTCCTCCCAAGACCAGAAATCCTGCTTTGTGCGCTGTCCTTTAACCCGCTGCTTGATCCGGGTTTGGTGGGTGATTCTGTAACGGGCTTCCTCCTTCTCCTCATCCGAAGAGGAGTAGCAGGGATTTGACCAAAATGCAGCGGGTTGTGAATACATAATGATTTAATAGACAAAACGGAAAAACACGACAAACACTTGAATAATTACAAAACAAATAAACGAATGTAGACAGACCTGGACACGAACTTACATACAACGTGAAGAAAGCAATGAACCAGGAAAACAGACTACATAAAACGAACTAACTAACAAAAACCGGAACAGTCCTGTGTGGCGTAACATACAGACACTGACACAGGAGACAATCACCCACAAACAAACAGTGAGAACACCCTACCTTAATATGACTCTCAATTAGAGGAAAACGCAAAACACCTGCCTCTAATCAAGAGCCATACCAGGCAACCCAAAACCAACATAGAAACGGAAAACATAGACTGCCCACCCAAAACTCACGCCCTGACCATCACACACATAAAAAACACCAGAAAACAGGTCAGGAACGTGACATGAGTACTGAATTGCATGGCCTCTAAAGGCACACTTAAAAGTGTCCCATACAATATGAGGATCTGCTGTACCTATGTTATGTCTAAAAAAGTCAGTTATAAATTCTTCTGTCCTAGTTCTAAACAATTTATCATCTAGTAGGCTTTGATTAAATTTCCAATATCCTCGCCCACGTGGAAATTCTGTAAGACTTTTTAACTTTTGGTGCCAGAGAGAATGATATAAGAAAGTAGTCAAGGCGACTAGCTTGATTAAGCCTCCGCCATGTATATCTCACTAGGTCAGGGTATTTAAGTCTCCATATATCCACTAATTCCAATACATCCATGACATTCCTGATTTCCTTAAGTGCCTGAGGGTGATAGTTTGTAGTGTTATTTCCTTTCCGGTCCATAGAGGTATTTAAGACCGTATTAAAATCTCCCACTATAATAATAGAGTCTAGTGTTGCTTGTAGAGTTGATACATTCTTATATATATTGTCAAAGAAGCTTGGATCATCATTATTCGGACCGTATAGGTTAATAAGCCATATATGTTTATTGTCCAATAACATATTTAAAATAATCCATCTACCTTGAGGATCTGTTTGGACAAGTTGCACATTTGGATCAAAGTTATTATTAATCAAAACCATCACCCCTTTTGAATTTCTTTGCCCATGGGAGAAATATATTTTGCCCCCCCAGTTCTTTTTCCACAAAACTTCATCTAAAACTGTCGAATGGGCTTCCTGTAAACAGTAGATATTATAATCCTTCTCTTTTAGCCAGGTAAATACTGATCGTCTTTTCTTATTATCTGCTAAGCCATTACAATTGTAACTGGCTATACTTATTTCACCACTTACCATAATGAGACACACCTTTCAATTATTTTTATCAAAATATATGTTTGTAAACGTCCTATTAAAAAGTAACATAATGATTGAGTGTCTATATAGTTGTACAATGACATTTGCATCTCCACTAAGCAAACCTCCAATTGGTCCCCACTATTCCACCCGCCAAAAGCCCCCATCTCGAGTTGGGTTGTCATCCCAATGCCCGGCAGACCACCCCCGACCCCCCGCATCGCACAGCCCCGGACCGACTGGGATCCATCCTTCGAAAAGTGCACACAGCACCATCCACCGAACCGAAGCAGATCCATTGCCAAATGCATTTCCATCGCCCTCACCTCGATTTTTATTACATATTGCTGTGAATCATCCTCTATAGTCCCTAACATCTTTTACTTCTTCCTTCGCAACAGTTGTGGGATACACACATACACCCACACACATTCAGCCCTTACCCCCACACAACCATAAGCTCACTCTCTCAACAATTGCACCATCCCAGAGCCCAACTCAAGATGGGTCATGATTTACAAATGTACTTGCAGTTGCAGCTGCATGAGAAGGCCTGCAAGACCGCGCAAAAAATTTGCATAAATGTAGAGATTTATTTACCATTGTCACATCCTAGATGATGGAGGTCAAATGTACACCTTCTTCCTGAAACACCCACAATACGGTCATCCATTTTGACCATGTTCCCAAGCATCTCCATGCAGTCCGATTGGTTTCGTGCCACCAGGGCCACAATAATATACCCCCTCTCTGAATGTCCGAGTGTGACCCCCTCCCCATGGGTTACTGCAGCTAGTGTTGCCAGCACTGCCACTGCCTGGGTGGGGGCACCCCACCGGAATCCCCACCGGCTAGGTACAAGGTCGTCAAGGTTCTCATTAGCAGCTTTGAGAATTTCCTTGTTTATTATGCTCTCCCTTTAGGGGGCTTTGGCTTTGCAGGACCAACCCTGCCAAGCAGGCTCAGAATCTTGAGGGGGCAGTGCTGCTCATGGTCCCTGTCCTCATTTTGGCTGCATACAGACCGTTTACAGCATGCACATAAAACAGTTAGGGACTTCTCCTTAGTATCTGGGCCATTCATGTGGGTGTCTAGGGTATAGGGCCATGGACCATACCATTAAAATAGGATAATAAATAATTAGATATAATTTATTTTAAAAATGTAGTTCCCCATGATAGGACAATAAATAAATAAGACGTATAATTCATTATAAAAGTATATCCATCATTTGAACAACATTGAAAGCCCTCTCATACCCGGCCCACAGCAATACACTGGCTCTGGGATATGCAACTATTTCATTTATCACTCACTCAACTTTCCAAACATAACAAATAAAAATAAACACACACCACACCATCCACACATACTGTGCCTTCTGTTTACTTAGTTTTTATCTTCACTATGTAGAAATAGTGCTTGTGTTCAATTAGTTATATGTGAAGATTTATAGAAAAGCTATATTTTGTATTGTATTGTTACAATCAGTAACCGGGCTTGAATTGTGTTTATTTTCCTCATCTATGAGAACTTTGTAATTTTTTAAATAACCATGGAGTAATCTTTGTGTCTCTGAACAACTGGTTATCAATATATAGTTTATCCACGACGAGAGCTACTCGTTTCGCTTTTAATCTATTTTCTTTGAAAATTGGATACAGAACTTTGCGCCGTTCTGCAATTTCTTTCGGAAACTGATCATTCATGCCAATTTTGGTCCCAGCAAGTCTTTTACCCAGGCTTTTAACCATTATTTTATCTTTAAATTAAGCAAATTTGGCAACGATTGGGCGTTCATACCTCTGCCCTCTCTGTCCGAGGCGTGTACACGTTCAAGTTGGATCTTATCGATAACTTCGTGTGGAATCTGAAGCGCTGCAAAAAGGAACTCTCTAACTACAGATTCAGGAACCTCTCCTTCTTTCTCTTGGATACCTGTAAGTACCAAATTCTCTCTCATGGATCTAGTTTGTATGTCCAGTAAGCATTCTTTCAGAACGTTGTTCTCCATTTTAAATTCATTCATTTCGGTTTCAATCTTATTGACCGTCACTTTTAGCGAGTGTGTTTCCTTCTCCAATGTTGCAGCTTTTTCATCACTCATCTCTAGGCTTGCCTTCAAGTATTTTATATCTTTACTAACTAATTCAAGTATACCCAGTTTGTCATTTATTGATTTTAGATCGGTTTCGACCTTTACCATTGCTGGTGTTGAGAATATTAGATCATCCGTGTCGGTTGAGGAGTCACGTTTTCGTTTTTGATTCGGTTCCCCTGTCTTATTCTCTGTCATGTTTGGGTGTTGCTTGTTTTCGTAATATTTGTCGATAAATGTTTCTAGTCTTAGGATTTGTTTTGTGTTATTATCCAGATTGAAGGTTATCACCCACCAGATTATTTAGTGCTAATATTTTAGTCTAATTTAGCAGATATTTCGAATATTATGTTTTATCTTGAGGTGCTCTACATAACTTCGTTCAGTCCGCCATTACCTTTACGTCCGTCTTTGTCCCCATGTCCCCAGTTGCAAACCATAGTCTGGCTTTTTTATGTTGGTTTTGGAGCAGTGGCTTCTTCCTTGCTGAGCGCCCTTTCAGGTTATGTCGATATAGGACTTGTTTTGCTGTGGATATAGATACTTTTGTACCTGTTTCCTCCAGCACCTTCACAAGGTCCTTTGCTGTTGTTCTGGGATTGATTTGCACTTTTCACACTGAAGTACGTTCATCTCTAGGAGGCAGAACGCGTCTCCTTCCTGAGCAGTATGACGGCTGTGTGGTCGCATGGTGTTTATACTTGCATACTATTGTTTGTACAGATGAACGTGGTACCTTCAGGCGTTTGGAAATTGCTCCCAAGGATGAACCAGACTTGTGGAGGTCTACAATTTTTAGTCTGAGGTCTTGGCTGATTTCTTTAGATTTTTCATGATGTCAAGCAAAGGGGCACTGAGTTTGAAGGTAGACCTTGAAATACACCCACAGGTACACCTCCAATTGACTCAAATAATGTCAATTAGCCTATCAGAAGCTTCTAAAACCATGACATCATTTTCTGGAATTTTACAACCTGTTTAAAGGCACAGTCAATTTAGCGTATGTGAACTTCTGACCCACTGGAATTGTGATGCAGGGAATTATAAGTGAAATAATCTGTCTGTAAACAATTGTTGGAAAAATTAGATGTAGATGTCCTAACCGACTTGCCAAAACTATAGTTAATTTTGTGGAGCGGTTGAAAAACGAGTTTTAATGACTCCAACCTAAGTGTATGTAAACTTCCGACTTCAACTGTATATAACTCTTGGGTGGGGAGATGTCAGGGCCTACACCATATAAACGGATTAGATAAGAAACCACAAAATTACCTCAGAGGAGCTATAAATCAATATATTCATACCAGAGTTTTAACTCTGACATTTTGTCTTGTGTTTTTCTATGGGCTAGCCTAGTTTAGCCACAAACCCAGTAATCTCAATGTCAAGATCGCTAACCGTTTTCACTCAATAAATGTACGCATTTAAACTTTACAATTTCAACATAAAAGGCAAGTATCACTCAGGTAACCCTTTCTACTCTAACATTGTCTATACATTTTTTTGCTTGTGTACACCACATACCTGTTTAATAACAACAAGGAAAATGGTGACAGGAGGAGAAACTATTGCATGCTGACCACACTGCTCGCATCGCGTGCACGAGCGTTGCAAAATAAATGTACACGTACATGTTATTCAATAATTGCACCCACATTGCTCGCACGTGCCAACGAGCATCTGCGTTGCCAAGTGCTAAAATAGAAATAAGTTATATTTGTGATGCTGAACGCGGTACAAGTCCTGCCTCTCCCATCTCCTCATTGGTTTATTGAAGCAGATACCCACGTGCCATCTCCTTATTGGTTACCCCCGTGGGTGATTGAAATATGAACTGAGGTCAGTCGGTCGTGGTAATAAACCCTATTATGAAGGTAAATGCCAATCGCCATATAAAGTCCAAAGAAGAAAAAGCCTGGAAGGAGGAGAGATGACTACAAATGATTCGGTTGATCGTTTTATGTGTGGATTAATTGTTGGAGTAGAGGACCTTGTGCATTTCAGGTAAAATAACAACTCAATGTTTATATCCCAGGACAAATTAGCTAGCAACAGCAAGCTAGCTAAATAGGACAATTTAGCTAGCAACTGCAAGCTAGCTAGCTAAATTGCCATAAATGCTTAATGATTTTCGACCTGTCCTCAAATTAATATAATTGGTTCTGAGTTTGTTTTGATATTTTAACCTGAGTGTCGTGATCGCGTTTGGTGTGGGGGGACAAAATCAATTTGAGCACGATGGCGCACCCACGCGTCCAGTTTGGGCATGGTGTTAAAGTTGTCACAGGCGTCTTCTTTGTCAGGTTTTGGCCAGGACTGTTCAGGTTTTGGTCACTAGATGTCCCCATTGCACCTTTTTTGTACCTTTTTTCCCCCCTTGCTCTAATTATTGTTTGCACCTGTGTGTCGTTCCCTTGTTAGTATTTAAACCCTGTGTGTTCCTCAGTTCCTTGCTCAGTGTTTGTATGTTAGCACCCAGCCCAAGCCTTGTTCTGAACATATGATTCTCTTATTGGATTTTCCAGAGGTTCTCTGGTTTAGTTCTTGTGTATTTTTGAGTAGTCTTTTGAGGTTTGTTTTTCCCTGCTGTTTTTACCACTTTGTGGAGTTTCATTGTATTTTGGAGGATATCCATTTTGTGCTTCTTGGCTTTATGTTTGGACATTGTGGATTTAGATTCTTTGCCTGAAGATTTTGTTCTTTAATTAAACCACCATCTCTAGTACTGCTGTGTCTGCCTCATCTTCTGGGTTCTGACGATTATTAGTGACTGTTTCTCGCACCGGGTCCTGACATTCTTTGAGTGTAGTTGAGGGAAGGGGACACGCAACCCGCTGTGCTCACGCTCCTACCGAGCCCCCTGCTGGTGGTAACAGGCTGTCACGTTCCTGACCTGTTTTCTGTTGTTTTGTATGTGTTTAGTTGGTCAGGACGTGAGCTGGGTGGGAATTCTATGTTGTGTGTCTAGTTTGTCTGTTTCTATGTCAGCCTGGTGTGGGTTCTCAATCAGAGACAGATGGTAGTCGTTGTCTCTGATTGAGACTCATATATAGGAGGCTTGTTTTGTGTTGGGATTTTGTGGGTGTTTGTTTCCTGTCTCTGTGTTTGTTCTGCACCAGATAGGACTGTCTCGGTTTTCACGGTTTGTTATTTTGTTTGTTGTTTGTAGTGTTCACTTGTTATTATATTAAACATGTTGAACACTAGCCGCGCTGCACTTTGGTCCTCTCCTTCACCCCTGGAAGAAAACCTTTACACAGGCATAAACAATTCCCAATGGAAATCCTTGGAGGACTCAGCCCAAAATAATTGTGGATTACAACCAATTACATACACTGCTCAAAAAAATAAAGGGAACACTAAAATAACACATCCTAGATCTGAATGAATGAAATATTCTTATTAAATAATTTTTTCTTTACATAGTTGAATGTGCTGACAACAAAATCACACAAAAACTATCAATGGAAATCAAATTTATCAACCCATGGAGGTCTGGATTTGGAGTTACACTCAAAATTAAAGTGGAAAACCACACTACAGGCTGATCCAACTTTGATGTAATGTCCTTAAAACAAGTCAAAATGAGGCTCAGTAGTGTGTGTGGCCTCCACGTGCCTGTATGACCTCCCTACAACGCATGGGCATGCTCCTGATGAGGTGGCGGATGGTCTCCTGAGGGATCTCCTCCCAGACCTGGACTAAAGCATCCGCCAACTCCTGGACAGTCTGTGGTGCAACGTGGCGTTGGTGGATGGAGCGAGACATGATGTCCCAGATGTGCTCAATTGGATTCAGGTCTGGGGAATGGGCAGGCCAGTCCATAGCATCAATGCTTTCCTCTTGCAGGAACTGCTGACACACTCCAGCCACATGAGGTCTAGCATTGTCTTGCATTAGGAGGAACCCAGGGCCAACCGCACCAGCATATGGTCTCACAAGGGGTCTGAGGATCTCATCTCGGTACCTAATGGCAGTCAGGCTACCTCTGGCGAGCACTTGGAGGGCTGTGCGGCCCCCCAAAGAAATGCCACCCCACACCATGACTGACCCACCGCCAAACCGGTCATGCTGGAGGATGTTGCAGGCAGCAGAACGTTCTCCACGGCGTCTCCAGACTCTGTCACGTCTGTCACATGTGCTCAGTGTGAACCTGCTTTCATCTGTGAAGAGCACAGGGTGCCAGTGGCGAATTTGCCAATCTTGGTGTTCTCTGGCAAATGCCAAACGTCCTGCACAGTATTGGGCTGTAAGAATAACCCCCACCTGTGGACGTCGGGCCCTCATACCACCCTCATGGACTCTGTTTCTGACCGTTTGAGCAGACACATGCACATTTGTGGCCTGCTGGAGGTCATTTTGCAGGGCTCTGGCAGTGCTCCTCCTGCTCCTCCTTGCACAAAGGCAGAGGTAGCGGTCCTGCTGCTGGGTTGTTGCCCTCCTACGGCCTCCTCCACGTCTCCTGATGTACTGACCTATCTCCTGGTAGCGCCTCCATGCTCTGGACACTACGCTGACAGACACAGCAAACCTTCTTGGCACAGCTCGCATTGATGTGCCATCCTGGATGAGCTGCACTACCTGAGCCACTTGTGTGGGTTGTAGACTCCGTCTATGCTACCACTAGAGTGAAAGCACCGCCAGCATTCAAAAGTGACCAAAACATCAGCCAGGAAGCATAGGAACTGAGAAGTGGTCTGTGGTCACCACCTGCAGAACCACTCCTTTATTGGGGGTGTCTTGCTAATTGCCTATAATTTCCACCTGTTGTCTATTCCATTTGCACAACAGCATGTGAAATGTATTGTCAATCAGTGTTGCTTCCTAAGTGGACAGTTTGATTTCACAGAAGTGTGATTGACTTGGAGTTACATTGTGTTGTTTAAGTGTTCCCTTTATTTTTTTGAGCAGTGTATATAAACTTTTATACACATAATTGATTACAACCATATCAAGTCATTTATTACAACGACAATATCTAAACCATGTTTTCAAAACAATGTGATTCCACAACCTTATGGCCAGCCACAACTATAGTGTACGAAAATAAACATTCATACTTAGATAGGTATCTGTGCGTTTTTCAAAACTTTAAAATGATAGAACCTACAATAGTTGTCTATACCATCTCAATCTAATCTCAAAATGACATGGTAAGTATCATCTACAGTAGATACAAAAAACAACAAAGTAGTCAATCTCCCTATGTGTGAGATTTAATGTATAAATGCATTATACAAAAATAACTAATGTTCTGAGAACATTTTACCTGATGAAAATACATATCCATATTATAATTTTTTGTATGGGGTGTGTGAGATTTATAAATGTTATTAAAATATATGATCATATATTTTTTTATATATGTCACATTTATATATGGGTTTTAAATCAAACTTAGATTTGGTGTTTTAGGTTATTGTTCTGCAGAAAGGTGAATTTATCCGGTGGAGACTGAACCAGCTCTTCCTCTATGATTTTGTTTATTTTTTATCCTGAAAAACTCCCCAGTCCTTAATGATTACAAGCATACCCATAACATGATGCAGCCACCACCATGCTTGAAAATACGGAGAGTGGTACTCAGTGATGTGGGGCGGCAAGTAGTCTAGTGGTTAGAGCATTGGGCAAGTAACCGAAAGGTTGGAAGATCGAATCCCCGAGCTGACAAGGTAAAAATCTGTTGTTCTGCCCCTGAACAAGGTTCATAGGCTGTCATTGTAAATAAGAATTTGTTCTTAATTGACTTGCATAGTTAAATAAAGGTAAAATTTAAAGAATTGTGTTGTATTGGATTTGCCCCAAACATAACACTTTGTATTCAAGACAAAAAGTGAAGCTATTTGTCAAACTTTTTGCAGCATTATTTTACGCCTTGTTGCAATATTTTTATTCTTTACAGACTTCTTTTCACTCTGTCAATTAGGTTAGTATTGTGGAGTAACTACAATGTTGTGGATCCCTCAGTTTTCTCCTATCACAGCCATTAAACTCTAAAACTAGTGGTTTCCTTCCTCCCTAGTGGTTTCCTTCCTCTCTGGCAACTGGGTTAGGAAGGATGACTGTATCTTTGTAGTGACTGGGTGTATTGATACACCATCCAAAGTGTAATTATTAACTGCACTATGCTCAAAGGGACTACCGAGTGGTGCAGCTGTCTAAGGCACTGTGTCTCAGTGCTAGAGGTGTCACTACAGTCCCTGGATAAAATCCAGGACAATTCACATCTGGCCATGATAGGGAGTCCCATGGGGCGGTGCCCAATTGGCCCAGCGTCGTTCGGGTTTGGCCTGGGCAGGCCGTCATTGCAAATAAGAATTTGTTCTTAACTGACTTGCCTAGTTAAATAAAAAGGGATATTCAATGTCTGCCTTTCTATTTTTTTTATCCATGCGAGGCATTAGAAAACCTCCCTGGTCTTTGTGGTTGAATTTGTGTTTAAAATTCACTGCTTGACTGATGGATCTTACTGATAATTGTATGTGTGGGGTACGGAGATGAGGTAGTCATTCACAAATCATGTTAAACACTATCATTGCACACAGAGTCCATGCAATTTATGATGTGACTTTTTTAGGACATTTCACTCCTGAACTTATTTAGGCTTGCCATAACAAAGGGGTAGAATACTTATTGACTCAAAACATTTCCATTTTAATTTTTTATTAATTTGTACAAATTTCTAAAAACATAATTCCACTTTGACGTTATGGGGTATTGTGTGTAGGCCAGTGACAAAACAATCTTCATTTAAACTATTTTAAATTCATGCTCTAACACAACAAAAATATGGAAAAAATCAAGGGGTGTGAATATTTTCTGAAGACACTGTATGCCTATATATTACTTTTTTGTATGGGTGTAGGACAGCCATGAACGTTTTCTCAGGAATCCACCTACATTACAAAGTCTAGAAAATCCTCAGAGATGATGGAAATGAACCTACACCATCCAAGGTTTCAGTCTCATACTCAGACAATTAATTGTTGAAGATACCATGACATGTCTGTCGCCTGTCTGGTACTCTAGACCATGCTTAGGAATCTATTTCCTGTTTCTTGTCTGGACAGGAAGTCCACCAGTGAGAGGAGAAGACATCACAAGCACAAAACCCACTCCCAATTACACACACTGCAGACATGTCTTCATGCAGACAGAGATGAACAGAATGTGGAGTTAACCTCTTGGAGGTCAACCCTAATCTACTCCTCTTTAAGGAATGTATGAAGCACAAGCTAATACTGTATGTGCTCTAGTGTGAAATCAACATTATTTTGGAAAATAACAGCTTTAAAAATGTCAGCTTGACTCTGGTGTCAAGACTGGCATTATTCTTTTTCATGACGGACAGCTGTGTGTGTGTCTGCACGTGTGTGTAGTATGTGTGCGTGTGTGCGTGCGTGTGCGTGTGTGTGTGAGTGAGCTATCTAACCAGGTGGTCTGTGTTCACCTAACATTCCAGTCTCACCCTGAACTTAAGGATCCAGCTACACGCTTGAGCATGTTGTTTTCTTTGCTGCTTAATGTGCTGACAAACAGAACTAAAACTGATGATCACGACAGTGAGGCTCTGAGTCCCTCTAGTCCCACTCTGCTTTAGATGAGGAGGCCTCTCCTGGTGTAGTGAGGGCCTGTAGAGCACCATGATTACTGGGTCATTCTACAAAATGAGTCCCTTTCGCGTCCCTTTGATATTTTAAGTAGAAATTGTGCACCAAAATTGGATTTCAAAACCTTGTTATATTAAATGAAGTGCCCTTTATTATAGACCACAGTTAAAATGCAATACATGTTGGCTTGGGAAAGAGGGAAGGAAGGATTTATCTATACTACAATGTCATTTTATTCCTTTATGTGACTTGCAAACCTGCTGTGAAATGAATAAGAGTTCTGGACAAATTAGGAGAGGAGGTCAAGTCATTATTATTCCTTGTTTACCATTCTAGTTACGATCCAATGGTGTTTATTGGCGAGAGTGGAGATGGGCTCTATCCGAGGGATCGGGACGAGGTAGCTGGAAGGGCATCAGACACTTTCCTGAAGTATATGTGGTGACTCCACTCATCTCACTTCGGTCTCTCGGTGGGTCCATTCTCCGCAAGTAGAGCCCCACTAGCCACTGTACTTTAATTCACAAGATATTACAAACTGATCACAGTATTTAAGTGGGAGGCTTTCTCCAATGTATTTACAATGATGTTATCCACAGATTTTTGGTACATTAGGGGAGGAGTTAGCGCTTAAAAGCCATAAAAAGGCATAGCGCCTCAAAGTACAAGAGGTACTTGCTTTATGTTTTTTGTTTGTTCTCTGTTAAATGTTTGCTCAGCTTACATGTTCCGAGATGTTTACACGTTTATATACAGTATATATTCATACTATGACTCTTCGCTCTTTCAATTTAGCGCAAATGCTGCCATCTATCCACAGTATCCATGAGATGTCCACCGCCCTCAAATGACATGTCTGCTAAAATGTTTTATCTGGTTCTTCAATGACAGATGGAACAGACAATGTTAACATTGATTCTATAAAAGAAAAGGCCAACAAAATCTAACTTATTATATGGAATGTGCACGGGCTTCATGATGGCAAAAAAAAGCAGAACATTGTCTGCAGATGTGTTTTTTCTGCAAGAGCTACACTTAATTTTTGGGGTGAAATGTTATATTTAAAGAGGAGCTGAGTTGGAGAGGCCTATGCTGCCACCTACTGTAGTAACAGCAGAGTTATGGGCATCCTGATAAATAAGAATTCACCCTTTTCCCTTATATCCCAGCACACAGACCAAAAGGACGTTTTCTAATTGTTTTTAACCTTACATGGGGAAAAATACACATTGATTTAATGTTATATCCCCCCAGTGGCAAACCTGGTGTTTTTAGATCAAATCAAATCAAATGTTATTGGTCACATACACATATTTAGCAGATGTTAATGCGGGTGTAGCGAAATGCTTGTGTTTCTAGATCCAACAGTGCATTAGTATCTAACAGTGCAGTAGTATCTAAAAACGATTGACAACAATACACACAAACTCAGTAAAATAATGGAAATTAGAACTATATAAATATTAGATTGAACAAGGTCAGAGTGGCATTGACTAAAATACAGTAGAATAGAATACAGTATATACTGTATATATGAGATGAGTAAAGCAGTATGTAAACATTATTTAAACATTATTCAAGTGAATAGTGTTCCAATATTAAAGTGGCCACTGATTTCAAGTCTATGTATATAGGACAGCAGCCTCTAAGGTGCAGGGTTGCTTAACCGTGTGGAAGCCGGCTAGCGATGGCTATTTAACAGTCTGATGACCTTGAGATATAAAATGTTTTTCAGTCTCTCGGTCCCAGCTTTGATGCACCTGTATTGACCTCGCCTTCTGGATGACAGCTGGGTGAACAGGCCGGGGTTCGGGTGGTTGATATCCTTGATTATCATTTTGGCCTTCCTGTGACATCGGGTGCTGTAGGTGTCCTGGAGGGCAGGTCGTTTGCTCCCGGTGATGCATTGGGCAGACCGCACCATCCTCTGGAGAGCCCTGCTGTTGCGGGTGGTTCAGTTGACGTACCAGGCAGTGATACAGTGTTGTCTGTAAACTTGATTATTGAGTTGGAGGCGTGCGTGGCCACGCGGTCATGGGTGGACAGGGACTACAGGAGGGGGCTGAGATAGCACCCTTGTGGGGCCCCTGTGTTGATGATCAGTGAAGTTTAGGTTTTGTTTCCTACCTTCACCATCTGGGGCAGCCCGTCAGGAAGTCCAGGACCCAGTTGCACAGGGCGGGGTTCAGACCCAGGGCCCTGAGCTTAATGATGAGCTTGGAGTGTACTATGGTGTTGAATGCTGAGCTATAGTCAACAAACAGCATTCTTACATAGGTATTCCTCTTGTCCAGATGGGAAAGGGCAGTGTGCAGTGCGATGGCGATTGCATTGTTTGTGGATCTATTGGGGCTGTAAGCAAATTGAAGTAGGTCTAGGGTGTCAGGTAAGGTAGAGGTAATATGATCCTTAAATTAAAATCGGCCCCTTTTTCTTTTTTTTCCGCCTAAAATGACACACTCAAATCTAACTGCCTGTAGGTCAGGCCCTGAAGCAAGGATATGCATATTCTTGGTACCATTTGAAAGGACACACTTTGAAGTTTGTGGAAATGTGAAAGGAATGTAGGAGAATATAACACATTGATGGTTGTAAAGTCGTCTCAAATAAAACTGTAAAGGACCTCGGCATTACTCTGGACCCTGATCTCTCTTTTGACGAACATATCAAGACTGTTTCAAGGACAGCTTTTTCCCATTTACATAACATTGCAAAAATCAGAAGTTTTCTGTCCAATAATGATGCAGAAAAATTAATCCATGCTTTTGTAACTTCTAGATTAGACTACTGCAATGCTCTACTTTCCGGCTACCCGGATAAAGCACTAAATAAACTTCAGTTAGTGCTAAATATGGCTGCTAGAATCTTGACTAGAACCAAAAAATGTGATCATATTACTCCAGTGCTAGCCTCCATACACTGGCGTCCTGTTAAGGCAAGGGCTGATTTCAAGGTTTTACTGCTAACCTACAAAGCATTACATGGGCTTGCTCCTACCTATCTTTCCGATTTGGTCCTGCCGTACATACCTACACGTACGCTACGGTCACAAGACGCAGGCCTCCTAATTGTCACTAGAATTTCTAAGCAAACAGCTGGAGGCAGGGCTTTCTCCTATAGAGCTCCATTTTTTATGGAATGGTCTGCCTACCCATGTGAGAGACGCAGACTCGGTCTCAACCTTTAATTCTTTACTGAAGAGTCATCTCTTCATTAGGTCATATGATTGAGTGTAGTCTGGCCCAGGGGTGTGAAGGGGAACGGAAAGGCTCTGGAGCAACGACCCGCCCTTGCTGTCCCTGCCTGGCCGGTTCCCCTCTCTCCACTGGGATTCTCAGCCTCTAACCCAATTACAGGGGCTGAGTCACTGGCTTACTGGTGCTTTTTCATGCCGTCCCTAGGATGGGTGCGTCACTTGAGTGGGTTGAGTCGCTGACGTGATCTTCCTGTCTGTGTTGGCGCTCCCCCTTGGGTTGTGCCGTGTCGGAGATCTTTGTGGGCTATACTCGGCCTTGTCTCAGGATGGTAAGTTGGTGGTTGAAGATATCCCTCTAGTGGTGTGGGGGCTGTGCTTTGACAAAGTGGGTGGGGTTATATCCTTCCTGTTTGGCCCTGTCCGGGGGTATCATCGGATGGGGCCACAGTGTCTCCTGACCCCTCCTGTCTCAGCCTCCAGTATTTATGCTGCAGTAGTTCTTGTCTCAGGGGGCTAGGGTCAGTTTGTTATATCTGGAGTACTTCTCCTGTCTTATCCAGTGTCCTGTGTGAATTTAGGTATTCTCTCTCTAATTCTCTTTCTCTTTCTCTCTCTCGGAGGACCTGAGCCCTAGGACCATGCCTCAGGACTACCTGGCATGATGACTCCTTGCTGTCCCCAGTCCACCTGGCATTGATGCTGCTCCAGTTCCAACTGTTCTGCTTGCGGCTATGGAACCCTGACCTGTTCACCGGACGTGCTACCTGTGCCAAACCTGCTGTTTTCAACTCTCTAGAGACAGCAGGAGCGGTAGAGATACTCTTAATAATCGGCTATGAAAAGCCAACGGACCTTTACTCCTGAGGTGCTGACTTGCTGCATCCTCGACAACTACTGTGCTTATTATTATTTGACCATGCTGGTCATTTATGAACATTTGAACATCTTGGCCATGTTCTGTTATAATCTCCACCCGGCACAGCCAGAAGAGGACTGGCCACCCCTCATAGCCTGGTTCCTCTCTAGATTTCTTCCTAGGTTTTGGCCTTTCTAGGGAGTTTTTCCTAGCCACCGTGCTTCTACACCTGCATTTCTTGCTGTTTGTGGTTTTAGGCTGGGTTTCTGTACAGCACTTTGAGATATCAGCTGATGTAAGAAGGGCTATATAAATACATTTGATTTGAAATTTGATTGATTTGGAGCAAAGGTGGCCCATAGTTTTTTTTTCCTCTGGTTGCACATTTAACATCCTGTCAAAAATTTGGTAAAATGGATTTAAGTTTCCCTGCATTAAAGTCCCCGGCTACTAGGAGCGCCGCCTCTGGGTGAGCGTTTTCTTGTTTGCTTATGGAGGAATACAGCTCATTCAATGCTGTCTTAGTGCCAGCCTCTGACTGTGGTGGTATGTAAACAGCTATGAAAAATACAGATGAAAACCCTCTAGGCAGATAGTGTGGTCTACAGCTTATCATGAGATACACTACCTCGGGCGAGCAATAGCTCGAGACTTCCTTAGATATCGTGCACCAACTGTTATTTAAAAAAATACATAGTCCGCCGCCCCTTGTCTTACCAGACGCCGTTGTTCTATCCTGCCGGTACAGCGTATAACGAGCCAGCTGTATGTTGATAGTGTCGTCATTCAGCCATGACTCCGTGAAGCATAAGATATTACAGTTTTGAATGTCCCGTTGGTAGTTTAGGTCATCTACTTTATTCTCCAAAGATTGCACGTTTGCTAGCAGAACGGAAGGAAGTGGGGATTTATTCGATCGCCTATGAATTCTCAGAAGGCAGCCTGCCCTTTAGCCCCTTTTTCTCCGCCTCCTCTTCACGCATTCACAGGGATCTGGGCCTGTTCTCGAGAAAGCAGTATATAGTTCACGTCGGGCTCGTCAGACTCGTTAAAGGCAAAAATGGATTCTGCCAGTCCGTGGTGAGTAATCACAGTCCTGATGTTCAGAAGTTATTTTTGGTCGTAAGAGATGGTAGCGGCAACATTATGTACAAAATAAGTACAAAAATAAGTTACAAAAACTCAAATAAACAAATAAAAAACATATTGGGTTGGGGAAAAAGCCTGCCTTCATCTCCGGCGCCATCTTTCGATTCTCAGAGGCTACTGGGAACATATCTCAGTCCTCGTGATCAAAACCTACTTGAAGCATGGATTCCAATTGGTCAGACCAGCGTTGAATGGACCTTAGCACAGGTACTTCCTGTTTGAGTTTCTGCCTGCAGGAAGGGAGGAGAAAAATGGAGTAGTGATCAGATTTGCCGAAGGGAGGGCGGTGGAGGGCCTTGTAGGCATTTCGAAAAGTTGAGTAGCAGTGGTCCACTGTTGGTTGAACTTCGGTAGCATTTACCTCAAAGTTTCTTTGTAAAAATCCCCAGCTACAATAAATGCGGCATCAAAGTATGTGGTTTCCAGTTTGCATGAAGTCCAGTCTAGTTCTTTGAGGGCTATTTTGGTATCGGCTTGAGGGGGAATATACATGGCTGTGACTATAACTGAAGAGAAATCTCTTAGGAGGTACAGTAATACAGTCTGCTTTTGATTGTGAGGTATTCTAGGTCGGGTGAACAAAAGGTCTTGAGTTTCTGTATGTTATCACAATCACACCATGAGTGGTTAATCATGAAACATACACCCCCGCCTTTCTTCTTCCCGGAGGGTTCTTTATTCCTATCTGCTGGAAGGAGATCCTTGCCCTGAGCTCATCTACTTTAATGTACTCGGAAGCGGTCGATGGTGTGCACGCGTCCTGAGTTGGACTAGAAGTCCACTCCGAATACCAAATACCGGTGTTTTGGAGCAGCCTCTGGAATAAATTAAACTGCCTTGAGGGGTGCGAACAAAGGACCCAATTCGGGAAATCATATTCTTGGTCGTAATGCTGGTGAGTTACCGCCGCTCTGATATCCAAAAAGTTATTTTCGGCTGTATGTAATAACATTAAAACATTACTGGGCTAATGATGTAAGAAATAACACACACACACAAAATACTGCAATGTTGCAAAGTTGCTTATGAGCTAGAAGCAGAGGTGCCATATCTGTCGACTCCATCTTACTGGGAAAGTCAAGCTATATTAGAATTAAATTGAATTCAAGCTATATTATAAGTAAATAGAATTTAAGCTATATTAGAATTAAATAGAATTCAAGCTATTTTAGCTCAAACCCAGACAGGAACTATTATTTTAGCAGGTGACCTAAATCAAGCATTCAGCAAGTTAGACAGACATAACAGCAAAAGAAAAGGGAAATTCAAGGAACCAAAGATGCTGAACAATTTAATCTTTACAAATATTTTACAGGACACCTGGAGATTATTATTCTCAACTACAAATTACTACTCTTTTTTTTCTCAAACTAAGAAAAGCTATTCAAGAATTGACAACATTTTTATTTCCATAAATGCACCCAACAATATACTGGGTTCTAAAATCCATGATATAGTGATATCAGATAATTCTCCTACATCATGCTGAATTACACCAACAGAAAATATACTTAGTGACTGAATAATTATGGAGAATTAACAGACCGCATCTTCAAGAAACAAAATGTATTAAACACGTAAACAAAAAAATGAAGACCATTACCGTCACAAATGTAGACATAGAGCACAGAGAAAAGCTGACCATCAACATCATTTGGGATGTTTTTAACCTGTTTGGTGCAGGTGTTTTCGCTGTAAAACATTTAAAAAATCGGACATGTTGGCTGGATTCACAAGATGTTTATCTTTCATATGCTGTATTGGACTTGTTAATGTGTGAAAGTTAAATATTTCAAAAATATATATTTTGAATTTCGCGCCCTGCACTTGAAGTGGCTGTTGTCATATTGTGCCCGGCTTCGGGCTTGCAGCACAAAGAAGTTAAGGCGTACATTAGGGTAATTATAATCTCATACTAAAAGTTACATCTGAGTTAGAAATAAAAATGTCATAAAAATAAAAATAGTTGTCCATAAAATACACTACCATTCAAAACACGTACTCATTCAAGGGTTTTTCTTTATTTTTACTATTTTCCACATTGTAGAATAATAGTGAAGACATCAAAACTATGAAATAACACAAATGGAATCATGTACTAACCAAAGAAGTGTTAAACAAATCATAATATATTTTATATTTGAGATTCTTCAATGTAGCCACCCTTTGCCTTGATGACAGCTTTGCACACTCTTGGCATTCTCTCAACCAGCTTCATGAGGTAGTCACCCAGAATGCATTTAAATAAACAGGTGTGCCTTGTTAAAAGTTAGTTTGTGGAATTTCGTTCCTTCTTAATGCGTTTGAGCCAATCAGTTGTGTTGTGAAAAGGTATGGGTGGTATAAAGAAGATAGCCCTATTTGGTAAAAGACCAAGCCCATTTTATGTCAAGAACAGCACAATTAAGCAAAGAGAAATGACAGCCCATCATTACTTTAAAGCGAGACCGCACCGAAAATAATGGCGGAATATGAGTTTTACATTTTTCAATAGAACAACGAATTAACATCATAAATAGTTCTTACTTTTTGATGAGCTCCCATCAGAATCTTGGGCAAGTTGTCCATTTTCCAAAAGAATCGTTGCTCGGTTGTAGATTGTCGCCTTCAACGTTGGAATTAGCAGTAAACTTTAGCCATGTGGGCCAGACGTGCCCAACTCCATAGAACGCAGCACAAATAAATACCCGAAATTCGCAATATACTGATATAAACTGATATAACTCGGTTTAAAATAACAACATTATGATGTCTTTAACACCTATATCGAATAAAAACAGAGCCGGATATATCTAAGGGCTATAACGGGAGCTTTCTAGATCGACATCCTGAGGTCCTTTTTGCGTCATGGCGAAGAGAAGAAAGGAAGGACCCCACGTTGCCAGCCCATTTATAAGCTCTCAGATCTGCCTAGCAACACCATTTCAATTCTCACTATTCGCTGACATCCAGGGGAAGGCGTATGCAGTGCATCTCAACCAATAGAAGACAGGCAAATTAATAAACGGACCTCAGAACAGCCTGCAGATTTCAGCATTCTCACATCCTCATAGGAAAATTGCTCCAACTCGAGTTCTGTTTTACTCACAGATATAATTCAAACGGTTTTAGAAACTAGAGAGTGTTTCCTATCCAATAGTAATAATAATATGCATATTGTACGAGTACGAGGCAGTTTAATTTGGGAACGAAATTATTCCAAAGTGCAAACAGCACCCCCTATTGAGAAAAGGTTAACCAGGTAGGTCAGTTGAGAACAAGTTCTCATTTACAACTGCGACCTGAAAGTTGCATATCGAGGCGGCTATTCGATGCTAATTCAGTACGCCACAGGAAGTTTTTGTGCTGATCAAGGGCAGTCAAGTCTGGAGTGAACCAAAGGCTATATCTGTTCTTAGTTCTACATTTTTTGAATGGGGCATGCTTGTTTAAGATGGTGAGGAAAGCACTTTTAAAGAATAACCAGGCATCCTCTATTGACGGGATGAGGTCAAAATCCTGCCAGGATACCCTGGCCAGGTCGTTTAGAAAGGTCTGCTTGCTGAAGTGTTTTAGGGAGCGTTTGACAGTGATGAGGGGTGGACATTTGACCGCGGACCCATTACAGACGCAGGCAATGAGGCAGTGATCGCTGAGATCCTGGTTGAAAACAGCGGAGGTGTATTTAGAGGGAAAGTTGATCAGAATTATATCTATGAGGGTGCCCGTGTTTACGGATTTAGGGTTGTACCTGGTAGGTTCCTTGATAATTTGTGTGAGATTGAGGGCATCTAGCTTAGATTGTAGGATGGCCGCAGTGTTTAGCATATCCCAGTTTAGGTCACCTAACAGTACGAACTCTGAAGATAAATTGGGGGCAATCAATTCACATATGGAGTCCAGAGGACAGCTGGGGGCTGAGGGTCTATAACAAGCGGCAACACTGAGAAACTTATTTCTGGAAAGGTGGCTTTTTAAAAGTAGAAGCTCAAACTGTTTGGGCACAGACCTGGATAGCATGACAAAACTCTGCAGACTATCTCTGCAGTAGATTGCGGCTCCGCCCCCTTTGGCAGTTCTATCTTGGTGGAAAATGTTGTGGTTGGAGATGGAAATTTAAGAATTTTTGGTGGCCTTCCTAAGCCAGGATTCAGACACAGCTAGGACATCAGGGTTGGCGGAGTGTGCTAAAGCAATGAATAAAACAAACTTAGGGAGGAGGCTTCTGATGTTAACATGGATGAAACCAAGGCTTTTACGGTTACAGTAGTCAACAAATGATAGAGCCTGGGGAATAGGTGTGGTACAGGGGTATAAAGGGCCTGGGTTAATCTCTACATCACCAGAGGAACAGAGGAGGAGTAGGGTAAGGGTACGGCTATAAGAACTGGTCGTCTAGTGCGTTGGGAACAGAGAATAAAAGGGGCAGCTTTCTGGGCGAGGTAGAATAGATTCAGGGCATAATGTACAGACAAGGGTATGGTAGGATGTGAGTAGAGTGGAGGTAAACCTAGGCGTGAGGACCGCCACAGGAAAGGAAGACCCAGAGTTACCTCTGCTTCAGAGGATAAGTGAATTAGAGTTACCATCCTCGGAATTTGCAGCCCAAATAAATGCTTCACAGAGATCAAGTAATATACACATCTCAAAATCAACTGTTCAGAGGAGACTTCATGAATCAACCACTACTAAAGGACACCAATAATAAAAAGAGACTTGCTTGGGCCAAGAAACATGAGCACTGTGTCACGCCTGCTCCTGCTCCCCTTCTCTACCGCTTGAGAGCGCCAGGCTGCCCATCAAACACACTTGTCACCATCATTACGAGAATCAGCACTTCACTGGACTCTCTCTTTATCTGTTTTTTCTTCAGTTTAACTTCTTTGGGCTGCAAGCCCGAAGCCGGGCACAATATGACAACAGCCACTTCAAGTGCAGGGCGCGAAATTCAAAATATATTTTTTTGAAATATTTAACTTTCACACATTAACAAGTCATATACAGCATATGAAAGATAAACATCTTGTGAATCCAGCCAACATGTCCGATTTTTAAAATGTTTTACAGCGAAAACACCACATATATTTATGTTAGCTCACCACCAAATACAAAAAAGGACAGACATTTTTCACAGCACAGGTGGCATGCACAAAGCCAACCTAACTAACCAAGAACCAACCAAACTAACCAAGAAACAACTTCATCAGATGACAGTCTTATAACATGTTATACAATAAATCTATGTTTTGTTCGAAAAATGTGCATATTTGAGGTATAAATCAGTTTTACATTGCAGCTACCATCACAGCTACCGTCACAAATAGGACCGAAGCAGCCAGAGTAATTACAGACACCAACGTCAAATACCTAAATACTCATCATAAAACATTTCTGAAAAATCGATGGTGTATAGCAAATTAAAGACAAACATCTTGTGAATCCAGACAATATTTCCGATTTTTAAGTGTTTTACAGCGAAAACACAATATAGCATTATATTAGCTTACTACAATAGCCTACCACACTACCGCATTCATTCATCAAGGCACGTTAGCGATAGCAATAGGCACGTTAGCTATAGCGAATAAACCAGCAAAAGATATATAATTTTTGGCTAACCTTGATAAGCTTCATCAGATGACAGTCCTATAACATCAGGTTATACATACACTTGTCACGTTCCTGACCTATTTCTGTTAGTTTGTTGTATGTGTTAGTTGGTCAGGACGTGAGTTTGGGTGGGCATTCTATGTTTTCTGTTTCTATGTTGGTTTAAGGGTTGCCTGGTATGGCTCTTAATTAGAGGCAGGTGTTTGGCGTTTTCCTCTAATTGAGAGTCATATTTAGGTAGGTTGTTTCACAGTGTTCGTTGTCGGTGGTTGTCTCCTGTGTCAGTGTTTGTCGCACCATACGGGACTGTTCGGTTTGTTTTGTACATCGTCATTTTGTGTAGTCTATTTTCCCTGTTCGTGCGTTCTTCGTGTTTAATGTAAGTTCGTCGTCCAGGTCTGTCTACTCCGTTTGTTGTTTTGTTAGTTATAGTGAAGTTCGTTTTTTTTTTCGTCTTTTCTTTAAATAAATTATGTGTTCACAACCCGCTGCGCCTTGGTTCCATCACTCTTCAACCGAAGAGGAGGAGGACCACCGTTACAACACTTATGTTTTGTTCAAAAATGTGCATATTTAGAGCTGAAATCAGTGGTTATACATTGTGCTAACGTAGCATCTTTTTCCCAGAATGTGCGGATATTTTTATGGCACTAAACTATTCTGACCAAATAACTATACATAAACGTTACTAAAAAATACATGTTGTATAGGAAATGATAGATACACAAGTTCTTAATGCAATCGCCGTGTTAGAATTCTAAAAATAACTTCATTACGACATCCAGCTTAGGTATAGCGAGAGAGTACACAAAATCTGGGCGCAAACGACTATTTCACATGTTCGACAGATATATGAAATAGCATCATAAAATGGGTCCTACTTTTGATGATCTTTCATCAGAATGTTGTACAAGGGTTCCTTTGTCGGGAACAATCGTTGTTTGGATTTAGAATGTCCTGTTCTCCAGTCAATTAGCACGGAAAGCTAGCAAAGTGGCGCGAAGCTCTCCTTCCTGAACAAAGGCACACAACGCAACACGCCTAACGTCCCGAAAAAATTTCAATAATCTAATAAAACTATATTGAAAAAACATACTTTACTATGATATTGTCACATGTATCAAATAAAATCAAAGCCGGAGATATTAGTCGTCTATAACGACAGCTTATCAGAAGGCAAAACCAGGTCCCTTCACACGCTCTCCAGAAAACTGGAAACACGTCATGCCGAGAGCTTTTATTCAACCCCAGATCAAGTTATTCACTCCATTTCTTCTCTCACTGCCTGTCGACATCTAGTGGAAGACATATGAAGTGCATGTATTCTAATAAATATCAAGGACATTTATAGGCAGGCCCTAGAACAGAGCATCGATTTCAGATTTTCCACTTCCTGTCAGGAAGTTTGCTGCAAAATGAGTTCTGTTTAACTCACAGATATAATTCAAACGGTTTTAGAAACTAGAGAGTGTTTTCTATCCAATAGTAATAATAATATGCATATTGTACGAGCAAGAATTGAGTATGAGGCCGTTTGAAATGGGCACCTTTTATCCGGCTACTCAATACTGCCCCTGCAGCCCAAACAGGTTAATCCCCATGTCAGCATTAATGTCGTTGTTTCCCTTGTCCAGACGGTGTCCGTGTTTTGTTTCATGTTTGTTATTTAATAAATATTCACTCCCTGTACTTGCTTCTTGTCTCCCAGCATCTGTTCTCTCACAATGGACATTAGACCGGTGAAAATCTGGCTTTTGGTCTGATACGTCCAAATGTGAGATTTTTGGTTCCAACTGTTGTTTCTTTGTGAGACGCAGAGTAGGTGAACGGATGATCTCCGCATGTGTAGTTCCCACCGTGAAGCATGGAGGAGGAGGTGTGATGGTGTGGGGTACTTTGCTGGTGACACTGTCAGTGATTTATTTAGAATTCAAGGCACACTTAACCAGCATGGCTACCACAGTATTCTGCAGTGACACGCCATCCCATCTGGTTTGCACTTAGTGGGACTATCATTTTTTTCCAACAGGACAATGACCCAACACATCTCCAGGCTGTATAAGGGTTATTTGACCATGGAGAGTTATGGAGTGCTGCATCAGATGACCTGGCCTCCACAATCACCCGACCTCAACCCAATTGAGATGGTTTGGGATGAGTTTGACTGCAGAGTAAAGGAAAAGCAGCCAACAAGTGCTCAGCATATGTGGGAACTTCTTAAATACTGTTGGAAAAGCATGCCAGGTGAAGCCGGGTGAGAGAATGCCAAGAGTGTGCAAAGCTGTCATCAATGCAAAGGGTGGCTACTTTGAAGAATCTTAAATATAAAATATATTTTGATTTGTTTAACACTTTTTTGGTTACTACATGATTCCAGATGTGTTATTTCATAGTTGTGATGTCTTCACTTCTACTCTACAATGTAGAAAATAGTAAAAAAAAATAAGAAAAACCCTTGAATGAGTAGGTGTTCTAAAACTTTTGACCTGTAGTGTACATTTACAGGGTAAAGAAGAAAATAACATTTCTGAATTTAAGCAGAAATATCATCTTTTACTTTTGAAGAGAGCTAACTACAAGTTAAACTCAAATAAAGCATATTATTTAATGGCAAATAAACCTGGTAAACACTTCGCAGCCCTTACAAAAAAATACTCCCAAAACCAGTTATAATTTTAAAAGATAATGCTTTAATTAGGAACAGTAATGCTATTAATAACCATTTTAACAGCTTCTATGAGAATCTATGTCAATCTGAATTAAATAACAGTTGGACTGATTCTACAGCTTTCTTAGACTCAATAACCCTGAAGCAACTATCAGCAGATTGAAAAATCACCCCAAAATGAATATGAGACACTGTTAAAACATTCACGATGAGAAAAGCACCAGAGATGGATGGCTTTCCTATAGAATTTTATTTTATATTCTGGGACAAAGTAGCATCCCTATTTACTCAAATGACAACACGTCACTCAATTCAGTACTTCCTAGTTCCATATATCAAAACATGATTTCAGTTATATTAAAACCAGGAAAATCTACAGAGTCCCCTGTAGATTACAGACCCATAAATGTAATACATTGTAACAATAAAATAATAACATAACTCATTACAACCGAATGGAAAAAGTATGACCAGACTTAATACATATTAATCAAACAGGGTTTATAAAAAGTAGACACTTACAAAGAAATTCAATAACATGTTTTAGTATAATACAGTACACTAAAAAACAAGATGTAGATTTTGGCTGTTGATGTGGAAAAGGCTTTCGACCGTCTTGAGTGGCCTTTTATTTTAAAAGGTGGCAGCATTCAACTTCCCAGCTGAAATAATACATTTCACAAAAATATTATACAGTGCATTCGGAAAGTATTCAGACCCCTTCACTTTTTCCACAATTTGTTATGTTACAGCCCTATTCTAAAATTGATACAATTGTTTATTTCCCCCCTCATCAATCTACACACAATACCCCATAATGACAAAAACAGATGTTGAAGGTAGGAAACATCTCCACTTCGCTGACCCTCAACACTGGGGCCCCACAAGGTTGTGTGCTCAGCCCTCTCCTGTACTCCCTGTTCACCCACGACTGTGTGGCCATGTATGCCTCCAACTCAATCATCAAGTTTGCAGACGAGACAACTGTAGTGCGCTAGATCACCAACAACGACGAGACAGCCTACAGGGAAGAGGTGAGGGCACTCAGAGTGTGGTGTCAGGAAAACAACCTCTCACTCAACGTCAACAAAACAAAGGAGATGATCGTGGACTTCAGGAAACAGCAGAAGGAGCACCCCCCTATCCACATTGAAGGGGCAGCAGTGGAGAAGGTGGAAAGTTTTAAGTTCCTAGCCATACATATCACAGACAAACTGAAATGGTCCACCCACACAGACAGTGTGGTGAAGAAGGCGCAACAATGCCTCTTCAACCTCAGGAGGCTTTAGAAATTTGACCTGTCACCCAAAACCCTGACAAACCTTTACAGATGCACAATCGAGAGCATCCTGTCGGGCTGTATCACAGCCTGGTATGGCAACTGCACTGCCCTCAACTGCAAGGCTCTCCAGAGGGTGGTGCGGTCTGCACAACGCATCACCGGGGGCAAACTACCTGCCCTCCATGACACCTACAGCACCCGATGTCACAGGAAGGCCAAAAAGATCATCTAGGACAACAACCACCTTAGCCACTGCCTGTTTACATCGCTATCATATGATGCTTAATATGTGACAACAAACAAAAAATACTGTTTATAAAGATAACTTTATCACATTACTCAACAATATAAACACAGATCTAAGTAAATGGAATAATCTCCCCATAAATCTTACAGGTAGAATAAATCTCTTTAGAATGGCATGGCTACCCAAGTTTTTTATTTATACTTGGTAATACCAATTACTCCACCGAAGACATTCTTTAAAAAGTATACTCTGCCATAACATACTTTATATGGGCAAATAAAACTCAGAATAAAAAGGGAAGTTTTACATGTCCCTAAATCTGAGGGTGGGTTTAACCTTCCAGATTTGGAATTGTATCAACTCCCCACCCAAGGCTTTTACTTGCGTCATCTTGTTAAATGCACTAAAGAGGAACAATGGGTACAATTGAAGGTGTGCATGCTCATCCCCAGAATCGTTTCACATGTTTTCAAATATATGCAACTTAAAAGTTTTATATCACCAAATATTGAACTGAAAGATTTTGGACATCAGAGCAATGTTGAGGGAATCCTATTTGAGTCAGAAAAACATACCCATATGATAGGTAAGATATACAAAACCTTGAATAGAGCCTATCCAACTGACAATCTCTTCCACAGAAATATGAACTATTGGAACCAAGACTTAAAATAACTGATATTGGCACGAGATGGAGGGAGAGTTGGAACATAAAACAACATTACAGTTAACAAAAATGTACGCTTAATCCAGTATAAACTAATCTATAGAATGTATTAAACAAAATAGAAAATGTACAAATTCTACAGCACAATGGCAGAGTCATGTTTCGAATATGAAACTAACACTGACTCAATAAATGTTCATTGTTTTTGTCTATGTACAGCACCAGAAGTTTGGACACACCTACTCATTCAAGGGTTTTTCTTTGTTTTTACTATTTTCCACATTGTAGAATAATAGTGAAGACATCAAAACTATCAAAATAACACATTTGGAATCATGTAGTAACCAGAAGCAGTGGATTCTTCCCTGCTGAGCGGCCTTTCAGGTTATGTTGATATAGGACTCATTTTACTGTGGTTATAGATACTTTTGTACCTGTTTCCTCCAGCATCTTCACACGGTCCTTTGCTGTTGTTCTGGGATTGATTTGCACTATTCGCACCGAAGTACGTTCATCTCTAGGTGACTTTCCTGAGCAGTATGACGGCTGCGTGGTCCCATGGTGTTTATACTTGCGTACTATTGTTTGTACAGATGAACGTGGTACTGTCACGTTCCTGACCTATTTTTATGTTATTTTGATTATGTTTAGTTGGTCAGGGCGTGAGTTGGGGTGGGCATTGTATGTTGTGTGTGTTTGGTTAGTACATGGGTGTTGCATGTGTATGGGATAGGCTTGACAACATTGACTGCCTTTACAGAAACACCCACCACAACAGGACCAAGCGGATTGAGGAGAGAGAGAAGGATATACAGCAATGGGGAAAAGAGGAATGGACGTGGGAGGAGATTCTGGACGGGGAAGGACCCTGGGCAGAACCAGAGGAGTGTCGCCGCCCCAAAGCGGAGCTGGAGGCAGCAAAGGCGGAGAGGAGGTTTTATGAGGCAAAAGCAAGGCAGAGCGGCTGGAAGCCTGAGAGGCTCACCCAAAAATTTCTTGGGGGGGGGGCTAAAGGGGAGTGTGGCGAAGCCGGGTTGGATACCTGAGCCAACTCCCCGGGCTTGCCGTGGAGTAAGAGGGCGTCGTACTGGTCAGACACCGTGTTATGCGGTAAAGCGCACGGTGTCCCCAGTACGCGTGCTTAGCCCAGTGCGGGCTATTCCACCTTGCCGCACTGGGAGGGCTAGGTTGGGCACCGAGTGCCATGAAGCCGGCCCAACGTATCTGGTCTCCAGTACGTCTCCTCGGGCCGGCGTACATGGCACCAGCCTTACAGGTGGTGTCCCCGGTTCGCCTGCATAGGCCAGTGCGGGCTATTCCACCTCGCCGCACTGGCAGGGCTACGGGGACCATTCAACCTGGTAGGGTTGGGGAGGCTCGGTGCTCAAGAGCACGTGTCTTCCTTCACGGTCCGGTATATCCGGCGCCACCTTCTCACCCCAGCTCAGTACCACCAGTGCCTACACCACGCACCAGGCTTCCAGTGCATCTCCAGAGCCCTGTTCCTCTTCCACGCACTCTCCCTATGGTGCGGGTCTCCAGCCCGGTGCCTCCAGTTCCGGTACCACGCACCAGGCCTGGAGTGCGCCACGAGAGTCCAGTGTGCCCAGTTCCTGTTCCCCGCACTCGCCCTGAGGTGCGTGCCCACGGCCCGGTGCCTCCAGTTCCGGTACCACGCACCAGGCCTATAGTGCGTCTCAGCCGGCCAGAGTCTGCCGTCTGCCTAGCGCCAGAGCCGTCCTGCCATGACCAGCCAGAGCCGTCCTGCCATGACCAGCCAGAGCCGTCCTGCCATGACCAGCCAGAGCCGTCCTGCCATGACCAGCCAGAGCCGTCCTGCCATGACCAGCCAGAGCCGTCCTGCCATGACCTGCCAGAGCCGTCCTGCCATGACCTGCCAGAGCCGTCCAGCCAGGACCTGCCAGAGCCGTCCAGCCAGGACCTGCCAGAGCCGTCCAGCCAGGACCTGCCAGAGCCGTCCAGCCAGGACCTGCCAGAGCCGTCCAGCCAGGACCTGCCGGAGTCCCTCAGCCAGGACCTGCCGGAGTCCCTCAGCCAGGACCTGCCGGAGTCCCTCAGCCAGGACCTGCCGGAGTCCCTCAGCCAGGACCTGCCGGAGTCCCTCAGCCAGGACCTGCCGGAGTCCCTCAGCCAGGACCTGCCGGAGTCCCTCAGCCAGGACCTGCCGGAGTCCCTCAGCCAGGACCTGCCGGAGTCCCTCAGCCAGGACCTGCCGCCCCTTGTCCCGGTGCTGCCCCTTGTCCCGGTGCTGCCCCTTGTCCCGGTGCTGCCCCTTGTCCCGGTGCTGCCCCTTGTCCCGATGCTGCCCCTTCAGTTAGGTGGGTTTAGTTGGAGGGTGGTCATTGGGTGGGGGATACGGAAGCGGGGAGTGACTATGGTGGTGTGGGGACAGCGTCCAGAGCCGGAGCCACCACCGTGGACAGATGCCCACCCAGACCCTCCCCTAGACTTTTGGTGGTGCGTTCGGAGTACGCACCTTGAGGGGGGGGTTATGTCACGTTCCTGACCTATTTTTATGTTATTTTGATTATGTTGGGGTGGGCATTGTATGTTGTGTGTGTTTGGTTAGTCCATGGGTGTTGTATGTGTATGGGATAGTGTTTGTTAGGTTGTCTAGTTATGTCTATGGCTGCCTAGATTGGGTCTCAATCAGAGACAGCTGTCATTCATTTGTCTCTGATTGGTAGCCAGATTTAAGGTAGCCATAGGCAGTAGGCTTTTGTTGGGTGTTTGTTCCTGTGTCCTCACAGGACAGTTGAAGGTTAGTCTCATTTGTTGTTTTGTAGTTTTGTAGTGTATTGTTTTGCTGTTTTCATTAAAAGATGGCTTATTTCCCTCAATCCGCATCTTGGTCCTATCCATGCTCCTCCTCGTTTGAGGAGGAGAACAACATTGACTGCCTTTACAGGTACCTTCAGGCATTTGGAAATTTCTCCCAAGGATAAACCAGACTTGTGGAGGTCTACAATTGTATTCTGAGGTATTGGCTGATTTTTTTTAGCTTTTCCCAGGATGTCAAGCTAAGAGGCACTGAGTTTGAAGGTAGGCCTTGAAATGCATCCACAGGTACACCTCCAATTGACTCAAATGATGACAGTCAGAAGCTTCTAAAGCCATGACATAATTTTCTGGAATTTTCCAAGTTGTTTAAAGACACAGTCAACTTACTGTATGTAAACTTCTGACCCACTGGAATTGTGATACAGTGTCTTGTAAGTGAAGTAATCTGTCTGTAAACAATTGTTGGAAAAATGACTTGTGTAATGCACAAAGTAGATGTCCTAACCGACTTGCCAAATATATAGTTTGTTAACAAGACATTTGTGGATTGGTTGAAAAACAAGTTTTAATGACCTAAGTGTATGTAAACTTCCGACTACAACTGTACTTAAAATACATCTGATTTGGAATTTGAATAAAGACTAGCTAAAAATTCTAAATTCAGCATTTTGACATGTCCCTCTGTGCACTCTCTGTGACTTCTCTGAAGATTTTAACCCAATTAACCACCAAATGTCTAAGTCATTTCTGAAGATTATTAGTGATTCATTTTAAGGTAAAAAAAAATATATATATAATAATTTTAAGGTTAACCCTGTTACGTGAACTAAACTCTTAGTATATATACTATGGTGAAACTCTTCCTGTTGAAATAATATTTTCAAAAGAAACATTGAACATCTAATAGTAAAATCATAGTTTAAAAGCAGGTGAGCTGCTTCTACTCCTTTTGTCACACCCTGATCTGTTTCACCTGTCCCTGTGCTTGTCTCCACCCCCTCCATGTGCCGCCCATATTCCCCATTATCCCCTGGGTATTTATACCTGTGTTTTCTGTCTGTCTTTGCCAGTTCATCTTGTTTGCCAAGTCAACCATTGCTTTTCTCTCAGCTCCTGGGTTTCCCCCAGTCTCTCCTTTTCTCGTCCTCCTGGCTATGAACTCTTGCCTGTCCCCGACCTTCCTTTTGTCTATCCCTTGGACTATAATAAATATCAGAGCTCAAACCATTTGCCTCCTGTGTCTGCATCTGGGTCTCGCCTTGTGTCGTTATAACTTTGGTAATTTTCTGATGTTTTGTGGTGGAAAACTGAATGGGTCGAGTATAACGAGGTCACCCTGTTACCCATAGATAAACAGACAAAAGAAAATGCAACAATTAAAACATTTGTAATGCTTGCATTCTATTGCCACTCCCTGTTGCACACAACAAGCTTCCATTTCCTCTGTCACAAGGGGAGTTATGGCTGATTTAAAAATGTAATCTCTTCAAGTGGGAAAACAGGTTTTGTATTAAGTTGAACATGTGCTCGTCATGACAGAGTGTTAAAACTAGTTACACTACCCAAAAGGGACTCATTTTGTGGAATGACTCGTACTCCTTACTGACCATGATGAGAGAGAGAGAGGAGGATGGAGAGGGAATATCAGTGTTGCTTTCCTCTACTCCAACTGAGTCCTCTTCAGTCCCTCCTCCACAATCTCTCTTCTCCCTATGTTTTCTCTCTCCCTCTCTTCTCCCTATGTTCTCTCTCTCCCTCTCTCTTCTCCCTATGTTCTCTCTCTCCCTCTCTCTTCTCCCTATGTTCTCTCTCTCCCTCTCTCTTCTCCCTATGTTCTCTCTCTCCCTCTCTCTTCTCCCTATGTTCTCTCTCTCCCTCTCTCTTCTCCCTATGTTCTCTCTCTCCCTCTCTCTTCTCCCTATGTTCTCTCTCTCCCTCTCTCTTCTCCCTATGTTCTCTCTCTCCCTCTCTCTTCTCCCTATGTTCTCTCTCTCCCTCTCTCTTCTCCCTATGTTCTCTCTCTCCCTCTCTCTTCTCCCTATGTTCTCTCTCTCCCTCTCTCTTCTCCCTATGTTCTCTCTCTCCCTCTCTCTTCTCCCTATGTTCTCTCTCTCCCTCTCTCTTCTCCCTATGTTCTCTCTCTCCCTCTCTCTTCTCCCTATGTTCTCTCTCTCCCTCTCTCTTCTCCCTATGTTCTCTCTCTCCCTCTCTCTTCTCCCTATGTTCTCTCTCTCCCTCTCTCTTCTCCCTATGTTCTCTCTCTCCCTCTCTCTTCTCCCTATGTTCTCTCTCTCCCTCTCTCTTCTCCCTATGTTCTCTCTCTCCCTCTCTCTTCTCCCTATGTTCTCTCTCTCCCTCTCTCTTCTCCCTATGTTCTCTCTCTCCCTCTCTCTTCTCCCTATGTTCTCTCTCTCCCTCTCTCTTCTCCCTATGTTCTCTCTCTCCCTCTCTCTTCTCCCTATGTTCTCTCTCTCCCTCTCTCTTCTCCCTATGTTCTCTCTCTCCCTCTCTCTTCTCCCTATGTTCTCTCTCTCCCTCTCTCTTCTCCCTATGTTCTCTCTCTCCCTCTCTCTTCTCCCTATGTTCTCTCTCTCCCTCTCTCTTCTCCCTATGTTCTCTCTCTCCCTCTCTCTTCTCCCTATGTTCTCTCTCTCCCTCTCTCTTCTCCCTATGTTCTCTCTCTCCCTCTCTCTTCTCCCTATGTTCTCTCTCTCCCTCTCTCTTCTCCCTATGTTCTCTCTCTCCCTCTCTCTTCTCCCTATGTTCTCTCTCTCCCTCTCTCTTCTCCCTATGTTCTCTCTCTCCCTCTCTCTTCTCCCTATGTTCTCTCTCTCCCTCTCTCTTCTCCCTATGTTCTCACTGTCAGTATGTTTGTTTTTGTGTTGTAAATTGCACATACAGTTGAAGTAGGACGTTTACATACACTTATGTCGGAGTCATTAAAACTCGTTTTTCAACAACTCCACAAATGTATTGTTAACAAACTATAGTTTTGGCAAGTCGGTTAGGACATCTACTTTGTGCATGACACAAGTAATTTTTTCAACACTTGTTTACAGACAGATTATTTCACTTATAATTCACTGTTTCACAATTCCTGTGGGTCAGAAGTTTACATACACTAAGTTGACTGTGCCTTTAAACAACTTGGAAAATTCCAGAAAATTGGCTTCAGAAGCTTCTGATAGGCTAATTGACATCATAAATAATTCTCTCTACTATTACTCTGACATTTCACATTCTTAAAATAAAGTGGTGATCCTAACTGACCTAAGACAGGGAATTTTTACTTGGATTAAATGTCAGGAATTGTGAAAAGCTGAGTTTAAATGTATTTGGCTAAGGTGTATGTAAACTTCTGACTTCAACTGTATCTTCAGCCACAATACCTGGCTCTTAGGCCCCTAGGTCCTGCATACCACCCCCTTTCTCTCCTCTCTCCCCCACAGCAGAATCAAAGTACTGGGCGTGTAGCTTCTCATTAGCATGTAGCCTATGCATCAGCATGTAATGGTCTTCCATGCTAAAAGCCTGGCCCCTGCTGTTAGCCTGGGGAATAACCACAGGTACATCCAACCCACACTGCCACAGTCTGCCAGGGGAAGGACTGGAGGTGGAAATCAACTATGACTGAAGAGATGAAGAACAAAGAGTATAAAGCACAGCTTTAGGAAATGTTAGAAAATGGTACAACATGTTATTGACAATTTTCAATAATGACAATACACAAACACACATGTGCACACTCACACACACACAGACCCCTGTACAGATTCCAACGTAATGAGATCAGGCTGAGCTGAACCCGAAGCCAATCACCCTCACGCAACACACACTCAGAATGACATGGTTACTCATCGGCCTCTGAACCTACCTATAAGACGGGCCTTTTAAACTGGGGGTTATTTTTTCCTTTGTGACACATAAATACATTAATGTTGACAATGACTGGAAATGCAGTCTTTATGGATTATTTTATTTTCATTCAAGTACACTCCTCATGGACAACTCTAGGTTTTCAATCCAAGAATCTCAGGAGCAGAGCGAGCAGTGGGTACTATGAACAGACTATATACAGTACTTGACCTTACAGTGGCCCTTTGTAGATCCTTCACAGTAATGTCTGTTATCAAAAAAAATGATGTAGAGGAGAGGACAGGAAATGAGAGGAGAGGACAGGAAGAGAGGAGAGGATAGGAAAGGAGAAGAGGAGAGGAGAGTGTGGCTGCAGCTCTCCGTGTCACACGCATAAATTGATGTAGCCATGGTTAAATCTTTGAGTTACTGTACAAATTAATGTGAAATGCCTTGAACGTTCTATTTCCTGCTCATTTTGATCAAACACAACTCACACAATTGTAGACATTGATCCAATAACAATATTTGTCCTTAGTTAATATATGAATAACTTAAGGGTTGGTCTTCTTGTTCCTGATCTGTAGTTGGGGAACTTTTCAGATGCAGGGCTTGACAGCAGCAGAACTGTGATCTCAACACTACAGGAATTAATTAGCTTCTAGATAAACATCTAATCATGCTGAATATCAAGTGTGATTATACCAGCTGTAAAATCTTATCACTGTGATGTTCTACAGGCCACGCTCTATGAAAACCTGCAACCAGCTGCAGAGTTTGATTAAATCTGGCCCTGAGTCCTGCTCGAGGAGGGTTAGCTCCTAACTGGTTTAACTGGCGTACTGCTGCCTGCTGTGGTGGCCTGGTCCCTGAGAAATACACCAATAAGATAAACAACATTTTCTCCTCTGTTGTTAATCAGAGTTGATTCCTCCAGAACAGAACAACTGTGCTGTGTGGTCTGGTTGGGATAATAGAATGTCTGTTAAACATACCCTGCATTCACACAGTCAACAACAACCCCTAAATACTGTGACATGTATTAATGTCATTTTAACAGCCTGTTAAATGTAAAGATGGCCGTGGTAGATGGACAGCCAGAAATGAGGGCATACTGAATCAAGTTCTCTGTCTCTCACCTTGGTGGATCAGTATGGTAGCTCATGACTGATCAGATGTGTGATTTCTCCTTCTAGCCAACCAGAGAGACAGAGAGAGAGAGAGAAGGGGGGGAAAGAGCGAGAGAGTAGGGGGGGAAAGAGCGAGAGAGTAGGGGGAGAGAGGGAGTAGGGGGGATAGAGAGAGTATGAGAAGAGAGTGAAAGAGAGAGAGCGATAGAGGAGAGAGAGTGCTGATCTGTCAGAACACGGCCCTCGTCCATCCTTCATCCCTCCATCCTTTGCTCCACATTCCTGAGTAATTGAGCAGATGATTAGCCTAACAATCAGCAACACAATGCCAGCTGTCTGAACCTCAACCTGCATAAATACAGACAGCGGGCTCAGGTTCATAAGGCACTGCCTGCGTTGGTATCACCCTGCCCTGGTTGGGTCCTGCAAGGGGGGGGGGGGGGGGGGGGGGTTCTTGGGGTGTCACAGTGCAACCAGGCTTTAGGATAGTCCCTATGGCAGTCATAAGCTAAGCTCTATCCCTCACACCATCCCACCCTCTCATCCAAACAGCTCTTCTCTCCTCTAGCAGAGTAGTTGGATCTAATTGTCTGGCAGCGGAGATGAAACAGTGTTTATAGTATTAAGTGTGTGTTTGGTTATGGGGAATATTAGGGACTGTGTTAGGGGTGTGGTTGGTACTTGGTAAGGGCAGTACTCTCTCTGTCAACACCCGTCTCCAATGAAGCATGCTGGGACTGGTAGAGATCACATGTCCCCTGATTAGCCAAATTGGTGGGTTTTCGTGTTTGAAGTGCCACCTAATCCTTCATTAATGAGCATTAGGAACTAACAAGAACATGCAGGCGAGTTAGGAATACACAAGCAGCTGTTATTAACAGGAATCAACAAGCTCAGGTAAAAGAGAATATTTCACTAATGTTGACTTTCTCTCTACTTACTCTGAGGGTTTCAACAGCGAAAACATATTGTTTACATTATTTAAATCTCACCCAGCCTGCTCGTCAAATGTATTCATTTAATCAGACTAAACACATAGTTGAGTTACATCTGACATATGGCTTTACAAATCTCAACCATTGACACGGTTCACTATTCAACCGTTTAAGCGTTTAACTCTGTTCTGCATTTCCTCACCGCAGTGGAATCTACTCTTAGAGAGATGGAGCACTGCAATATGTTTAATTATGTCCAATAAGAAAAAGTGCTGGTATCTCTGAGTCCAGCACGGGCCTGGTGTTTACACTAGCTGTGGCACAGACTGAGGAATATTTGCAGGGAGCTGTGAAATGACTGTAGCATGCATGTGGTCTGTTGGAACTAGCAGCTGGCAGACACTGATGTTAAATCAAAGTTAAATACACAGTGAGACTGCAGGCTCAGATCTACAGTGATGAGTGTTTATGGTCTGTAGTAAGACTATACCCTCCTAACACTTGCTTGGCTAGACTAGACCTACTCTACTTCACCTGACCACCCACTGTGGAAGGAGAATACTCTCTCTACCCCCCACCCTCCCTCTCCCGCTCTGACGGTTTAGTGAACACACTGTAATAAATCCTTAATGATTATGTCAATTTTCGCCCCAGGACTGAAGTATGTAGAGATCATAGAGGCTGGGGGACCAGAGACCAGAGGTGGCTCAGGTTGGGATGTTGGATTTGAGCATAGAAGGTAGGGAGGGGCAGTTCTCCTTGCTGCTCAGTAGGCAAGCACCATGGTCTTGTAGCGGATGCAAGCTTCAAGGTTTGTGCGGAGGAGCGGGGTGACGGCGGGAGAACTTGGGAAGGTTGAACACCAGGTGGGCTGCAGCATTCTGGATAAGTTGCAGGGGTTTGATGGCAGGGAGCCAAGCCAACAGAGAGTTGCAGTAGTCTAGAGAGAAGATGACAAGAGCCTGGATTAGGACCTGCACAGCTTCCTGTGTGAGGCAGGGTCGTAGAGTATGAACCTGCAGGAGCGATTCACTGCTTTGATGTTTGCAGAGAATGACAGGGTGTTGTCCACGGTTACACCAAGGTTCTTTGCACCCTGGGAGGAGGACACCGTGGAGTTTTCAACCATGATGGAGAGGTCTTGGGCAAGCCTCCCAGGAGGAAGAGCATCTCCGTCTTGTCAAGGTTGAGCTTAAGCTGATGGGCCGACATCCAAGCTGAGATATCTGCCAGGGCACACAGAGATAGTGTCGCCACCTGGGTGTCAGAAGGGGGGAGGAGAAAAGTAGTTGAGTGTCATCCGCATAGCAATGATAGGAGAGACAGAGCCGAGTGACTTGGTGTAAAGAGAAAAGAGTAGAGGGCCTAGAACCGAGTCCTGGGGGACACCAGTAGTGAGAGCATACAGTGCACGTCACCTGGTAGGAGCGACCTGCCAGGTCGATTGGAAAAATGAGAAACATCCAATTATACATATTCAATCATACTTACTAACCCTGGCGTGCCTCACAATGTTGTCTCCCAATCTGCATGTGTTATATTATGGAGAGATTGACAGGAAATGTACTTGCTTCCTGGAACACACGTGCACACATGCACACACACCTCCTGCTTAGAACAGTCTGTTAGGGAACAGTGGGTTTGTGACCATCTCAGACATTCATTCATCATTCTAATCAACATTAAGCTCATCATTCTCTGACCTTAATGATAGTTGGAAGGTGATTGCATTGAGTGAAGTGTGACTTGACAGGTTCACTGAGGGGTGAACGAGACTAAACCATTAGGAGGACTATCATCACTACCAGGCCTGGCCAGCTGAGACCCTGTTACCCAGCTCTGTAGGCAGGACAGAAGAATATATTTAGGCCCAAATCCAATAGTTAGCATACTGAAATGATGAATGAATCACTAGACCTGTGGAGAGACAATTGTTATCAACGGACTAAAATATTGAAACATTCAGAATACGTAATACACAAAAAGTAAAGTAAAGACCTACCTGCCTCCTCAAATATACACAAATGCAACCAATTCCATTCACAAACAATAAGTCCCCACCCACCCCTTGACCACATCCCTGTACCCAGGACGCCTAAAACACCATTGTTATTCCCCTGCAGGGGTCACTTCCTTATTCCCTGGGGAAGGTGTCGATGTCATAGCTCCCAGCAGCACACAGGTGCTATTCAATCTAAACTAATAACCAGTCCGGTGTTACTCAAGCTTTTCCCATTTGGAGCACATGGGAGGGCGTCTTTGAGTTTATCCCTGTGAATAATGTTTTGTCGTATACAACTGTGCATCATTGCCATTCCAGAAGAAAGAGATGGCTTTTTGACTTATGTTTAGTCTTTAATTCATTCACAAAACCCTCATTAAACAGTTGTGTCTGTAAACTCTTTCCTGGTGGGTAGGGAGCCAAAGCCTCCAGCCCGGAAACAGTAACAGTAACATAGCTAAATAATCACCCAGCAGTAACATAGCTAGATAACCACCCAGCAGTAACATAGCTAGATAACCACCCAGCAGTAACATAGCTAGATAACCACCCAGCAGTAACATAGCTAGATAACCACCCAGCAGTAACATAGCTAGATAACCACCCAGCAGTAACATAGCTAGATAACCACCCAGCAGTAACATAGCTAGATAACCACCCAGCAGTAACATAGCTAAATAACCACCCAGCAGTAACATAGCTAGATAACCACCCAGCAGTAACATAGCTAGATAACCACCCAGCAGTAACATAGCTAAATAACCACCCAGCAGTAACATAGCTAGATAACCACCCAGCAGTAACATAGCTAGATAACCACCCAGCAGTAACATAGCTAGATAACCACCCAGCAGTAACATAGCTAGATAACCACCCAGCAGTAACATAGCTAAATAACCACCCAGCAGTAACATAGCTAGATAACCACCCAGCAGTAACATAGCTAGATAACCACCCAGCAGTAACATAGCTAAATAACCACCCAGCAGTAACATAGCTAGATAACCACCCAGCAGTAACATAGCTAGATAACCACCCAGCAGTAACATAGCTAGATAACCACCCAGCAGTAACATAGCTAGATAACCACCCAGCAGTAACATAGCTAGATAACCACCCAGCAGTAACATAGCTAAATAACCACCCAGCAGTAACATAGCTAGATAACCACCCAGCAGTAACATAGCTAGATAACCACCCAGCAGTAACATAGCTAGATAACCACCCAGCAGTAACATAGCTAGATAACCACCCAGCAGTAACATAGCTAGATAACCACCCAGCAGTAACATAGCTAGATAACCACCCAGCAGTAACATAGCTAGATAACCACCCAGCAGTAACATAGCTAGATAACCACCCAGCAGTAACATAGCTAGATAACCACCCAGCAGTAACATAGCTAGATAACCACCCAGCAGTAACATAGCTAGATAACCACCCAGCAGTAACATAGCTAGATAACCACCCAGCAGTAACATAGCTAGATAACCACCCAGCAGTAACATAGCTAGATAACCACCCAGCAGTAACATAGCTAAATAACCACCCAGCAGTAACATAGCTAAATAACCACCCAGCAGTAACATAGCTAGATAACCACCCAGCAGTAACATAGCTAGATAACCACCCAGCAGTAACATAGCTAGATAACCACCCAGCAGTAACATAGCTAGATAACCACCCAGCAGTAACATAGCTAGATAACCACCCAGCAGTAACATAGCTAGATAACCACCCAGCAGTAACATAGCTAGATAACCACCCAGCAGTAACATAGCTAGATAACCACCCAGCAGTAACATAGCTAGATAACCACCCAGCAGTAACATAGCTAGATAACCACCCAGCAGTAACATAGCTAGATAACCACCCAGCAGAAACATAGCTAGATAACCACCCAGCAGTAACATAGCTAGATAACCACCCAGCAGTAACATAGCTAAATAACCACCCAGCAGTAACATAGCTAGATAACCACCCAGCAGTAACATAGCTAGATAACCACCCAGCAGTAACATAGCTAGATAACCACCCAGCAGTAACATAGCTAGATAACCACCCAGCGGTAATATAGCTAGATAACCACCCAGCGGTAACATAGCTAAATAACCACCCAGCGGTAACATAGCTAGATAACCACCCAGCGGTAACATAGCTAGATAACCATCCAGCAGTAATATAGCTAGATAACCACCCAGCAGTAACATAGCTAGATAACCACCCAGCAGTAATATAGCTAGATAACCACCCAGCAGTAACATAGCTAGATAACCACCCAGCAGTAATATAGCTAGATAACCACCCAGCAGTAACATAGCTAGATAACCACCCAGCAGTAATATAGCTAGATAACCACCCAGCAGTAACATAGCTAGATAACCACCCAGCAGTAATATAGCTAGATAACCACCCAGCAGTAACATAGCTAGCATACCTCTGCTCTGTAATAGCAGACAACACCTGTTTCTCTGACTCAGTCTCTGGCAGTGGACTGCTCTGTCACACTACTATACTGCTCCACAATCCAGCCTCAGCGTCAGCCTGGACAGGCTGTCAACGGCTATTCTGTACGTTTAACCATTTGTGTGTGAAAGAGTGTGTGTTTGTGTGTTTGTGTGTGTGTGAGTTCCTCTTCCCATCCCACTGCTCTAGTGGTCTCTGACAGTTTTCTATAGTGGCAAATCCCCCTAAACTCGCACACCCCTTCCGACACACACACAGCCATTGTTAGTCCATTGAGTTAAAACAGTGCTGGGGGGTTCACATACTTTAGGAAGTGATCTGTCTCAACCCTGTCACGTTTCCAATCAGACCGTACTACTAACTACAGCCTGGCTATTAACGCATTAGTAATATATTTAATTATGTATTATTCCTCATTAATGATTAAAGTGCTAGCATTTAGCATGTCCTACATGAACCATCCCAGTACTGAGAACCAGAGAATACTGCATAGGGCAGATGGTAGGATATGTTTGCTGGAGTACATAACTGTTGCTTACGAAGGTGTGACTGTTTCTGTAGAGAGTGTGTGTAGCTTCCGCAGCTGTTTGAATTCCCGTAGACAGAGAGACCGTCAGCTCTGATCCTCTCCGACACAGAGGTTTCAGGGCCTAGGAGGAACAAACACCTGTCCATCAACCACATCCCACTGAGTGACAGAGACACTGGTTCTCTAGTCCTAACACACTGACTTTACAGTGAGGAATCACCCGCCGCCACCTGCAATTCATTCCTGCTCTGCTCTCCGACCCTACACATTCAATTAGATTAAAAGGCAATCCTACCTGCTGCTACTGTTCCATACTGACCATACCATACATACCACAAGCCATACCAGACATACCAGTGATGTGTGTGTGTGTCTGTCAGCCAGCCGTGGGGTCATACACTCCCCACACTCCCCACACTGTGATCCGACCAGCAGAGAGTGTAATCGGAGAGAGGGATGAGAATATACAGGGGTAATATCCTTTATCACTCTGATCCTTCTCTCTCCTCAGAGTTCCTCTGAGGCCTGACAGGGTGTCTAACTGTAGCCTTAAAAAGTAACTCACACTAATCGGCAGCTAATTCCTTACTCCACCAGGGCTAGTCTTTGTCCTCCTTACCCATGAAAGTCCCTCTGAGGGCAGCTTGTCTAGGCCCTCTGAGGTCTACCCACTTGGGCCTGTCACTGAAGCCTGGACCTGGAGTTTGGAGCCCCCCTCCCCTCACAGCAGACACTCTGCTGGGCACGTCTCTGCCAGAGCGGCCCCGAATCAGCCAGCCTGGCTCCCCTGTTACATAACTTTCCACTCTATTCACTCACACACCCTCTACAAACATATAAATTCGCACACTAATATATTCTCGACAAACACGCACACTCTCTAAAAAAACTACCCTACAAACATACTACACATACGCAAGCTCTCTATAAAGAGAGAGGCTGCCTCCTCTGGATGTCTCGATCCTGCCTCTCAGCGTCCACGCAGGCAGAAAGACAGGGAAAGAGAGGAATCTGGAGGGACAGAAGAGGGCGAGAAGAGTGGTTGGACGGGAGGAAGTGGTGTGTATTCTGTGTGAGGGGGCAGTGTGTGTGTGGAATGTGTGTGTGATAAAGGGCCTTGACAGCTCTCATCTGCTCGCCAGATGCTACAATGGTGTCATTGACAGGCAGGAGAACGGGCTATTGTGGGGTGCGGGTAGTGACACCACAAAGTGTTGTGAATGTTTGGCATAGCTGGCATTCTCCCTCTCGTGCCCTCCACAGGGCTCCAGGCTTATCACACATTCTTCTCCCCTTTCTCTGCCCCTGAGCCTTTGTGGTTGTGTGTTCACTGTGCTGGCAGCCAAGGCTAATGCAAATGAGTAAAACACTCTAATGTTGATCAATCTTATTCATTTCTTTATTGAGGAAGCACAGCATTTACGGTGTAGACATGGTTGGACATGACAACATAATACAACATAGCATAACCAGTGAAAGACAAAACATAACAGGTCTGCAGTGGGAATTCAAACAAGCATCACATCTCTCTGAGCTCTGAGGGTGTTCTGCTATCAGAGTTGATTCAGAGATGGTACGTTAAAATACCTGTATGATAGATGGTACGTTAAAATACCTGTATGATAGATGGTACGTTAAAATACCTGTATGATAGATGGTACGTTAAAATACCTGTATGATAGATGGTACGTTAAAATACCTGTATGATAGATGGTACGTTAAAATACCTGTATGATAGATGGTACGTTAAAATACCTGTATGATAGATGGTACGTTAAAATACCTGTATGATAGATGGTACGTTAAAATACCTGTATGATAGATGGTACGTTAAAATACCTGTATGATAGATGGTACGTTAAAATACCTGTATGATAGATGGTACGTTAAAATACCTGTATGATAGATGGTACGTTAAAATACCTGTATGATAGATGGTACGTTAAAATACCTGTATGATAGATGGTACGTTAAAATACCTGTATGATAGATGGTACGTTAAAATACCTGTATCGTAGATGGTACGTTAAAATACCTGTATGATAGATGGTACGTTAAAATACCTGCATGATAGATGGTACGTTAAAATACCTGTATGATAGATGGTACGTTAAAATACCTGTATGATAGATGGTACGTTAAAATACCTGTATGATAGATGGTACGTTAAAATACCTGTATCGTAGATGGTACGTTAAAATACCTGTATGATAGATGGTACGTTAAAATATCTATATGATAGATGGTACGTTAAAATACCTGTATGATAGATGGTACGTTAAAAGACCTGTATAATAGATGGTACGTTAAAATACCTGTATGATAGATGATAGGTTAAAAGACCTGTATGATAGATGATAGGTTAAAAGACCTGTATGATAGATGATAGGTTAAAAGACCTGTATGATAGATGATAGGTTAAAAGACCTGTATGATAGATGATAGGTTAAAAGACCTGTATGATAGATGGTACGCTAAAATACCTGTATGATAGATGATAGGTTAAAAGACCTGTATGATAGATGATAGGTTAAAAGACCTGTATGATAGATGATAGGTTAAAAGACCTGTATGATAGATGATAGGTTAAAAGACCTGTATGATAGATGATAGGTTAAAAGACCTGTATGATAGATGATAGGTTAAAAGACCTGTATGATAGATGATAGGTTAAAAGACCTGTGTGATAGATGATAGGTTAAAAGACCTGTGTGATAGATGATAGGTTAAAAGACCTGTATGATAGATGATAGGTTAAAAGACCTGTATGATAGATGATAGGTTAAAAGACCTGTATGATAGATGATAGGTTAAAAGACCTGTATGATAGATGATAGGTTAAAAGACCTGTATGATAGATGATAGGTTAAAAGACCTGTATGATAGATGATAGGTTAAAAGACCTGTGTGATAGATGATAGGTTAAAAGACCTGTGTGATAGATGATAGGTTAAAAGACCTGTATGATAGATGATAGGTTAAAAGACCTGTGTGATAGATGATAGGTTAAAAGACCTGTATGATAGATAATAGATTAAAAGACCTGTGTGATAGATGATAGGTTAAAAGACCTGTATGATAGATGATAGGTTAAAAGACTAAATTAATCATCATCATGCTGTGTCCTCCTGAAGGAGGCTTGACCCTGCTTGTACAGAGACAGAGAAAGGTTGAGATGGATAAGGGGATCGGGCGGAGGAGCAGAGAGAGAGAGAGGGAGAGGTTCCGTTACCGAAGCGTTCTGTAGAGTATGATATGCCCTGTTGTGTAGAGAAAGAGCAATATGGTGCAGAGCTGTTATTGTGGGCAGCTGATCCAGTCCTGGGGACGGGGGGAATCGGCCTGGACCTGTTTCCTGCTACTCTTACTTTCCCTCACCCTTTACCCCTGCTCACCCCTCCTCACCATCCTCACCCTTTACCCCTGCTCACCCCTCCTCACCATCCTCACCCTTTACCCCTGCTCACCCCTCTTCACCATCCTCACCCTTTACCCCTGCTCACCCCTCCTCACCATCCTCACCCTTTACCCCTGCTCACCCCTCTTCACCATCCTCACCCTTTACCCCTGCTCACCCCTCTTCACCATCCTCACCCTTTACCCCTGCTCACCCCTCCTCACCATCCTCACCCTTTACCCCTGCTCACCCCTCTTCACCATCCTCACCCTTTACCCTTGCTCACCCCTCTTCACCATCCTCACCCTTTACCCCTGCTCACCCCTCCTCACCATCCTCACCCTTTACCCCTGCTCACCCCTCCTCACCATCCTCACCCTTTACCCCTGCTTACCCCTCCTCACCATCCCACAGAAAACTACAGATTTTAGGAAGAGAACACATCCATGCCTTCCCTGCCCCCCAACCCATAGCTCCCCCTTCTCTCCCCCTACCCTCCTTCTCTTCTCTCAGGCAAACACCCAACCCAGCCGGGTATGGTGCCCACATGTAGGCCATCACACACATACATACACACATGCTTGAGAGCGCACCCACGTATGCACACAGTTGTTGCTTCACCAGTCCAGTGCCAGGGTTTTGTAATTTAGTGTTTGATTTCCTGGCGTTGCAGCTGTAACATGACTCTGCTGTTGTTTAGAGAGAGTGTGTGTGTGTGTGTGTGCGTGTGTGTGTGTGCGTGCGCGTGTGTACGTGCATGGGGCAGCTGTAAAGTAAGTCTGCTCTTGTTTATCATGTTTACATCTCCTAGCGCTCTCTTTCTTTCACATGGCAACAAGGGCACACGTACCTCACTACAAAAAGACTACAGTATCAACATGGATGATGATTTTAGTTAACAGTAATTTTGATCCGAATGTGCAAATTGTCCAAACAGATCCACAAGGTAGATGGATGATTTTAAATTTGTTATTGGACCATACACAGATATGGCTCATTAGCCTTTATGGACCAAATTATGATGATCCACATTTCTTTAAAAATATATACAGTATAAACTGGATGGAATATGGAATAAAATGCACCAAATTATTTTTCTTATATTCAACCTAGAAATGCTACCAAAAATAATTTACTGAAACTTTACTGAAACAAATGACGGAGTCACCCATGATTCACCAAATTATATTTTGAAAGAGGAAGCAAAGTACTTTAAGCATATGTTTTTGTTTCAGTCTCCTCTATCTCCTCTAACCGAAGCTAATTGCATGGATTTTTTTATATGGATAGTGTAAAATTAACAGCTGTACAGTAAGACTCATGAGAGGGCAAAATTACAGAGGAGGAACTTCTTGATGCAGTTAAAGCCTTTAAGTCCGGGAAAACTCCAGGGCTGGATGGAATACCAGTTGAGGTATACCAAACTTTATTTTATGTACTCAGAAGACCGTTATTAGCATGTTTTAACCATATAAATGGTAGATTATCAGACACTCAACCAGAAGGTCTGATTTCATTATTACTGAAACAGATACAAGAGGTAAATATAAAGATCCAGTCCATTTAAACAATTGGAGGCCCCTTACACTTCAGTGTTGTTGTCACGCCCTGACCTTAGAGATCCTTTATTCTCTATTTTGAGTTAGGTCGGGGTGTGACTAGGGTGGGCATTCTAGTTTCTTTATTTCTAGGTTGGCCTGGTATGGTTCCCAATCAGAGGCAGCTGTCTATCGTTGTCTCTGATTGGGGATCATACTTAGACAGCCTTTTCCCACCTGTTGGTTGTGGGATCTTTTTTGTGTATAGTTGCCTTGAGCACTGCATAGCTTCACGTTTGTTTTGTTCTTTGTCATGTAATAAAGATAAATCATGTAATAAAGATGATGAACCTAAACCACGCTGCATTTTGGTCCGATTCTTACAACAACATTCGTGACAGTTGTGATGCAAAAATTCTAGCAAAATGTACAGCGCATAGAATTAAAAAGGTATTGTCAGATATTATTAATTCTAATCAGACAGGTTTTTTTTACATGGACAGTACATTAGAGATAATATAAGACAAGTCCTGGAAACAATAGAACACTATGAAAAAGCTGTGGAAACCAGGCCTGCTATTCATAGCTGACTTAGAAAAGGCTTTTGATAAAGTACAACTGGAGTTTACATATAAATGCCTGGAACATTTCAATTTTTGAGAATCTCTTATAAAATGGGTAAAAATCATGCATAGTAAGCCTATGTGTACAATAGTAAATAATGGCTACTTCTTAGAAAGTTTTAAACTGTCAAGAGGAGTAAAACAAGGTTGTCCACTATCGGCATATCTATTTATTATGGCCATCGAAATGTTATCTATTGAAATCAGATCCAACAATAATATTAAGGGATTAGAAATCTAGGGCTTAAAAACAAAGGTGTCATTGTACGCTGATGATTCATATTTTCTTTTAAATCCACAATTTGATCCCTACACAACCTCATAGAGGATCTAGATACTTTTTCTAACCTCTCTGGATTACAACCAAATTATGATAAGTGCATGGTCCAATTTAAAAGACCAATAGAATGTTATATATATGGGCGATACAACCTTCCCAGCTCTGCAAATATTTCTGTGAAGAGACAGAATCATTAGATAATTTGTTTTGGTACTGTCCATATGTAGCTTGTTTTTGGTCACAGTTCCAGGAATTGCTGATAAATTGCAACATTTACCTCGAGCTAACTCTGCAGATAACACTACTGGGTGATCTGAAAAGTCATAGTCAATCGATCAATAATAGAATAATACTTTGAGCAAAAATAATTATTTTTAGTTTACAATCTGTAGAAATTATGAGAATAGAAAGGTTCGGAACTTTTGTGAAGCATCACAGTACAGTTGAAAAATACATGGCAAATAGAAATCCAATATGGATGGTGTTATGAGATAGATGGGAGGGGTTGAATGAAGCTGAAGGGTGGGACTAATAACAACAAGATAACAAATGAAAAATATAATGTGTCAGAAAAACATATATAGGTTCAGAACTTTTGTGAAAGAAAAAGATGGGAGAGGTTGAGGTTAGAGGAGTAAAAACAAACAAAACATAACTATTGTAAAATAGACTGTGCCCGTAAAATGTATATAGTATGCATGAGCTGGAAGTAGAAGCCTAAGTGTTTTCTAGTTTACTCCAATTAGGGGAGGGGTGGTGGGGTTAGAAAGTAATAAAGGAAAATATATTTAAAAAAATATGTGTATGCATATGTATGTACATGTATCTATATGTACTGTCTGTACCTTAGCCAAATACATTTTATCTCAGTTTTTCACAATTCCTGACATTTAATCCTTGTAAAAATCCCTGTTTTAGTTCAATTAGGATCACCACTTTATTTTAAGAATGTGAAATGTCAGAATAATAGTAGTGAGAATTATTTATTTCAGCTTTTATTTCTTTCATCACATTCCCAGTGGGCCAGAAGTTGACTTACACTCAATTAGTATTTGGTAGCATTGCCTTTAAATTGTTTAACTTGGGTCAAATGTTTCGGGTAGCCTTCCACAAGCTTCCCACAATAAGTTGGGTGGATTTTGGCCCATTCCTCCTGACAGAGCTGTTGTAACTGAACCAGGTTTCTAGGCCTCCTTGCTCGCACACGCCTTTTCAGTTCTGCCCACAAATTTTCACTGGGATTGGGTGCTGAGTTTTGTGATGGTCACTCCAATACCTTGACTTTGTTGTCCTTAAGCCATTTTTCCACAACTTTGGAAGTATACTGGGGGTCATTGTCCATTTGGAAAACCCATTTGCAACCAATCTTTAACTTCCTGATTGATGTCTTGAGATGTTGCTTCAATATATCCACATAATTTTCCTGCCTCATGATGTCATCTATTTTGTGAAGTGCACCAGCCCCTCCTGCAGCAAAGCACCCCACAACATGATGCTGCCACCCCCGTGCTTCACGGTTGGGATGGTGTTCTTCGGTTTGAAGCCTCCCCCTTTTTCCTCCAAACATAACAATGGTCATTATGGCCAAACACTTCTATTTTTATTTCATCAGACCAGAGGACATTTCTCCAAAAAGTATGATCTTTGACCCCATGTGGAGTTGCAAACCAGAGTCTGGTTTTGGAGCTGTGTCTTCTTCCCTGCTGGGCGCCCTTTCAGGTTATGTCAATATAGGACTTGTTTTACTGTGGATATAGGTACTTTTGTACCTGTTTCCTCCAGCAACTTCACAAGGTCCTTTGCTGTTGTTCTGGGACTGATTTGCACTTTTCGCACCAAAGTATGTTCGTTTCTAGGAGACAGAACACGTCTCCTTCCTGAGCGGTATGACGGCTGCGTTGTCCCATGGTGTTTATACTTGCGTACTATTGTTTGTACAGATGAACATGGTACCTTCAGGCATTTGGAAATTGCTCCCAAGGATGAACCAGTCTACAATTGTGTCTGCTGTTTAAAGGCACAGTCAACTTAGTGTATGTAAACTTCTGATCCACTGGAATTGTGAAAAAGTGAATTATAAGTGAAATAATCTGTCTGTAAACAATTGTTGGAAAAATGACGTGTGTCTGATAAGTCCAAATTTGAGATTTTTGGTTCCAACTGCCATGTCTTTGTGAGACGCAGATTAGGTGAGCAGATGATCTCCACATGTGTAGTTCCCACCGTGAAGCATGGGGAAGGAGGAGGTGTGGGGATGCTTTGCTGGTGACACTGTCAGTGATTTATTTAGATTTCAAGGCACACTTATGGCTACCACAGCATTCTGCAGCGATACGCCATACCATCAGGTTTGCACTTAGTGGAACTATAATTTGTTTTTCAACAGAACAATTACCCAACACACCTCCTGGCTGTGTAAGGGCTATTTGACCAAGAAGGAGCGTGATGGAGTGCTGCATCAGATGACCTGGCCTCCACTATCACCCGACCTCACCCCAATTGAGATGGTTTGGGATGAGTTTGACTGCAGAGTGAAGGAAAAGCAACAAAAAAGTGCTCAGCATATGTGGGAACTCCTTCAAGACTGTTGGAAAAGCATGCAAGGTGAAGCTGGTTGAGAGAATGCCAAGAGTGTACAAAGCTGTCGTCAATGCAAATGGTGGCTTCTTTGAAGAATCTTGAATATAAAATATATTTGGCTTTGTTTAACACTTTTTTGGTTACTACATGATTCCATATGTGTTATTTTATAGTTTTGATGTATTCACTATTATTCTACAATGTAGAAAATCGTAAAAACAAGAGTAGGTGTGTCCAAACTTTTGACTGGTACTGTATGTATGTATGTATGTATGTATGTATGTATGTATGTATGTATGTATGTATGTATGTATGTATGTATGTATGTATGTATGTATGTATGTATGTATGTATGTGTGTGTGTGTGTGTGTGTGTGTGTGTGTGTGTGTGTGTGTGTGTGTGTGTGTGTGTGTATATAGCTCAAAAAAATAAAGGGACCACTAAAATAACACATCCTAAATCTGAATGAATTAAATATTCTTATTAAATACTTTTTTCTTTACATAGTTGAATGTGCTGGCAACAAAAATTATCAATGAAAATCTAATTTATCAACCCATGGAGGTCTGGATTTGGAGTCACACTCAAAATTAAAGTGGAAAACCACACTACAGGCTGATTCAACTTTGATGTAATGTCCTTAAAACAAGTCAAAATGAGCCTCAGTAGTGTGTGTGGCCTCCACGTGCCTGTATGACCTCCCTACAACGCCTGGGCATGCTCCTGATGAGGTGGCGGATGGTCTCCTGAGGGATCTCCTCCCAGACCTGGACTAAAGCATCCGCCAACTCCTGGACAGTCTGTGGTGCAACGTGGCGTTGGTGGAGGTCTAGCCACATGAGGTCTAGCATTGTCTTGCATTAGGAGGAACCCAGGGCCAACCGCACCAGCATATGGTCTCACAAGGGGTCTGAGGATCTCATCTCGGTACCTAATGGCAGTCAGGCTACCTCTGGCGAGCACATGGAGGGCTGTGCGGCCCCCCAAAGAAATGCCACCCCACACCATGACTGACCCACCGCCAAACCGGTCATGCTGGAGGATGTTGCAGGCAGCAGAACGTTCTCCACGGCGTCTCCAGACTCTGTCACGTCTGTCACATGTGCTCAGTGTGAACCTTCTTTCATCTGTGAAGAGCACAGGGCGCCAGTGGCGAATCTGCCAATCTTGGTGTTCTCTGGCAAATGCCAAACGTCCTGCACGGTGTTGGGCTGTAAGCACAACCCCCACCTGTGGACGGCGGGCCCTCATACCACCCTCATGGACTCTGTTTCTGACCGTTTGAGCAGACACATGCACATTTGTGGCCTGCTGGAAGTCATTTTGCAGGGCTCTGGCAGTGCTCCTCCTGCTCCTCCTTGCACAAAGGCGGAGGTAGCGGTCCTGCTGCTGGGTTGTTGCCCTCCTACGGCCTCCTCCACGTCTCCTGATGTACTGGCCTGTCTCCTGGTAGCGCCTCCATGCTCTGGACACTACGCTGACAGACACAGCAAACCTTCTTGCCACAGCTCGCATTGATGTGCCATCCTGGATGAGCTGCACTACCTGAGCCACTTGTGTGGGTTGTAGACTCCGTCTCATGCTACCACTAGAGTGAGAGCACCGCCAGCATTCAAAAGTGACCAAAACATCAGCCAGGAAGCATAGGAACTGAGAAGTGGTCTGTGGTCACCACCTGCAGAACCACTCCTTTATTGGGGGTGTCTTGCTAATTGCCTATAATTTCCACCTGTTGTCTATTCCATTTGCACAACAGTATGTGACATTTATTGTCAATCAGTGTTGCTTCCTAAGTGGACAGTTTGATTCCACAGAAGTGTGATTGACTTGGAGTTACATTGTGTTGTTTAAGTGTTCTCTTTATTTTTTTGAGCAGTGTATATATATGGAGGATTTGAAGTTATGCAGACATTTTAATTGAAGGAAGCTACAATCTATCTGCAATATTAAAGCTGATCTACCCCCTAAAAAATAATAAAATAAAAAATAGTAAAGACTACAGTATCGCAGACTGTGCTGTACACTGTGAGACTTGGTGATTAGTTTCAGACTGCTGCATCAAAGCTCTCTTCTACAGCAAATCATCAGTAGCCCTGCATCTATTACATAGCCTTCATTGGCATACAAATAAAACAGTGGTATTCCCAGCAGTTGTCGTAAACACACCAGATACTTCTAAACTGCCATATTGTGTCCTGAGTTCATAGTCTTTATGTGATTCTGTAGTATGTTGTGTCTGCTTTGGCTATAGGCTGGTGCAATCAAGCATCCCTTTGGAGATGAATAAAGTTATTTTATAGTATCTTATATTATGTTATCACACCACCCAATTTTCCTCCATTACCCTGCTACTCTATTCAGGATCAGTAACAGCATCCATGACCCATTATACATATATATATATATATATATATATATATATATATATATATATATACATACACACACACACACACACACACACACACACACACACACACACACACACACACAGCCCATTAACTCCTAGGGTCTACTGAGGTGTTCATGGAGTAGATTCAGAGCCATTCCATCAGTCTCATCAGCACAGCCCTGGGAATAACATTAACACAACAAATTAGCCCTCAACGATTCCTCACACACCTGGGAATACTGGATAATGGCCGTTGTGTGTGTGTGTTTGTCCGTGGCGTGTGCGTGCTTGTGTGTGTGTGTTGTCTGTTTCTCCACTGCTGAGTTTTCACTTGCAGTAATGTGAGACTGTATATTAGCTGTTGTGAGTGATAAAGCAGAGAGATGGAGGAGATAAGAGGAAATAGTCCTGCTGTGAGTCCTGATACAGTCTTGTCTAACTCCTGATAAGTGCACATGAGATAATTAGTGGAAACTTTGTACAAGTGCACTGCAGTTGACTAGCACTAATTAAAATACACTCTATTCATGTTTGGTTTTGGTACACACATTTAGGGCAGTGCCAAGCTACTAGCTATATCAGTAGCTGACCACGCAATCTATGAATGTAGTCTGTGGCCTTAGCAAGATACTGAGAGAAGAGTTTGGAAGGTTGCCCTCAGATCTAGGGTCAGCTTACCTTACACATTTCCCAACTTTAACTATTACAACTGCTCTTAGATCAGTGTCTAGGGCAGGCAACTAGATTAGGGCAGGCCGGTTTTTGTCAGAGCGAATGGGGCCGGAACCTAATTATAATAATTTGTACACTGCAAATTGACCATAACTAAGCCCAACTGAGCCCAAAAACAATCCTTTCATACCTAGATGACATTGAGACAAGATCAAATATAAATTTTTATGGGGGGGGGGGGGGGGGGGACTTGGGTACAGATTTCCTAAATTAAACTAATCTTTAGCTGAATTCTTGGTGATTTTACAGTCTTTTTGGGGGGCACAAAAAAAATTACTTGCGGGACGCTTTTGGCCCATGGGCAGCCTATTGCCGACCCCTGATTAGGGGTATTCTGGGGTTTGGCCTTGCAGTACCTGCAGTCCGCTGTGTTTCCCTGAGAACTCAGAGATGTAGCATGGTTATTCCCAACCAGCCCTGGGCCCTCAGCCGACTCACATTCCATAACTTCCAGGCTTCCAGACAACTCTGACTTGATTTCTAGGGGAAAAGGCATCGAAGCACTCACATGACATTCCCAAAAAAGGCTGTTTGGCATGAAACTACCCAGCATGCTCTACATGACTTAACCAGACAGGAATTACAACTCTGAGACCGTCAGAGAGAGACCCAGAGTGACCAGAAACACGCAGGCGCATGCACATACGCACACACATAGGCACTTTCACACAGGCGGTTCTGTGTGTGTATGCCCTGTAGTAGTATTAGAGATCTGGAGAGGGACAGAGCTTTGAAAACACACAGAGAGTGTGTAGTGTAGTATTGTATGTAGCCTAGTGAGTTAATGTATTCTCCTCCTATAGAGGATAAGCAGTCTCTTTAACAGTAAAGACAGACAGAGGCCAGTTCAACTGGAGGGCCAGTTGGCTATAAAGGGACTTTGACGCAAACTGAAATTACTTTTTCAAAGATGTTTGGATCACTGTAATTTCCAGCCTTGACCATGGTCTCATATGGGAGATTAGGAATGAATGTACATACATCATCAGGGGTCAGAGTTGATATGAGCGCTACACTACACAGCACACTACAGTATTGCTCTCTGTGCTACATGTGTCTGTCATCCAGCCTCTGGCTCTCTACTGCTGAGATGGTGGAAGGACACTGGACAGTCCCTCACCATACCACACTACACATATCCTAACCTCAACCATCAGGAGGGAAATGGTGAGAGAAAGGGGTGAGAGAGTGAGAAAGAGAGAGAGAGAGAGAGACCTCAAACAATGAATCATTCTGAAGGCCATCACTCTCTCTTTCTGCCAGCTGAACAGAAAATGACTCCTCATTAATTGTCACTGACAACTTTGAGAAAACAATGAAATTCAATCATGCCCATTACTGAAAGAAATAGGTAGCCAGACAGAACAGACCTGTTGGCCAAACTAATCCAGGAGAGTGTGTGCGTGTGATTCCTATAGCAGAGGGACGGCAGGAACATCTCCAGCAGAAGAAATAGAGTTCAGTTTATAAGAATGAAATAAGTTCCAGACCTGTTAGTTTCATTTATGTTGATTACATAATGGATCCTAAATATCCAAAGGGAATACCAAGTGGTGATTAGGCTAACATCTCAAATGATACATGGAGTGTACAAAACATTGGGATCACCTTCTTAGTATTGAGTTGCACCCCATTTTGCCCTCAGAACAGCCTCAATTCGTCGGGACATGGACTACAAGGTGTCGAAAGCATTCCACAGGGATGCTGGCCCATGTTGACTCCAGTGATTCCCACAGTTTGTCAAGTTGGCTGGATGTCCTTTGGGTGGTAGACCATTCTTGATACACATGGGAAACTGTTGAGCGTGAAAAACTCAGCAGCGTTGCAGTTCTTGACACAAACCGGTGCTCCTGGCACCTACTACCTACTACACACCTCGTTCAAAGGCACTTAAATCTTTTGTCTTTCCCTTTCACCCTCTGAATGGCACAAATACACAATCCATGTCTCAATTGTCTCAAGGCTTAAAAATCCTTCTTTAACCTGTCTCCTCCCCTTCATCTACACTGATTGAAGTGGATTTAAGTGACATCAAAAAGGGATCATAGCTTTCACCTGGATTCACCTGGTCAGTCTGTCTTGGAAAAAAGCATGTGTTCCTAATATTTTGTACACTTAGTGTGAGCACACCCTGTACAAACCCCCTATCAATGTCACGAGGATAAGTATAATGTGATATTAAACAGCTAATCTAAAAGTCTGAATCGAATATGTGGTCATTCAATAATTCAGATAATTTCAGAAATGTTTGCATGAACAGAGTTTAAAGGGTTTCAAACATTGATTAGGTTGACTCTACCCTACTGATCCCTTATCTTTCCCTGAAGGCTGCTACACTACAGTACAGCGGGTTAGAGGTAAACATTTAAATATTCATGCATCAATTAAACTTGATTAAATTAACTCATAAATATCACCCGACAAAGCTATTCTAACTGCTTTAACACCATTAATAAGCTATTACAATAATTTTAACTCCAACTTCATGAGGATAAATTCTTTCCTGTGCTGCATGTGGTCTATACTGTCTGTGATACTCAACATCACAATTTTTCACAGCCAGTTGGATGTAAAACAAGGCCCTTCTAGTAGCATCCTCTAAGCTATAGGTTAGCTAAGGGGAGTTACAAACCCTGTCAGTCTCTCAGGAGGGACAGGCTGGAGGTGAGGGGCTGGATGTGTGTGTTCGGGGTGGGGTACTGGGGGCATCCCTCCTCTTGGCCTTGGTCTGAACAGTGTAATTGCTTAGAGTCTCTCTGAGCCTCTGCTCCCCCTTACATCTGTATTAGCATATTTAGCATCTCTCCCAGGACTCACTACCCTAAAAGCAATCATTTTCACAGCAGAACACTGGCATCACAGATTTAAGTGTGTGTGTGTGTGTGTGTGTGTGTGTGTGTGTGTGTGTGTGTGTGTGTGTGTGTGTGTGTGTGTGTGTGTGTGTGTGTGTGTGTGTGTGTGTGTTGCTTTCTGGAGATAATTGCCTGAGCGGTAGTACGTGTTAAGATGTTGGTAATTCAGTGATTTGATTGCTTTTGTATGGTTATCTCCTCAGGCTGGCTGTGTGTCAGAAAACATACGGTAGACACACACACACACGCACACACACACACGCACAGCTCCAGAATCAATTGAGCAGTAGATCAGCTGAGATGGCTAAGCAGAGCCACTCAGGGGATTCTGCATGGCCAAGCTATATTAAAAAGGGAATATGACATTACAGTCTGCTAACAGTCCTGGTGTTAAGTGATAATCACATCCTACCCTCCAATGAATTTATGTGGCTTTCTCACAACCATACCCATATGAGCCTTTTATCTCACAGGAGTTTTTTCTCAAAACCATGGAGACAATAAGGAAATGGTTAGATGGCAATTAAAGCGATGGTTCACCCAAATTTGCTTCCTTACGCTGTCAGCAGTCTATGGACACTTTGTGTCCAAATAACCTTAAAGTATCTACAATCGATTGTGTATTTCTAATTTAACTAGGCAAGTCAGTTAAGAACAAATTCTTATTTCCAATGACAGCCTACCAGGGAACAGTGGGTTAACTCTGGGATTCAATCCAGCAACCTTTCGGTTAACAGCCCAACGCTCTAACCACTAGGCTACCTGCCTCCCCATGTAGCTCAATTATTTTACTTTTAGATTATGACATTTTGTAATTTGAGGGAACTATCCCTTTAATGGCTAAGGTTCTGTCTGTCCTATCTTATTCACATCTCGTTTCTTCATGAGAACGACAGTAATACATGTACCATTCACCAGTATATGGCTTCACACTCACTCTGACTGTCCCATAATACTAATTCAAATGTGGAGGAGTAGATGGCAGAGTGGGTGAGAGAGGGGGAAGAGAGGAGGTGAGGGGAAACCAAAAACTTTAATCGACTCTGAATTTAATCCTGCAAATGGATTTACAGTTATGAGGGTAGATACACTATATATAGAAAATTACGTAGACACCCCTTCTAATTAGTGGATGTGGCTATTTCATACACCTTATATAATACACCATATTTTATACACCCATTGCTGACAGGCATATAAAATGGAGCACACAGCCATGCAATCTTCATAGAGTGTGGCAGTAGAATGGCCTTACTCAAATATCTGCCCTGCTAGAGTTTCAACTGTAAGTGCTGTTATTGTGAAGTGGAAACATCTAGGAGCAACAACAGATCAGTAGGCCACACCAGCTCACAGAATGGGACAGCCAAGTGCTGAAGCACGTAGCGCGTCAAAATCGCCTGTCCTCGGTTGCAAAACTCACTACCAAGTTCCAAATTGCCTCTGGAAGCAACGTCAGCACAAGAACTGTACGTTGGGAGGAGGACGCAATGCCAAGTGTCGGCAAGAGTGGTGTAAAGCTCGCAGCCATTGGACTCTGGAGCAGTGGAAACGTGTTCTCTGGAGTGATGAATCACGCTTCACCATCTGGCAGTCCGACGGACAAAGAACTTGTTGAAGAACTTGACTGGCATGCACAGAACCGTGACCTCAACCCCATTGAACACCTTTGGTATGAATTGGAACGCCGACTGCGAGTCAGGCCTAATGCCCAACATCAGTGCCTGACCTCACTAATGCTCTTGTGGCTGAATGGAAGCAAGTCCCTGCAGTAATGTTCCAATGTTCCCTGCAGTAATGTTCCAATGTTCCAATCTAGTTGATAGCCTTCCCAGAAGAGTGAAGGCTGTTATAGCAGCAAATGAGGGACCAACTCGATATTAATGCCCAGGATTTTGGAATGAGATGTTCGACGAGCAGATGTCCACACACTTTTGGTCATGCAGTGTATAAGATGGCATGACTGGTCTTGGGGTGGTCAACTACCGCCCCCTTCTGGAGAAAATCTAACTCTACAGTCAAAGATGTTAGGAAGAATAGAATGGCATACATTTAGTCTCCTTTGTCTGATGAAAGAAAACACACTAATTTCACAGTTTCAATTCATTGACAATGTAAATATATGTAATCTAGATTAGTCTTAATATTGCAATTTGAGTGATAAGCTAGATGTGTAACCCCAGGGAGAATGGGGTTGGCTGAAAAGGCATCTAATGATGACTGCCTACTAATTACCCTAAGAGAGGCATCCATCTTCCAAAATGGGGAAAAAAAACTACCAGCTATAGCCACAAACTCACCCCCCATAGCAACAAAAGCATAGAAATGGGGGTGGGTCTTAGGCTGCGTTTAGACAGGCAGGCGCAATTCAGATAATTTTTTTGACCAATTAAATCAGCTCTGAAAAGGATCTGATGTGAAAAGATCTGATGTGATTGGTCAAAATACCAATTAGTGGGAAAAAATAGAATAATTGGGCTGCCTATCTAAATGAGTCTCTACAAAGAAAGTTGAACTAAAAACAGATCAAACTGAGTGAAGCAGCTGGCGTGTGTAGACTATGGCATAAGACGTGATAAGAGGGGCGGCATTGTTTGATGGAACACAGTCCAACACAGTCAGGACAGATAAACATCACTAAATTGGTGCACCTAACCTAATCAAACTATCATTGTTTGCAGTCTCCACTATAGGGTTATGGTGCCCAGTATAGTTGCTTTGCATCCATTACTGCCCCTTGGACACCCAGGTCAGGTTCTGGGTCACACTCTGTCTGCTATATTTAGTTAGCTAAATGGCTAATGAATTTGTTTGAAAAATGCCAGCTTTTTTGTTTCACCTGGCTGCCAAATCCTGATCTTCTGAGAACATAATTTGAGGAGTCGCCTGAAGCGTGAGAGGAATGGGAGCTGGAGGAATACAGCACTGCTGAGGCAGAGGGCTCATTGTGAGGACAACTGGCTACTATTCTGAATTTTGTGTGGTGAGCTTTCTGGCGCCCAGAGCTGCTGAGACATCACCCAGGTGGTGTTACACAGAGTGGAAGAGGAGATGTCCAGTGGCTAGAAGACTTAGGCTGGTTCCCAGACTAGCCCTCTACACTCCTAGAAAATGTAGAACCATATAGGGTTTTTCAGTTTGTCCCCATAGGGGAACCCTTTTTGGTGCTGGAAATCTATACTGAACAAAAATATAAACACGACATGTAAAGTGTTGTCCCATGTTTCATGAGCTGAAATAAAATATCCCAGAAATGTTCCATACGCACCAAACAACTTACTTTGCTCAAATTTTGTGCACAAATTTGTTTACATCCCTGTTAGTTTGCATTTCTTCTTTGCAAAGATTTTTTATTTATTTCACCTTTATTTAACCAGGTAGGCAAATTGAGAACACGTTCTCATTTACAATTGCGACCTGGCCAAGATAAAGCAAAGCAGTTCGACACATACAACAACACATAGTTACACATGGAGTAAAACAAACATACAGTCAATAATACAGTGAAAATAAGTCTATATACAATATGAGCAAGTGAGGTGAGATAAGGGAGGTGAAGGCAAACAAAATATATATATAAATAAATAAATAAATATATCTTTGCAAAGATAATCCATCCATCTGACAGGTGTGGCATATCAAGAAGCTGAATAAAAAGCATGATCATTACACAGGTTGAAAACAGAAAGGAAAATGCCACACACTGCTGCTCATGCTCCTAGGCGATTTTATCATAATAATAATAATTATTACAACATTTCATCAGGTATCCATATCCCAGGTGGGGGTGGAAGGTATTAAATATAGGGGCAGTAGTCATTGACATCACTTCCTGAAACAGGAGATAAAAATATACAAGAATTTGGACACAGCTACTCATTCAAGGGTTTTTCTTTATTTTTACTATTTTCTACATTGTCGAATAATAGTGAAGCCATCAAAACTATGAAATAACACATATGGAATCATGTAGTAACCAAAGCAGTGTTAATTCTTGCAACTATAGGGGGTGCTGTTTCAAATTAGCATAATTGTCTCTACAGATTAAACTGCCTAGTACTCAATTCTTGCTCGTACAATATGCATATTATTGTTATTATTGGATAGAAAACACTCTCTAGTTTCTATAGCCGTTTGAATTATGTCTCTGAGTGAAACAGAACTCATTCTACAGCACTTTTCCTCCCAGTGTGTGAGTTTTAGACATCTTGGCCTCAGGTTCCAGATCAGTTTTAAAAGTCTCTGTTAATCCTATGAGATACAAACACTGCCCACGCCTTCCTCTAGATGTCAGTAAGTGGTGACAATTTGAATGGAGTCGATTGCGCAATCATTGGCTCTATAAATGACAAAATACCGGAAGTAGCCTTCCTTTGGACACTGCGCTCCACGCGAGAAGGATATCTGACTGGCCTTTTTCCAAGCATTGGTTTAGCCAGTAATATAGCGTCGGTCATCTTTTTACTTGTTATAGGTGTTAGAAACATCATAATGTAGTTAATTTAAACCGTTTTATAGCAATTTATATCCGTTTAGTGCAATTTTGAGGCATTGCTTTGTAATAGACTTTGAAGCTCCGGGCACGTTTCGGGGTCCCGGTCGTACGTTAGTGGGCATTTCGACGGACAAGTGGACATCTTTCGACCAAAAGAAGATTAGACCCAAGAAAGGATTCATTGTCCAAGATTCTGATGGGAGAACAGCTCATAGTAAGAACAATTTATGATGATAAATCGTGTTTCTGTCGATAAATGTTAAACGTTTATGCCGCCATCTTGTTTGCTATAGCTTCACTTGGCGCAACCTGTATTGAAAAGTAAGGATAATTTAAAAAATGTAATTCCGCGATTGTATTAAGAATTAAATTGTCTATCCCTGTACTTTTTAGTCAAGTTTATGAGTATTTATGTATAAGACTAGATCACTGTCTAATATGGTGCAGGACATTTTCTGACCAGCTGAGCTACTTTTGTCATTGTCTAACCATGATTTTGGTGGCTAAATATGCACATTTTCGAACAAACTCTCTATGTATGTTGTAATATGATGTTACAGGAGTGTCATCTGAAGAATTCTGAGAAGGTTAGTGAAAAAATTTATATATTTTGGCGATGATTACGTTATCGCTCTCTTTGGCTAGAATCAATGCTCTGGTAATGTTTGCACATGTGGTATGCTAATATAACGATTTATTGTGTTTTCGCTGTAAGACACTTAGAAAATCTGAAATATTGTCTGTATTCACAGGATCTGTGTCTTTCGATTAGTGTATGCTGTGTATTTTTACGAAATGTTTGATGATTAGTAATTAGGTAATACACGTTGCTCTATGTATTTATTCTAGTCTAGTTGTGACGGTGGGTGCAATTGTAAACTATGATTTCTACCTGAAATATGCACATTTTTCTAACAAAACCTATCCTATACCATAAATATGTTATCAGATGAGGTGTCATCTGTCATCTGATGAGGTTTTTTCTTGGTTAGTGGCTATCAATATCTTAGTTTAGCCGAATTGGTGATAGCTATTGGTTTTGAGAGAAAATGGTGGACAAAGAAAAATTGTGATTTTTGCTAACGTGTTTAGCTAATAGATTTACATATTGTGTCTTCCCTGTAAAACATTTAAAAAATCTGAAATGGTGGCTTTATTCACAGGATCTGTATCTTTCATTAGGTGTCTTGGACTTGTGATTTAATGATATTTAGATGCTACTATTTAATTGTGACGCTATGCTAGCGATGCTAATCAGTGTGTGTGGGGGGGGGGGGGGGGTGTGGGGGGGGGTTGGGGGTGCTCCCGGACCCGGGGTAGAGGCTCGTGAAAGGTTAAACTAATCATTATATATTTTATATTTGAGATTCTTCAAAGTAGCCACCCTTTGCCTTGATGACAGCTTTGCACACACTTGGCAGTCTCTCAACCAGCTTCATGGGGTAGTCATCTGGAATGCATTTCAATTAACAGGTGTGCCTTGTTAAAAGTTAATTTGTGGAATTTCTTTCCTTTTTCATGCGTTTGAGCCAATAAGTTGTGTTGTGACAAGGTAGGGCTGGTATACAGAAGATATCCCTATTTGGTAAAAGACCAAGTCCGTAATTATGGCAAGAACAACTCAAATAAGCAAAGAGAAATTACAGTCCATCAGTCAATCTGTAAAACTTCAATAACTTTGAAAGTTTTTTCAAGTGCAGTCACAAAAACCATCAAGCACTAAGATGAAACTGGCTCTCATGAGGACCGCCACAGGAAAGGAAGACCCAGAGTTACCTCTGCTGCAGAGGATAAGTTCATTAGAGTTACCATGCTTCACAGAGTTCAAGTAACAGACACATCTCAACATCAACTGTTCAGAGGAGACTGCGTGAATCAGTCCTTCATGTTTGAATTGCTGCAAAGAAACCACTACTAAAGGACATAAATAATAAGAAGAGACTTGCTTGGGCCAAGAAACACGAGCAAAGGACATTAGACCGGTGGAAATCTGTCCTTTGGCCTCATGAGCTTAAATTTAGATTTTTGGTTCTAACCGCCGTGTCTTTGTGAGATGCAGAGTAGGTGAACGGATGATTTTCGCATTTGTGGTTCCCACCGTGAAGCATGGAGGAGGTGTGATGGTGTGGGGGTGCTTTGATGGTGACACTGTTAGTGATTTATTTACAATTCAAGGCACACTTAACCAGCATGGCTACAGTACCACAGCATTCTGCAGTGATACGCCATACCATCTGGTTTGCGCTTAGTGGGATTATTATTTGTTTTTCAACAGGACAATGACCCAAAACACCTCCAGGCTATGTTAGGGCTATTTGACCAAGGAGAGTGATGGAGAGCTGCATCAGATGACCTGGTCTCCACAGTCACCTGACCTCAACCCAATTTGAGATGGTTTGGGATGAGTTGGACCGCAAAGTGAAGGAAAAGCAGCCAACAAGTGCTCAGCGTATGTGGGAACTCCTTCAAAAGTGTTGGAAAAGCATTCCAGGTGAAGCTGATTGAGAGAATGCCAAGAGTGTGCAAAACTGTCATCAAGGCGAAGGGTGGCTACTTTGAAGAATCTAAAATCTAAAATATATTTTTTTTGTTTAACACTTTAACACTTTTGTTTAACACAGACTTTTAAAACTGATCTGGAACCTGAGGCCAAGATGTCTAAAACTCACACACTGGGAGGAAAAGTGCTGTAGAATGAGTTCTGTTTCACTCAGAGACATAATTCAAACGGCTATAGAAACTAGAGAGTGTTTTCTATCCAATAATAACAATAATATGCATATTGTACGAGCAAGAATTGAGTACTAGGCAGTTTAATCTGTAGAGACAATTATGCTAATTTGAAACAGCACCCCCTATAGTTGCAAGAATTAACACTGCTTTGGTTACTACATGATTCCATATATGTTATTTCCTAGTTTTGATGTCTTCACTATTATTCGACAATGTAGAAAATAGTAAAAATAAAGAAAATCCCTTAAATGAGTAGGTGTGTCCAAACTTTTGACTGGTACTGTAGGTTCACAATATTACCATTCAATGTATTGCTGTTGGAACTAAACGCTAGATCCACTTACCTGCTGGTACAGAATCTGACTCAAGCGGATATTTCCATTCCTCGGCACACTCAGCTTGGAACATTGATTGATTACTCCTTCCATGATTTTGAACCTGTTGTTCCCGTGATTAGGCCTCTTCCGTCCTCCCTAGACCTATGTGGCAAGGGAGGTACGCTGTTTACTTGTCCGTCAAAAGCAATCACAATAACTCCTGAATTGCCACTTGACGACACATCGATGTTCAGGCTGGATGTCGATTCCGACAACAACCTGTTAATATACTCCATCGTCATGGAGGACGATACCGCATCTGCACAGGTAGTACAGCTACTGTCGGAGGCTGACGCACTTGTCAATGACACTGAATGACATCAGTTGAGGGAATTGTTTATTAACAAACACAGTGAAATCTGGTCGGGAAACTGGCTGGTTTGCGGTGTTACGGGCATTCATGTGGTGCGTATTCCTACGCCACCCGGAGCAGCTCCTACGTTTGTGAGACAATACAAAATTCCGCTTGCAGCATACGCAGCGGTACAAGAGGTTATCAACTCCCTATTAGATAAACAGATAATCAGGGAAGGTAACAGTACCGGACAGCGCTCCCGTGTGGCCTGTTCTGAAACGAACGGGTAAATGGTGTCTTACCATTGACTATAGACAACTCAATAAACTGGTTCCGTTGTATCGTTGGCCAATGACACAGCTCGCCCAACAGTTGTCAAAGGTGGCAAACGCCAAGTACTTCTACACCGTCGACGTGGCGAATAGTTTCTGTTCCATGGCAGTTGACCCTCGTGACCAACACAAGTTGGCTTTCTCTTTCACGAACGAGCTCTTCACGTTCAATCGTTGCCCGTACAGGTATGCAAACTTCCCCTCAGAGTTCAACATCTTCCTGCACAAGGCAATGCCAGACGCAGCCTCCAGGGGGACGATAATCTACATATACAACGTTCTCATGAGAAGTGAGACGGTCACATCACCTCAACGAGATGGACCACGTTCCTACCCAACTCGGGGAGGCAGGGGCTAAGTTGGCCATCATGAAAGGACAATGGTGCAGGACCAAGGTAAACTACGTTAAACTACGTCTAACAGAATCCAAGCAGTCCGTAACTTCAAAACACCTACAACCCTTCATGAGGTGCGCAGTTTCTTGAGAGTATGTAATTACTCCCGTCAATTCATCAAAAACTACACCGACTTGTCAAAGCCTTTGACCCGTCTTCTTCAGAAAGACACCCCATTCATTTTGGATGGCACTCACGACGAAGCTGTGGCTTCCTTGAAAACCCTGCTTTGTGAGGCACCCTGTTTGGTGTACCCCAACAAACACAGTATGTCATTTTTGGAAGTCAGTTCTCAGAGCCCTGCCTTAGTGCTGGGTTTTCCCTTAAATACGAGCAAGACAAACGTATGGTTATTTACGCAAACAAAACACTCAACCCTGCTGAACACAAGCGCTCAGACTGCGACAAAAACGCTGCTGTCGACAGTCTGGGCGGTCAAACACTTTACCAGTTATGTCGGCGGACAAAAGGGGATCATAGAAACATGTCACCAGCCTGTGACTCTTCTGAAAAGCCAACGAATCCATGAGAGTTTGACGCTGACAGAGATGGACGTCTCGCTTCGCATTCTTAGGAAACTATGCAGTATTTCATTTTTTACGTATTATTTCTTACACTGTTACCCCAGGAAATCTTAAGTCTTATTACACACAGCTGGGAGGAACTATTGGATATAAGAGCATCGTCAACTTATTAACATTACGACCAGGAATACGACTTTCCGGTAGCGGATCCTCTGTTTGGACCACCACCCAGGACAATGGATCGGATCCCAGTAGGCGACCCAAAACAACGGCGCCGCAGAAGGGGCAGACGGAGCAGTCTTCTGGTCAGGCTCCGTAGACGGACACATCGCCCACCACTCCCGAGTACACTACTCGCCAATATCCAGTCTCTTGACAACAAGGTAGACGAAATCCGAGCAAAGTTTGCCTTCCAGAGAGACATCAGCGATTGTAACATTCTCGGTTTCATGGAAACATGGCTCATTCGGGATACGTTATCAGAGTCGGTACAGCCACCCGGTTTCTTCACGCATCGCGCCTACAGAAACATAAATCTCTCTGGTAAGAAGAAGGGTGGGGTGTATGCCTCATGATTAACGAGTTGTGGTGTGATCATAACAACATAGAGGAACTCAAGTCCTTTTGTTCACCTAACCTAGAATTCCTTACGATCAAATGCTGACCACATTATCTACCAAGAGACTTCTCATTGATTATAATCACAGCCGTGTATATCCCACCCCAAGCAGACACCTCGACGGCCCTCAAAGAACTTCATTGGACTCTATGTAAATTGGAAACCACATATCCTGAAGCTGCATTTATTGTAGCTGGGGATTTTAACAAGGCTAATCTGAAAACAAGGCTCCCTACATTTTATCAGCATATCGAATGCGCGACCCAGGCTGGCAACACCCTGGATCATCGGGAGTCGCAAATCAACGGCTCAGACACGAGACGTATGTGGCATGGTCTACAGTCAGTCACGGACTACAAAAAGAAAACCAGCCCCGTCGCGGACACCGATGTTTTGCTCCCAGACATACTAAACAATTTCTTTGCTCGCTTTGAGGACAATACAGTGCCACCGACACAAACCGCTACCAAAGACTGTGAGCTCTCCTTCTCCGTGGCCAACATGAGTAAAACATTTAAACGTGTTAACCCTCGCAAAGCTGCCGGCCCAGACGGCATCCCTAGCCTCGGACATATTCAATCAATCCCTATCCCAGTCTGCTGTCCTCACATTCTTCAAGATGGCCACCATTGTTCCTGTTCCCAAGAAAGCTAAGGTAACTGAACTTAATGACTATCGCCCCGTAGCGCTCACTTCTGTCATCATGAAGTGCTTTGAGAGACTATTTTTTATCACCTCCACCTCCACCCTACCTGTTACCATAGACCCACTCCAATTTGCTTACCACCCCAATAGGTCCACAGACGATGCAATCGCCATCACACTGCACACTGCCCTATCCCATCTGGACAAGAGGAATACCTATGTAAGAATGCTGTTCATTGACTACAGATCAGCATTCAACACCATAGTACCCTCCAAACTCATAATTAAGCTTGAGACCGTGGACTTCCTGACGGGCCACCCTCAGGTGGTGAAGGTAGGAAACATCTCTACTTTGCTGATCCTCAATACTGGGGCCCCACAAGGGTGCGTTCTCAGCCCTCTCCTGGACTTCCTGTTCACCCACAACTGCGTGGCCATGCACGCCTCCAACTCAATCATTATGATTGCAAACAACACTACAGTGGTAGGCTTGATTACCAACAATGATGAGACAGCCTACAGGGAGGAGGTTTGGGCCCTCGGAGTGTGGGGTCAGGAAAAGACCCTCTCACTCAATGTCAGCAAAACAAAATAGATGATCGTGGACTTCAGGAAACAGCAAAGGGAACACCCCCCTATCCACATCGATGAGACAGCAGTGGAGAAGGTAGAAAGTGTTAAGTTCCTCGGTGTACATATCACTGACAAACTGAAATGGTCCACGCATACAGACAGTGTGGTGAAGAAGGCACAACAGCACCTTCTTGTCACCAAAAAACCCTCACCCGCACAACGCATCACCGGGGGACAAACTACCTGCCCTCCAGGACACCTACAACACTCGATGTCACATGAAGGCAAAAAAGATCATCAAGGACAATAATCACCTTAGCCAGTACCTGGTCACCCCACTTCTATCCAGAAGGCGAGGTCAGTACAGGTACATCAGAGCTGGGACAGAGAGATTGAAAAACAGCTTCTATCTCAAGGCCATCAGATTGTTAATTACTTAATACCCATCCCGGATCCAGGAGCATCCTCATCAAAAAAGCTGACTAGCATAGCCTAGCCTAACGGGACAGGGATATCATATAATATAATTTTCATGAAATCACAAGTCCAATACAGCAAATGAAAGATAAAGATCTTGTGAATCCAGCCATCATTTCCGATTTTTACAGCGAAAACAAAATATGTATTTCTATTAGCTAACTACAATAGCCAAAGACTCAACCGCATATTTTCACCATGTTTCTACCACATAGGTAGCTATCACAAAACCGACCATATAGAGATATAATTAGTCACTAACCAAGAAACAACTTCATAAGATGACAGTCTTATAACGTGCTATACAATACATTTATGTTTTGATTCGAAAAATGTGCACATTTGAGGTATAAATCATAGTTTTACATTGCAGCTACCATCACAAATAGCACCGAAGCAGCCAGAATAATTACAGAGAGCAACGTGAAATACCTAAATACTCATCATAAAACATTTATGAAAAATACATGGTGTACAGCAAATGAAAGATAAACATCTTGTGAATCCAGACAATATTTCCGTTTTTTTTAAGTGTTCTACAGCAAAAACAATATAGAATTATATTAGTTTACCACAATAGCCAAACACACAAACGCATTTATTCACCGCAAAAGGTAGCTTTCGCAAAAACAGCAAAAGATATCAAATGAATCACTAACCTTGAACAAATTCATCAGATGACAGTCTTATAACATCATGTTATACAATACAATTATGTTTTGTTCAAAAATGTGCATATTTAGAGCTACAAATCCTGATTATACATTATGAATACGTAGCATCGATTCACCAGAATCTCCAGAGATATTTTGGACACTCACCTAATCTGACCAAAGAACTCATCATAAACTTTACATAAAAAATACTTGTTGTATGGCAAATGAAAGATACACTGGTTCTTAATGCAACCGCTGTGTTAGATTTTTAAAAATAACTTTACCATAACATACAGCTTGCGTTATTGCGAGACAGCGCTCACCAAAACAGCGGAGAATAGGACTCAACATTTTCCACAGAAATACGAAATAACATCATAAATGTTTTCTTACTTTTGTTGAGCTTCCATCAGAATGTTGTACAAGGAGTCCTTGGTCCAGAATAAATCGTTGTTTGGTTTTAGAATGTCCATTTCTTCTGTCGAATTCTTCTGTCGAATGTTACTAACATTCCCACCCTCTCTTGGCGCAAAGAACGGAAAACTCCAAAAGTCCCAATAAACGTTGAACAAACTGATGAAACGGTTGAAAAAACGTACTTTATTATGTTTTTGTAATATGTATCAAATAAAATCAGAGCCGGAGATAATCGCCCTTGTAAACCGAACGCTTTTCAGAAGGCAATGTCGAGGTCCTTCTCGCGCCTTGGAAAACTGACAAAATGGCTGACCTGCCACTCCAAAAGCTCTTGTTTGACCTCAGATCAAGCTAGACACCCCATTCCACCTTCCACTGCCTGTTGACATCTAGTGGAAGGCATATGAAGTGCATGTATATCGATAAATATAAGCCAGTTGAATAGGCAGGCCCTGAAACAGAGCCTCGTTTTCAGAATTTTCACTTCCTGTCTGGAAGTTTGCTGCCAAATGAGTTCTGTTTTAATCACAGATATATTTCAAACAGTTTTAGAAACTTTAGAGTGTTTTCTATCCAATAGTAATAATAATATGCATATTGTATGATCTAGATTAGAGTACGAGGCCGTTTAAATTGGGCACGATTTTTTCCAAAGGGAAAACAGCGCCCCCCTATTGACAAGAAGTTTTAAACAGCCACCACTAGCACAGAGAGGCGGCTTCCTACCTACAGACTTGATATCATTGGCGACTTCAATAAATGGAACACTAGTCTTTTTAACAATGTCACTTAAAGAATGTTTATATATTTTGCATTACTCATCTCATATGTATATAATGTATACTGTATACTTCACTATCTATTATTTACTATCTATTGCATCTTATCCACTCTGTCACTGCTCATCCATATATTTTATACTTATGTATTCTCATACCATTCCTTTACTAGATTGTGTGCATTAGGTTTTGTTGTGGAATTTGTTAGATATCATATTACCTGTTAGATACTGTTGCACTGTCGGATCTAGAAGCATAAGCATTTCACTACACTCGCAATAACATCTTCTAACCATGTGTATGTGACCATTAACATTTGATTTGATTTGACACAGCCGTTCTTTGATTTGACACAGCCGTTCTCAACCAAGTTTTCAGTCATTTCGGCCTGGCAGGAGAAACCATGGACAGCGACAGAGGAATCCACATTTCGGCAGCTATAATGACTGAACTGTGGCGGGTCCTGGGAGTCAAAGCTAAACTCCACATCGCGTATGACTCTAGGTGCTCCGGCAGGGTAGAAAGGAGCAACCAAACAATCGTTAGAATACTGAGGAAATAAGTGGCAGCCAACCACAAAGATTGGTGTACTGTGAGATTGGTTTACTGTAAGATTGGTGTACTGTTTACAAAGATTGGTTTACTGTGTTAAATGAGGCCTCACTTCCTGGTTACACTAGTGACCATATCCCCCGTGCATCCCGCAAAGGCGGAGGTGTTGCTAACATTTACGATAGCAAATTTAAATGTAAAAAAAAAAAAAAACGTTTTCATCTTTTGAGCTTCTAGTCATGAAATCTATGCAGCCTACCCAATCACTTTTTATAGCTACTGTTACCTGAATTCTGAGTTCCCTGAATTCCTATCAGACCTTGTAGTCATAGCAGATAATATTCTAATTTTTGGTGACTTTAATATTCACATGGAAAAGTCCACAGACCCATTCCAAAAGGCTTTCGGAGCCATCATCGACTCAGTGGTTTTGTCCAACATGTCTCTGGACCAACTCCCTGCCAGAGTCATACTCTGGACCTAGTTTTTTCCCATGGAATAAATGTTGTGGATCTTAATGTTTTTCCTCATAACCCTGGACTATCGACCACAATTTTATTATGTTTGCAATCGCAACAAATAATCTGCTCAGACCCCAACCAAGGAGCATCAAAGGTCGTGCTGTCAATTCTCAGACAACCCAAAGATTCCTTGATGCCCTTCCAGACTCGCTCTGCCTACCCAAGGACGTCAGAGGACAAAAATCAGTTAACCACCTAACTGAGGAACTCAATTTAACCTTGCGCAATACCCTAGATGCAGTTCCACCCCTAAAAACTAAAAACATTTGTCATAAGAAACTAGCTCCCTGGTATACAGAAAATACCCGAGCTCTGAAGCAAGCTTCCAGAAAATTGGAACTGAAATGGCGCCACCGCAAACTGGAAGTCTTCTGACTAGCTTGGAAAGACAGTACCGTGCAGTATTGAAGAGCCCTCACTGCTGCTCAATCATCCTATTTTTCCAACTTAATTGAGGAAAATAAGAACAATCCAAAATTTATTTTTGATATTGTCGCAAAGCGAACTAAAAAGCAGCATTCCCCAAGAGAGGATGGTTTTCACTTCAGCAGTAATAAATTCATGAACTTCTTTGAGGAAAAGATCATGATCATTAGAAAGCAAATTACGGACTCCTCTTTAAATCTGCATATCCCTCCAAAAGCTCAGTTGTCCTGAGTCTGAATCTGAATCTGCCATGACCTAGGATCAAGGGAGATACTCAAGTGTTTTAGTACTATATTTCTTGACACAATGATGAAAATAATCATGGCCTCTAAACCTTCAAGCTGCATACTGGACCCTATTCCAAATAAACTACTGAAAGAGCTGCTTCCTGTGCTTGGCCCTCCTATGTTGAACATAATAAACGGCTCTCTATCCACCGGATGTGTACCAAACTCACTAAAAGTGGCAGTAATAAAGCCTCTCTTGAAAAAGCCAAACCTTGACCCAGAAAATATAAAAAACTATCAGCCTATATCGAATCTCCCATTCTTCTCAAACATTTTAGAAAAAGCTGCTGTGCAGCAACTTGCTGCTGTGCAGCAACTGCCTTCCTGAAGACAAACAATGTATACGAAATGCTTCAGTCTGGTTTTAGACCCCATCATAGCACTGAGACTGCACTTGTGAAGGTGGTAAATGACCGAGGCTCTGCATCTGTCCTCGTGCTCCTAGACCTTAGTGCTGCTTTTGATACCATCAATCACCACATTCTTTTGGAGAGATTGGAAACCCAAATTGGTCTACATGGACAAGCTCTGGCCTGGTTTAGATCTTATCTGTCGGGAAGATATCAATTTGTCTCTGTGAATGGTTTGTCCTCCGTCAAGGTTCCGTTTTAGGACCACTATTGTTTTCACTATATATTTTACCTCTTGGGTATGTCATTCGAAAACATAGTGTTAACTTTCACTGCTATGCGGATGACACACAGCTGTACATTTCAATGAAACATGGTGAAGCCCCAAAATTGCCCTCGCTAGAAGCCTGTGTTTCACACATAAGGAAGTGGATGGCTGCAAACGTTCTACTTTTAAACTCGGACAAAACAGAGATGCTTGTTCTAGGTCCCAAGAAACAAAGAGATCTTCTGTTGAATCTGACAATTAATCTTGATAGTTGTACAGTCGTCTCAAATAAAACTGTGAAGGACCTCGGCATTACTCTGGACCCTGATCTCTCTTTTGACGAACATATCAAGAATGTTTCAAGGACAGCTTTTTCCCATCTACGTCACATTGCAAAAATCAGAAACGTTCTGTCCCAAAATGATGCTGAAAAATGTATCTATGCTTTTGTTACTTCTAGGTTGGACTACTGCAATGCTCAACTTTCCGACTACACGGATAAAGCACTAAATAAACTTCAGTTAGTGCTAAATACGGCTGCTAGAATCCTGACTAGAATCCTTATCATAGTACTCCAGTGCTAGCCTCCCTACACTGGCTTCCTGTTAAGGCAAGGGCTGATTTCAAGGTTTTACTGCTAACCTACAAAGCATTACATGGGCTTGCTCCTACCTATCTTTCCGATTTGGTCCTGCCGTACATACCTACACATACGCTATGGTCACAAGATGCAGGCCTCCTAATTGTCCCTAGAATTTCTAAGCAAACAGCTGGAGGCAGGGCTTTCTCCTATAGAGCTCCATTTTTATGGAATGGTCTGCTTACCCATGTGAGAGACGCAGACTCCGTCTCAACCTTTAAGTCTTTACTGAAGACTCATCTCTTCATTAGGTCATATGATTGAGTGTAGTCTGGCCCAGGGGTGTGAAGGGGAACGGAAAGGCTCTGGAGCAACGAACCGCCCTTGCTGTCTCTGCCTGGCCGGTTCCCCTCTCTCCACTGGGATTCTCTGCCTCTAACGCTATTACAGGGGCTGAGTCACTGGCTTACTGGTGCTCTTCCATGCCGTCCCTAGGAGGGGTGCGTCACATGAGTGGGTTGAGTCGCTGACGTGGTCTTCCTGTCTGGGTTGGCGTCCCCCCCCCCCCCCCCCCCGTGGCGGAGATCTTTGTGGGCTATACTCGGCCTTGTCTCAGGATGGTAAGTTGGTGGTTGAAGATATCCCTCTACTGGTGTGGAGGCTGTGCTTGGTTGGGGTTATATCCTTCCTGTTTGGCCCTGTCCGGGGGTATCATCGGATGGGGCCACAGTGTCTCCTGACCCCTCCTGTCTCAGCCTCCAGTATTTATGCTGCAGTAGTTTATGTGTCGGGGGGCTAGGGTCAGTTTGTTATATCTGGAGTACTTCTCCTGTCTTATCCGGTGTCCTGTGTGAATTTAGGTATGCTCTCTCTAATTCTCTCTTTCTCTCTTTCTTTCTCTCTCTCGGAGGACCTGAGCCCTAGGACCATGCCTCAGGACTACCTGGCATGATGACTCCTTGCTGTCCCCAGTCCACCTGGCCGTGCTGCTGCTCCAGTTTCAACTGTTCTGCCTGCGGCTATGGAACCCTGACCTGTTCACCGGACGTGCTACCTGTCCCAGACCTGCTGTTTTCAACTCGCTAGAGACAGCAGGAGCGGTAGAGATACTCTTAATGATCGGCTATGAAAAGCCAACTGACATTTACTCCTTACTTGCTGCACCCTCGACAACTACTGTGATTATTATTATTTTACCATGCTGGTAATTTATGAACATTTGAACATCTTGGCCATGTTCTGTTATAATCTCCACCCGGCACAGCCAGAAGAGGACTGGCCACCCGTCATAGCCTGGTTCCTCTCTAGGTTTCTTCCTAGGTTTTGGCCTTTCTAGGGAGTTTTTCCTAGCCCCCGTGCTTCTACACCTGCATTTCTTTCTGTTTGGGGTTTTAGGCTGGGTTTCTGTACAGCGCTTTGATATATCAGCTGATGTAAGAAGGGCTATATATAAATAAATAAATACATTTGATGATTGGGACCTCAAACGCCCACTGGTACTGATGGCGATCAGAGCCACACGCAACAGGTCTATGGGAATAACACCCTTTGAAATGATGACGGGCTGGCAAATTACACTTCCACTGCATCTCCTGTACCAACCGGGAGATGTCGCCGCAGCCATGTGACGCACTTGCAAACCCACCTCCAGACTACCTTTGCGTACGCTGAAGGAAAGTTGGAAAGAAGTGCAGAAGGTGACAAGACCTATTATGTCAAAAAGGCTATACACCAAACCCGCGGGCGTCGAAATCTCGTGTGGACGGGACCACACGAGATTGTGGTAAAACTGTCACCTGTAGCTTATCAAATCATAATCAACAAAGGTCGACAAAATGCCACGTTAAAGTGGGTTCACAGGAACCAAATCAAGTTGTACACACCCCCCATTGGAATAGAAGGGGTGCAAGCCAGCACCAAATAGATAGAAACCTAGCAAGTCAGAGGTATTAATACAATTCTTAAGTATCCTCAGCTGATCCCTTCCTGGACATCAGTACATTGCACCTAACATATTTTCTTCTCTTCCCAGCTACTAGATATTGTGACGACCCTCCCACACTGTCTGCCGTATTCTCTCTGTGTTCTTGTTTCCTTATTAGGATGTCGGTGGGCGGAGTTGGGAGGGTCGTTAGCTACATGGGAGACACCTGGGCCCGGTGTCTCCCAAGATAAATACACCACTTCCCCATTCATGGAGAGGCTCTCCCCAGGCAGACACCTTGATAGATTTGTTTGTGTTTCTTGGTGTTTTTTTGGTTGGTTGTTTGTTTTAGCATCTTTCAACACCCTGCATTATCACATTCATGCATGCAAAACACTCACTTACACTACTGATTACACACACCATTGTATATTATACTTAGTTACTTTAGTTAATAAATATATATTTTGTTACTCCTTTTCTCCACGTTGTCTCCCTTTTGTTAAAGGCTTTGAGCCGGTTTATATTATGATAAAAGGCTATTATTATGATAAAAGGCTATTTGCCAATAGCCTTTTATCATACCACTTTTTTTATCATACTCTATCATACCACTCAATCTACCCTGCAATATACAATCGTCAGGACCAGGCACATCTTCCTCCTCATGCACAGATCTAGCATGATAAGAACCCAAGGAAACAACGGTATCAGCCAAAATAACAGGTTTACCGTCCTCTGTAGACTCCCACTGTTCAATCTCAGAGGAACGTGCATAATAGGGTATTAACAAATTTACATGGCACAGCTGGTGTGCTTTCCTCCGTTCTGGAGTGGCAACTAGGTAATTTTGCTCAGTGTACTGACGCAGCACTGTATATGGACCTTGAAACTTGGCTTGAAAAGGAGAACCAACAATTGGCAGCAGAGCAAGAACCTGATCACCAGGAGTAAACTGACGAGGCTCAGTTCGGCGATCAAATATGCCCTTCAACCTCTCCTGTGAAGATGATAACTTCTCTTTAGCCATTTCTCCCTTTTTAGAACGAGGCAAAGGACCCACACAGTCAATGATCAGATACTCAAAAGGTTGGCTGAGTACAGGAATAGGAAACACTGGTACCGGCTTAATAGCTTGATTAGGTTTACCAGTTAATTGACAGGTATGGCAAGTTTTGATGAAATCAGAGACATCCCTCTTTAATCTAGGCCAAAAGAAATGTCTTAATATGCATTGGTATGTTTTCCTCACACCCATATGTCCAGCAACATCATTGTGAGAAGTTGTCAACACCAACTCACGAAGCTTTACTGGTACCACAACCTGACTAATCGCCTACCCCAGAAAACAACTACCATGAGACACCCACTTTCTCATCAGGACATCCTCTTGGAGAAAATAGCCATGGGCGACATCTCCCAAGTGTTCCACAGGCACAATTTGGTCACGCAACTCTTCTAATGTAGGGTCAGTCTGTTGCGCATTGATTAGATCTGAGTGGGTAACAGATAACGGAATAACAGGGAAAGCAGTGGCATACTTCTTTGTGTTATTCTCATTATTCGGCACAGTGACCAGTTCGCCGCGGCTCACTGCACACGCACTGAACATCTCTGGGGAGCTTTGTACACTCTCATCAGGAATCCCAACAACTGACGGCTTTATGGAAACAACTAGAGATGGAACCTCGACAGGCCATACACGATCACCAGCCAAGTTATTCCCAAGGATAACGTCGATACCCTCAATAGGCAACGAAGGACGCACCCCCACAACAACTTCACCCTTCACCAGCCCACAATCCAACATCAGTTTATGCAATGGAACTGACAGAGCCTTCAAACCTATTCCCCTAATTAGAACACTATTTCCTGAATCAGTCTCAGCAGAAAAGGGTAACACAGACTCCAACACAAATGATTCAGAGGCACCTGTGTCTCTCAGGATCTTCACTGGTACTAGGTCCTTTCTTCCTAACCTAGACACAAAACCTTCCGTAATGAAAGGTAAATAGTTTGGATCAATATGGACTTTCACATGCTCCTGGGTCAGAGGCAATGAGTCATGAGTGAACTGATGTGGAACAGGCGCAGCTAACGCGGTAGGCTTAGATTTAGCGTAAGCACCCTTTGACCTGAGATGGGGACATTCATTTTTCAAATGACCTGAATCGTGACAGTAGTGACACTCTTGCCCAAAGTTAGCTTTACCACGGGAGTCAGGCTCAACCCTAGTTGAACCATAGTTCAACACCCTGCATTATCACATTCATGCATGCAAAACACTCACTTACACTACTGATTACTGATTACACACACCATTGTATATTATACTTAGGTACTTTAGTTAATAAATATATATTTTGTTACTCCTTTTCTCCACATTGTCTCCCTTTTGTTACGGGCTTTCAGCCGGTTCGTGACAAGTTGTATATGCGTCCCAAATTGATGAGGGGTTACGTGTGCATTTGCCCCAGCCAACCTTCTCCTCCCCAGACCTCAGCAACCTTTGCGCATGGGAAGCAATATTTAAGATGAAAGAAGACTCCCCAGACCTCAGCAACCTTAGTGCATAGGAAGGAACTTTTAAGAGGAAAGAAGAACACAAGACCAGGAGGGAACCAACAGGAAAGACAGAACCTGACAATACAAACATTCAGGAACAGGGCGCACGAGAGAGCGCATCAGCAATCACGTTTTCAGTCCCCCGGATGTGCTGCACATCGAGATGGAATGATTGTAAAAATAAACACCATCTCATTATCCTCTGGTTCGGACACATCATGGACCTCAAAAAAGTGAGAGGGTTATGGTCGGTGTAGACCACAATAGGTACTACCCCCGACCCGACATACACTTCGAAGTGTTGTAGCGCCCAGATGAGTGCTAGCGCTTCCTTTTCAATAACCGAATAGTTCAACTGATAATCGTTGTCACTATTGATATTGTCCTGCGCTGTGCTGTACAAAATAGGAACATCTGAAAAATTCTGTCAAAATATTTTTGTTTACAAAGCAATTAACTGAAATTATCAAACAATATCTCTGATCATGCATTTCTCTCAGATGGAGTTCCTTTGGTTGATCATGAAACTCTGTGCCCTGGTCAAAACCATCCAAGCAGATGTAATCATGAGCAGACCCCCACGGCAATCGTTCTCAGCAATGATCCATGACTCCTTATAACTAACTGCAGGGTACACACACCTAGATGCAGAGAACGTGTACCGCCAACACATTCCACCTGCAGCGCATTTGAGTTGGGCCGGGACTGACTGGCTCACCCAGGCAGTTAACTTCTCTACGCTACGGATCCCTTTTACGGGATCATTTTCCTAAACAACCGCTGAATTGCAGGGCGCAAAATATTACTAAAAATATTGATAATCATGCAATCACAAGTGAAATATACCAAAACACAGCTTAGCTTGTTGTTAATCCACCTATCGTGTCAGATTTTGAAAATATGCTTTACAGAGAAAGAAATCTAAGCTTTTGTGAGTGTATCAATCAATGCTAGAACAGCTAGCCCCAAATTAGCATGGTCACGAAAGTCAGAAAAGCAATAAAATTAATCGCTTACCTTTGATAATCTTCGGATATTTGCACTCAAGAGACTCCCAGTTACACAATAAATGTTATTTTTGTTCGATAAATATTACTTTTATAACAAAAAAACGCCATTTGGGTTGCGCGTTATATTCAGAAAACTACAGCCTCGTTCCGGTGCTGAAAGGCAGAAGAAAATTCCCAAACGTATCAGATTCAAAAATATTACAAAAAATATTTATAATCATGCAATCACAAGTGAAATATACCAAAACACAGCTTAGTTTGTTGTTAATCCACCTATCGTGTCAGATTTTGAAAATATGCTTTGCAACGAAAGCAATCTAAGCTTTTGTGAGTGTATCAGTCAATGCTAGAACAGTTAGCCTTATATTAGCTTGGTTAGCTTGGTCACGAAAGTCAGAAAAGCAATAAAATTAATCGCTTACCTTTGATAATCTTCGGATGTTTGCACTCACGAGACTCCCAGTTAAACAACAAATGTTATTTTTGTTCGATAAATATTACTTTTATAACAAAAACACGCCATTTGGGTTGCGTGTTATGTTCAGAAAACCAAAGCCTCGTTTCGTTCGACGAAAATTCCAAAAAGTATCCGTAATGGTCGTAGAAACATGTCAAATGTTTTTTATAATCAATCCGCAGGTTGTTTTTAACAAACATAGTCGATAATATTTCAACCGGACTGTAACCTATTCAATAAGAGAGAAAAAGAAAATGGAGAGCTACCCTCTCGCGCGCAGGAACTAATCAGAGGACACCTGACTAGTTTTGAAAAATCTCGCTCATTTTTCAGAATAACAACCTTAAACTATGTCTAAAGCCTGGACACAGCCTGAGGAAGCCATTGAAAAAGGAATCTAGTTGATACCCCTTTAAATGGAAGAAAGACGGGCCAGGAAACACAGATACAAAATATAAAAAATCCCTTCCGGGTTAGATTTTCTCAGGTTTTCGCCTGCAGAATCAGTTTTGTCATACTCACAGACAATATTTTTGACAGTTTTGGAAACTTTGGAGTGTTTTCTATCCTAATCTGTAAATTATATGCATATTCTACGATCTGGACCTGAGAAATAGTCCGTTTACCTTGGGAACGTTATTTAAAAAAAAAAAAAAATCTGACCCCTAGCGTCAAGAGGTTTTTAAGCATGCCCTGCTAGACTCAGCCCATATGTTGGCCCAACTCCAAAAGTTCACAGTCGCACAGTCAGAACTAGCAGAGCCCAGGTGAGAAAAACGATTAGTCGGGGCGCTACTCTCGAACTAGAAGCACAAGTGGTCGGAACTAGAAGCACAAGCATTTCGCTACACTCGCATTAACATCTGCTAACCATGTGTATGTGACCAATAACATTTGATTTGATTTGATTTAGGTGCAGCCGTAGGGTCGCTATTTGCCTTAGGTACCACTGCCGTCAACGCAGTCAGTCTAGCCACAGTCAAGAGAAATGTTAGGGAGATTACTGAAGAGATACCACTTATCCAGCAACAGATGAAAGCACAGGCACTCAGGTTGCAAAATGTGAGAAAGTCTCTCCAGAACAATATTCTGGTGGTAAACACACACTCTACTCTTCTGAACAAAATCCTCCTGTCTATAGGAAAGCTAGTAGAGGTTATAATACAAGCCAGGTCTACAGGCCAGGTCTAGCAAAATACAGGCCAGGTATATTATAATACAGAGCAGAACTATTATAATACAGTTGCGGTCTATTATATTACAGGCCAGGTCTAGTATAATACAGACCAGGTTTACAGGCTAGGTCTAGTATAATACAGGCCAGGTCTAGTATAATACAGGCCAGGTCTAGTATAATACAGGCCAGGTCTAGTATAATACAGGCCAGGTCTAGTATAATACAGGCCAGGGCTAGTATAATACAGTCCAGGTCTATTATAATACAGGCCAGGTCTATTATAATACAGGCCAGGTCTACAGGCCAGGTCTAGAAAAATACAGGTCAGGTCTATTACAATACAGACCAGAACTATTATAATACAGGCCAGGTCTATTATAATACAGGCCATGTCTATTACAATACAGAGCAGAACTATTATAATACAGTTGCGGTCTATTATATTACAGGCCAGGTCTATTATAATACAGACCAGGTCTATTATAATACAGACCAGGTTTACAGGCTAGGTCTAGTATAATACAGGCCAGGTCTATTATAATACAGACCAGGTCTATTATAATACAGACCAGGTTTACAGGCTAGGTCTAGTATAATACAGGCCAGGTCTAGTATAATACAGGCCAGGTCTATTATAATACAGACCAGGTTTACAGGCTAGGTCTAGTATAATACAGGCCAGGTCTAGTATAATACAGGCCAGGTCTAGTATAATACAGGCCAGGGCTAGTATAATACAGGCCAGGTCTATTATAATACAGGCCAGGTCTACAGGCCAGGTCTAGAAAAATACAGGTCGGGTCTATTACAATACAGACCAGAACTATTATAATACAGGCCAGGTCTATTATATTACGTGCAAGGTCTAAAGGCCATGTCTAGTATAATACAGGCCAGGTCTATTATAATACAGGCTAGGTCTACAGGTCAGGTCTAGTATAATACAGGTCAGGTCTATTATAACACAGACCAGGTCTATTATAATATAGGCCAGGTCCATTATAATACAGGTCAGGTATACAGACCAGGACTAGTATAATACAGGCCAGTTCTATTATAATACCGACACGGTCTAGTATTATACAGGCCGGGTTTACAGGCCAGGTCTATTATAAAACAGGCCAGGTCTATTATAATACAGACCGGGTCTATTATAATACAGACCAGGTCTATTATAATACAGACCATGTCTACAGGCCAGGTCTAGTATAATATAGGTCATGTGAATTATAATACACGCCAGGTAATTTATAATACAGACCAGGTCTATTATAGTACAGACCACGTTTACAGGCCAGGTCTATTATAAAACAGGCCAGGTCTATTATAATCCAGCCAGGTATATTATAATACAGGCCAGGTCTATTATAATCCAGCCCAGGTCTAATATAATCCAGCCCAGGTCTGTTATAATACAGACCAGGTCAATTATAATACAGGCCAGGTCTATTATAATACAGGTCAGGTCCATTATAATACAGGTCAGGTATACAGGCCAGGTCTATTATAAAAGCTCCCACGTCTATTATAATACAGGCCAGGTCTTATATAATACAGCCCAGGTCTGTTATAATACAGCCCAGGTCTGTTAGAATACAGACCAGGTCTATTCTAATACAGCCCAGGTCTTTTATAATACAGGCCATGTCTATTATAAAACAGGCGGGGTTTACAGGGCAGGCCTATTATAAAACAGGCCAGGTCTATTATAATACAGGCTAGGTCTACAGGTCAGGTCTAGTATAATACAGGTCAGGTCTATTATAACACAGACCAGGTCTATTATAATATAGGCCAGGTCCATTATAATACAGGTCAGGTATACAGGCCAGGACTATTATAATACAGGCCAGGTCTATTATAATACAGACCAGGTATATTATAATACAGGTCAGGTCTATTATAATACAGGTCAGGTCAATTATAATACAAACCAGGTCTATTATAATACAGGCCGGGTTTACAGGCCAGGTCTATTATAATACAGGCCATGTATATTATAAAACAGACCACGTCTATTATAATACAGGCTAGGTAATTTATAATACAGCCCAGGTCTGTTATAATACAGGCCAGGTCTATTAAAATACAGACCAGGTCTAGTATAATTCAGGCCAGGTCTAGTATAATACAGGCCAGGTCTATTATAAAACAAGCCAGGTCTATTATAATACAGGTCAGGTCTATTATAATACAGGCCAGGTCTATTATAATACAGGCCAGGTCTATTATAAAACAGGCCAGGTCTAGTATAAAACAAGCCACGTCTATTATAATACAGGTCAGGTCTATTATAATACAGGCCAGGTCTATTATAATACAGACCAGGTCTATTATAAAACAGGCCAGGTCTATTATAATACAGACCAGGTCTATTATAAAACAGGCCAGGTCTATTATAATACAGGTCATGTCTATTATAATACAGGCCAGGTCTATTATAATACAGGCCAGGTCTAGTATAATACAGGTCATGTGAATTATAATAAAGGCCAGGTCATTTATAAGACAGACCAGGTCTATTATAATACAGGCCGGGTTTACAGGCCAGTTCTATTATAAAACAGGCCAGATATATTATAATACAGACCAGGTATATTATAATACAGATCAGGTCTATTATAATACAGGCCAGGTCTTTTATAGTACAGACCACGTGTACAGGCCAGGTCTATTATAAAACAGGCCAGGTCTAATATAATCCAGACAGGTCTGTTATAATACAGGCCAGGTCTATTATAATACAGACCAGGTCTAATATAATCCAGACAGGTCTGTTATAATACAGACCAGGTCTATTATAATACAGGCCAGGTCTATTATAAAACAGGCCAGGTCCTTATAATACAGGTCAGGTATACAGGCCAGGTCTAGTATAATACAGGCCAGGTCTATTATAAAACAGTCCACGTCTATTAAAATACAGGCCAGGCCTATTATAATACAGACCAGGTCTAGTATAATACAGGCCAGGTCTAGTATAATACAGGCCAGGTCTAGTATAATACAGACCATGTCTACAGGCCAGGTCTAGTATAATACAGGTCATGTGAATTATAATACAGGTCAGGTCAATTATAATACGGACCAGGTCTATTATAATACAGGCCAGGGTTACATGCCAGGTTTATTATAAAACAGGCCAGGTCTATTATAATACAGACAAGGCATATTATAACACAGATCAGGTCTAATATAATACAGGCCAGGTCTAGTATAATACAGGCTATGCCTAGTATAATACAGACCATGTCTACATGTCAGGTCTAGTATAATACAGGTAAGGTCTATTAAAATACAGGCCAGGTCTATTATAATACAGACCAGGCCTAGTATAATACAGGCCAGGTCTAGTATAATACAGGCCAGGTCTAGTATAATACAGGCCAGGTCTAGTATAATACAGGCCAGGTCTAGTATAATACAGGCCAGGTCCATTATAATACAGGCCAGTTCTACAGGCCTGGTCTAGAATAATACAGGTCAGGTCTATTATAATACAGGCCAGGTCAAGTATAATACAGGCCAGGTCTATTATAAAACAGACCAGGTTTACAGGCCAGGTGTAGTATAATACAGCCCAGGTCTAGTACAATACAGGCCAGGTCTATTATAATACAGCCCAGGTCTATTATAATACAGCCCAGGTCTGTTATAATACAGACCAGGTCTATTATAATACAGACCATGTCTACAGGCCAGGTCTAGTATAATACAGGTCAGGTCTATTATAATACAGGCCAGGTCTATTATAATACAGACCAGGTCTATTATAATACAGGCCGGGTTAACAGGCCAGGTCTATTATAATACAGGCCAGGTCTAGTGTAATACAGGCCAGGAATATTATAATACAGGTCGGGTCAATTATAATACAGACCAGGTCTATTATAATACAGGTCGGGTTTACAGGCCAGGTCTATTATAATACAGGCCAGGTATATTATAATACAGGCCGGGTCAATTATAATACAGACCAGGTCTATTATAATACAGGGCGGGTTTACAGGCCAGGTCTATTATAATACAGACCAGGTATATTATAATACAGGTCAGGTATTTTATAATACAGGTCAGGTCTATTACAATACAGGCCAGGAATATTATAATACAGACCAGGTCTAATATAATACAGCCCAGGTCTATTATAATACAGACCATGTCTACAGGCCAGGTCTAGTATAATACAGGTCAGGTCTATTATAATAAAGGCCAGGTCTATTATAATACAGACCAGGTGTAGTATAATACTGGCCAGGTCTAGAATAATACAGGCCATGTCTATTATAATACAGACCATGTCTACAGGCCAGGTCTAGTATAATACAGGTCATGTGAATTATAATACAGGTCAGGTCAATTATAATACAGACCAGGTCTATTATAATACAGTCCGGGGTTGCAGGCCAGGTGTATTATAATACAGTCCACGTATATTATAATACAGACCAGGTCTATTATAATACAGGCCATGTTTACAGGCCATGCCTATTATAATACAGGCCAGGTCTAGTATAATACAGGCCAGGTCTAGTATAATACAGGCCAGGTCTAGTATTATACATGCCAGGTCTAATATAATACAGGCCATTCCTATTATAATACAGACCAGGTCTAATATAATACAGCCCAGGTCTGTTATAATACAGACCAGGTCTGTTATAATACAGCCCAGGTCTTTTATAATACAGGCCTAGTCCATTATATTACAGGTCAGGTATACAGGCCAGGTATAGTATAATACAGGCCAGGTCTATTATAATACAGGTCGGGTTTACAAGCCAGGCCTATTATAAAACTGGCCAGGTCTATTATAATACAGGTAAGGTCTATTAAAATACAGGCCAGGTATATTATAATACAGACCAGGCCTAGTATAATACAGGCCAGGTCTAGTATAATACAGGCCAGGTCTAGTATAATACAGGCCAGGTCTAGTATAATACAGACCATGTCTACAGGCCAGGTCTAGTATAATACAGGTCATGTGAATTATAATACAGGTCAGGTCAATTATAATACGGACCAGGTCTATTATAATACAGGCCAGGGTTACATGCCAGGTTTATTATAAAACAGGCCAGGTCTATTATAATACAGACAAGGCATATTATAATACAGATCAGGTCTAATATAATACAGGCCAGGTCTAGTATAATACAGGCTATGTCTAGTATAATACAGACCATGTCTACAGGCCAGGTCTAGTGTAACACAGGCTATTTCTAGTATAATACAGACCATGTCTACAGGCCAGGTCTAGTATAATACAGGTCATGTGAATTATAATACAGGTCAGGTCAATTATAATACAGACCAGGTCTATTATAATACAGGCCAGGTCTTTTATAATACAGGCCAGGTCCATTATAATACAGGCCAGGTCTACAGGCCTGGTCTAGAATAATACAGGTCATGTCTATTATAATACAGGCCAGGTCAAGTATAATACAGGCCAGGTCTATTATAATACAGACCAGGTCTACAGGCCAGGTGTAGTAAAATACAGCCCAGGTCTAGTACAATACAGGCCAGGTCTATTATAATACAGCCCAGGTCTATTATAATACAGCCCAGGTCTGTTATAATACAGACCAGGTCTATTATAATACAGAAAATGTCTACAGGCCAGGTCTAGTATAATACAGGTCAGGACTATTATAATACAGGCCAAGTCTATTATAATACAGACCAGGTCTATTATAATACAGGCCGGGTTTACAGGCCAGGTCTATTATAATACAGGCCAGGTCTAGTGTAATACAGGCCAGGAATATTATAATACAGGTCGGGTCAATTATAATACAGACCAGGTCTATTATAATACAGGTCGGGTTTACAGGCCAGGTCTATTATAATACAGGCCAGGTATATTATAATACAGGCCGGGTCAATTATAATACAGACCAGGTCTATTATAATACAGGGCGGGTTTACAGGCCAGGTCTATTATAATACAGACCAGGTATATTATAATACAGGTCAGGTATTTTATAATACAGGTCAGGTCTATTACAATACAGGCCAGGTATATTATAATACAGACCAGGTCTAATATAATACAGCCCAGGTCTGTTATAATACAGACCAGGTCTGTTATAATACGGGCCAGGTCTATTATAAAACAGACCAGGTCTATTATAATACAGGTCGGGTTTACAGGCCAGGTCTATTATAATACAGACCAGGTCTATTATAATACAGACCAGGTATATTATAATACAGGCCAGGTCTATTATAATACAGGATAGGTCCATTATAATACAGGCCAGGTCTATTATAATACAGGCCAGGGTTACAGGCCAGGTCTATTATGAAACAGACAAGGTATATTATAGTACAGTTCAGGTCTATTATAATACAGGCCAGGTCTATTATAGTACAGACCAGGTTTACATTCCAGGTCTGTTAAAAAACAGGCCAGGTCTATTATAATATAGACCAGGTATTTTATAATAAATGTCAGGTCTATTATAATACAGGCCAGGTCTATTATAATACAGCCCAGGTCTAATATAATACAGCCCAGGTCTGTTATAATACAGACCAGGTCTATTATAATACAGACCATGTCTACAGGCCAGGTCTAGTATAATACAGGTCAGGTCTATTATAATACAGACCAGATTTAGTATAATACTGGCCAGGTCTAGTATAATACAGGCCATGTCTATTATAATACAGAACCTGTATACAGGCCAGGTCTAGTATAATACAGGTCATGTGAATTATAATACAGATCAGGTCAATTATAATACAGACCAGGTCTATTATAATACAGGCCGGGGTTACAGGCCAGGTCTATTATAAAACAGGCCAGGTCTATTATAATACAGACCAGGTATATTATAATACAGGTCAGGTCTATTATAATACAGGTCAGGTCAATTATAGTACAGACCAGGTTTACATTCCAGGTCTATTATAAAACAGGCCAGGTCTATTATAATATAGACCAGGTATTTTATAATAAATGTCAGGTCTATTATAATACAGGCCAGGTCTATTATAATACAGACCAGGTCTATTATAATACAGACCATGTCTACAGGCCAGGTCTAGTATAATACAGGTCAGGTCTATTATAATACAGACCAGGTCTATTATAATACAGACCAGGTTTAGTATAATACTGGCCAGGTCTAGTATAATACAGGCCATGTCTATTATAATACAGAACCTGTATACAGGCCAGGTCTAGTATAATACAGGTCATGTGAATTATAATACAGATCAGGTCAATTATAATACAGACCAGGTCTATTATAATACCGGCCGGGGTTACAGGCCAGGTCTATTATAAAACAGGCCAGGTCTATTATAATACAGACCAGGTATATTATAATACAGGTCAGGTCTATTAACTTACAGGTCAGGTCAATTATAGTACAGACCAGGTCTATTATAATACAGGTCGGGTTTACAGGCCAGGTCTATTATAATACAGGCTAGGACTGTAATATTATAGACCAGCTTTACAGGCCAGGTCTATTATAAAACAGGTCAGGTCTAATATAATATAGCCCAGGTCTGTTATAATACAGACCAGGTCTATTATAATACAGGCCGGGTTTACAGGCCAGGTCTATTATAATACAGGCCAGGTCCATTATAATACAGGCCAGGTCTACAGGCCAGGTCTATTATAATACAGGTCATGTCTATTATAATACAGGCCAGGTCTATTATAATACAGACCAGGTCTATTATAATACAGGTCGGGTTTACAGGCCAGGTCTATTATAATAAAGACCAGGTATATTAAAATACAGGCCAGGTCTACAGGCCAGGTCGAGAATAATACAGGTCAGGTCTATTATAATACAGGCCAGGTCAAGTAAAATACAGGCCAGGTCTATTATAATGCAGACCAGGTCTATTATAATACAGACCAGGTCTACAGGTCAGGTGTAGTAGAATACAGGCCAGGTCTAGTGTAATACAGGCCATGTATATTATAATACAGGTCGGGTCAATTATAATACAGACCAGGTATATTATAATACAGGTCAGGTCAATTATAATACAGGTCAGGTCAATTATAGTACAGACCAGGTCTATTATAATAAAGGTCGGGTTTACAGGCAAGGTCTATTATAAAACAGGCCAGGTCTATTATAATACAGACCAGGTATATTATAATTCAGGTCAGGTCTATTACAATACAGACCAGGTCTATTATAATACAGACCAATTCTACAGGCCAGGTGTAGTATAATACAGGCCAGGTCTAGTATAATACAGGCCGGGTCTAGTGTAATACAGGCCAGGAATATTATAATACAGGTCGGGTCAATTATAATACAGACCAGGTCTATTATAATACAGGCCGGGTTTACAGGCCAGGTCTATTATAACACAGGCCAGGTCTAGTGTAATACAGGCCAGGAATATTATAATACAGGTCGGGTCAATTATAATACAGACCAGGTCTATTATAATACAGGTCGGGTTTACAGGCCAGGTCTATTATAATACAGGCCAGGTATATTATAATACAGGCCGGGTCAATTATAATACAGACCAGGTCTATTATAATACAGGGCGGGTTTACAGGCAAGGTCTATTATAATACAGACCAGGTATATTATAATACAGGTCAGGTATTTTATAATACAGGTCAGGTCTATTACAATACAGGCCAGGTATATTATAATACAGACCAGGTCTAATATAATACAGCCCAGGTCTGTTATAATACAGACCAGGTCTGTTATAATACAGACCAGGTCTGTTATAATACAGGCCAGGTCTATTATAAAACAGATCAAGTCCATTATATTACAGGTCAGGTATACAGGCCAGGTCTAGAATAATACAGGCCAGGTCTATTATAATACAGACCAGGTCTATTATAATACAGGTTGGGTTTACAGGCCAGGTCTTTTATAATACAGACCAGGTATATTATAATACAGGCCAGGTCTATTATAATACAGGATAGGTCCATTATAATACAGGCCAGGTCTACAGGCCAGGTCTAGAATAATACAGGTCAGGTCTATTATAATACAGGCCAGGTCAAGTATAATACAGGCCAGGTCTATTATAATGCAGACCAGGTCTATTATAATACAGACCAGGTCTACAGGCCAGGTGTAGTATAATACAGGCCAGGTCTAGTGTAATAGAGGCCAGGTTTATAGGCCAGGTCTATTATAATACAGACCAGGTATGTTATAATACAGGCCAGGTCTATTATAAAACAGGCCAGGTCTATTATAATACAGACCAGGTATATTATAATACAGGTCAGGTCTATTACAATACAGACAAGGTCTATTATAATACAGACCAGGTCTACAGGCCAGGTGTAGTATAATACAGGCCAGGTCTAGTATAATACAGGCCAGGTCTATTGTAATACAGGCAAGGTATATTATAATACAGGTCTTGTCAAATATAATACAGACCAGGTATATTATAATACAGGTCGGGTTTACAGGCCAGGTCTATTATAAAACAGGCCAGGTCTATGATAATACAGACCAGGTATATTATAATACAGGCCAGGTCTAATATAATACAGACCAGGTCTAATATAATACAGCCCAGGTCTGTTAAAATACAGACCAGGTCTGTTATAATACATGCCAGGTCTATTATAATACAGGCCATGTCCATTATATTACAGGTCAGGTATACAGGCCAGGTATAGTATAATACAGGCCAGGTCTATTATAATACAGGTTGGGTTTACAGGCCAGGCCTATTATAAAACAGGCCAGGTCTTTTATAATACAGGTCAGGTCTATTATAATACAGGCCAGGTCTATTTTAATACAGACCAGGTCTATTATAATACAGGGCGGGTTTACAGGCCAGGTCTATTATAATACAGACCAGGTATATTATAATACAGGTCAGGTATTTTATAATACAGGTCAGGTCTATTACAATACAGGCCAGGTATATTATAATACAGACCAGGTCTAATATAATACAGCCCAGGTCTGTTATAATACAGACCAGGTCTGTTATAATACAGGCCAGGTCTATAATAAAACAGATCAAGTCCATTATATTACAGGTCAGGTATACAGGCCAGGTCTAGAATAATACAGGCCAGGTCTATTATAATACCGACCAGGTCTATTATAATACAGGTCGGGTTTACAGGCCAGGTCTTTTATAATACAGACCAGGTATATTATAATACAGACCAGGTCTAATATAATACAGACCAGGTCTAATATAATACAGCCCAGGTCTGTTACAATACAGACCAGGTCTGTTATAATACAGGCCAGGTCTATTATAATACAGGCCAGGTCCATTATATTACAGGTCAGGTATACAGGCCAGGTATAGTATAATACAGGCCAGGTCTATTATAATACAGGTTGGGTTTACAGGCCAGGCCTATTATAAAACAGGCCAGGTCTATTATAATACAGGTCAGGTCTATTATAATACAGGCCAGGTCTATTTTAATACAGACCAGGTCTTGTATAATATAGGCCAGGTCTGGTATAATACAGGCCAGGTCTAGTATAATACAGGCCTAGTCTATTACAATACAGACCATGTCTACAGGCCAGGTCTAGTATAACACAGGTCATGTGAATTATAATACAGGTCAGGTCAATTATAATACAGACCAGGTCTATTATAATACAGGCCGGGGTTACACTCCAGGTCTATTATAAAACAGGCCAGGTCTGGTATAATACAGGCCAGGTCTAGTATAATACAGGCCTAGTCTATTACAATACAGACCATGTCTACAGGCCAGGTCTAGTATAACACAGGTCATGTGAATTATAATACAGGTCAGGTCAATTATAATACAGACCAGGTCTATTATAATACAGGCCGGGGTTACACTCCAGGTCTATTATAAAACAGGCCAGGTGTAAAGGTTGTCAATGTAGTCCTCCTCCTCAGACGAGGAGGAGCATGGATCGGACCAAGATGCGGAGTAGGAGGTATTCATGATTTAATGGCAAACCAACAAAACACTACAAATGAACAAAACAACAACCGTGACTAACCTGCAACAGTCCTTTGTGGCCCAAACGCTGACACAAGAACAAACACCCACAAACCACCAGTGAAACCCTGGCTGCCTTAGTATGACTCTCAATCAGAGACAAACGACACACACCTGTCTCTGATTGAGAATCATACCAGGCCGAACACAAAACCCCACATAGAAATAGAAAACATAGACTGCCCACCCAACACTCATGCCCTGACCAATAAAGACATATAAAACAAGAGAAAACAGGTCAGGAACGTGACATAACCCCCCCCTTAAGGTGCGAACTCCGGGCGCACCAGCACAAAGTCTAGGGGAGGGTCTGGGTGGGCATCTGACCACGGTGGTGGCTCAGGCTCTGGGCGAGGTCCCCACCCCACCATAGTCACTCCCCGCTTCCGTATCCCCCTCCCAATGACCACCCTCCAACTCAACCCACCTAAATGAAGGGGCAGCATCGGGATAAGGGCCAGCAGCTCCGGGATAAGGGGCAGCAGCTCCGGGATAAGGGGCAGCAGCTCCGGGATAAGGGGCAGCAGCTCCGGGATAAGGGGCAGCAGCTCCGGGAGAAGGGGCAGCAGCTCCGGGAGAAGGGGCAGCAGCTCCGGGAGAAGTGGCAGCAGCTCCGGACTGAGTGGCAGCTCATGACTGAGTGGCAGCTCATGACTGAGTGGCAGCTCATGACTGAGTGGCAGCTCATGACTGTAGGGCAGCTCATGACTGTAGGGAAGCTCATGACTGTAGGGCAGCTCATGACTGGCGGGCAGCTCATGACTGGCGGGCGTCTCTGGCAGCTCCTGACTGGCGGGCGTCTCTGGCAGCTCCTGACTGGCGGGCGTCTCTGGCAGCTCCTGACTGGCGGGCGTCTCTGGCAGCTCCTGACTGGCGGGCGTCTCTGGCAGCTCCTGACTGGCGGGCGTCTCTGGCAGCTCCTGACTGACAGACGGCTCTAGCGGTTCCTGACTGACGGACGGCTCTAGCGGCTCCTGACTGACGGACGGCTCTACTGGCTCGGGACAAACGGGCGGCTCTAATGGCTCGTGGCAGACGGATGACTCAGATGGCGCTGGGCAGACAGATGGCTCAGACGGCGCTGGGCAGACGGATGGCTCAGATGGCGCTGGGCAGACGGATGGCTCAGATGGCGCTGGGCAGACGGATGGCTCAGATGGCGCTGGGCAGACGGATGGCTCAGATGGCGCTGGGCAGACGGATGGCTCAGATGGCGCTGGGCAGACGGATGGCTCAGATGGCGCTGGGCAGACGGGCAGTTCAGGCGCCGCTGGGCAGACGGGCAGTTCAGGCGCCGCTGGGCAGACGGGCAGTTCAGGCGCCGCTGGGCAGACGGGCAGTTCAGGCACCGCTGGGCAGACGGGCAGTTCAGGCACCGCTGGGCAGACGGCAGACTCTGGCCGGCTGAGACGCACTATAGGCCTTATGCGTGGTGCCGGAACTGGAGGTACCGGGCTGAGAGCACGCACCTCAGGGCGAGTGCGGGGAGGAGGAACAGGGCTCTGGTGATGCACTGGAAGCCTGGTGCGTGGTGTAGGCACTGGTGGTACTGGGCTGGGGCGGGAAGGTGGCGCCGGATATACCGGACCGTGAAGGAGGACACGTGCTCTTGAGCACCGAGCCTCCCCAACCCTACCAGGTTGAATGGTCCCCGTAGCCCTGCCAGTGCGGCGAGGTGGAATAGCCCACACTGGGCTATGCAGGCGAACCGGGGACACCACCTGTAAGGCTGGTGCCATGTACGCCGGCCCGAGGAGAGGTACTGGAGACCAGATACGTTGGGCCGGCTTCATGACATCCGGCTCGATGCCCAACCTAGCCCTCCCAGTGCGGCAAGGTGGAATAGCCCGCACTGGGCTAAGCACGCGTACTGGGGACACCGTGCGCTTTACCGCATAACACGGTGTCTGACCAGTACGACGCCCTCTCACTCCACGGTAAGCTCGGGGAGTTGGCTCAGGTAACCAACCCGGCTTCGCCACACTCCCCTTTAGCCCCCCCCCCACCCCCCAAGAAATTTTTGGGTGAGCCTCTCGGGCTTCCAGCCTCTCTTACGTGCTGCCTCCTCATACCAGCGCTCCTGGGCTGTGGCTGCCTCCTTCTCCTCCCGAGAGCGGCGATTCTCTCCCACCTTAGCCCAGGGTCCTTCTCCGTTGAATATTTGCTCCCATGTCCATTCCTCTTCTCTCCATTGCTTTTGTTCTTGCCGTCCTTCTCCAATCCGCTTGGTCCTGGTTTGGTGGGTGTTTCTGTAACGGCTGTCAATGTCGTTCTCCTCCTCAGACGAGGAGGAGCATGGATCGGACCAAGATGCGGAGTAGGAGGTATTCATGATTTTAATGGCAAACCAACAAACACTACAAATTAACAAAACAACAAACGTGACTAACCTGCAACAGTCCTGTGTGGCCCAAACGCTACCACAGGAAACAAACACCCACCAAACACCAGTGAAACCCTGGCTGCCTTAGTATGACTCTCAATCAGAGACAAACGACACACACCTGTCTCTGATTGAGAATCATACCAGGCCGAACACAAAACCCCACATAGAAATAGAAAACATAGACTGCCCACCCAACACTCACGCCCTGACCAATAAAGACATATAAAACAAGAGAAAACAGGTCAGGAACGTGACACCAGGTCTATTATGAAACAGACAAGGCATATTATAGTACAGATCAGGTCTATTATAATACAGGCCAGGTATATTATAGTACAGACCAGGTTTACATTCCAGGTCTATTATAAAACAGGCCAGGTCTATTATAATATAGACCAGTTATTTTATAATAAATGTCAGGTCTATTATAATACAGGCCAGGTCTATTATAATACAGCCCAGGTCTATTATAATACAGACCTGTCTACAGGCCAGGTCTAGTATAATACAGGTCATGTGAATTATAATACAGATCAGGTCAATTATAATACAGACCAGGTCTATTATAATACAGGTCGGGGTTACAGGCCAGGTCTATTATAAAACAGGCCAGGTCTATTTTAATACAGACCAGGTATATTATAATCCAGATCAGGTCTATTATAATACAGGCCAGGAATATTATATTATAGACCAGGTTTACAGGCCAGGTCTATTATAAAACAGGTCAGGTCTAATATAATATAGCCCAGGTCTGTTATAATACAGACCAGGTCTATTATAATACAGGCCGGGTTTACAGGCCAGGTCTATTATAATACAGGCCAGGTCCATTATAATACAGGCCAGGTCTACAGGCCAGGTCTAGAATAATACATGTCAGGTCTATTATAATACAGGCCAGGTCATTTATAATACAGGCCAGGTCTATTATAATACAGACCAGGTTTATTATAATACAGGTCGGGTTTACAGGCCAGGTCTATTATAATACAGACCAGGTATATTATAATACAGCTCAGGTCTATTATAATACAGGCCAGGTCCAGTATAATACAGGCCAGGTCTACAGGCCAGGTCGAAAATAATACAGGTCAGGTCTATTAGAATACAGGCCAGGTCAAGTAAAATACAGGCCAGGTTTATTATAATGCAGACCAGGTCTATTATAATACAGACCAGATCTACAGGCCAGGTGTAGTATAATACAGGCCAGGTCTAGTATAAAAAAGGCCAGGTCTAGTGTAATACAGGCCAGGTATATTATAATACAGGTCGGGTCAATTATAATACAGATCAGGTCTATTATAATACAGGCCGGGTTTACAGGCCAGGTCTATTATAATACAGACCAGGTATATTATAATACAGGTCAAGTCTATTATAATACAGGTCAGGTCAATTATAATACAGACCAGGTCTATCATAATACAGGTCGGGTTTACAGGCCAGGTCTATTATAAAACAGGCCAGGTCTATTATAATACAGACCAGGTATATTATAATACAGGTCAGGTCTATTACAATACAGGCCAGGTCTATTACAATACAGACCAGGTCTAATATAATACAGCCCAGGTCTGTAACAATACAGACCAGGTCTATTATAATACAGGCCAGGTCTATTATGAAACAGACAAGGTATATTATAGTACAGATCAGGTCTATTATAATACAGGCCAGGTATATTATAGTACAGACCAGGTTTACATTCCAGGTCTATTATAAAACAGGCCAGGTCTATTATAATATAGACCAGGTATTTTATAATAAATGTCAGGTCTATTATAATACAGGCCAGGTCTATTATAATACAGCCCAGGTCTAATATAATACAGTCCAGGTCTGTTATAATACAGACCAGGTCTATTACAATACAAACCTGTCTACAGGCCAGGTCTAGTATAATACAGGTCATGTGAATTATAATACAGATCAGGTCAATTATAATACAGACCAGGTCTATTATAATACAGGCCGGGGTTACAGGCCAGGTCTATTATTAAACAGGCCAGGTCTATTATAATACAGACCAGGTATATTATAATCCAGATCAGGTCTATTATAATACAGGCCAGGACTATTATATTATAGACCAGGTTTACAGGCCAGGTCTATTATAAAACAGGTCAGGTATAATATAATAGAGCCCAGGTCTGTTATAATACAGACCAGGTCTATTATAATACAGGCCGGGTTTACAGGCCAGGTCTATTATAATACAGGCCAGGTCTACAGAACAGGTCTAGAATAATACATGTCAGGTCTATTATAATACAGGCCAGGTCATTTATAATACAGGCCAGGTCTATTATAATACAGACCAGGTTTATTATAATACAGGTCGGGTTTACAGGCCAGGTCTATTATAATACAGACCAGGTATATTATAATACAGCTCAGGTCTATTATAATACAGGCCAGGTCCATTATTATACAGGCCAGGTCTACAGGCCAGGTCGAAAATAATACAGGTCAGGTCTATTAGAATACAGGCCAGGTCAAGTAAAATACAGGCCAGGTTTATTATAATGCAGACCAGGTCTATTATAATACAGACTAGGTCTACAGGCCAGGTGGAGTATAATACAGGCCAGGTCTAGTGTAATACAGGCTATGTATATTATAATACAGGTCGGGTCAATTATAATACAAACCAGGTCTATTATAATACAGGTCGGGTTTACAGGCCAGGCCTATTATAAAACAGGCCAGGTCATTTATAATACAGGTCAGGTCTATTATAATACAGGCCAGGTCTATTATAATACAGCCCAGGTCTATTGCAATACAGACAAGATATATTATAATACAGACCAGGTCTATTATAATACAGACCATGTCTACAGGCCAGGTCTAGTATAATACAGGTCAGGTCTATTATAATACAGACCAGGTCTATTATAATACAGGCTATGTCTAGTATAATACAGACCATGTCTACAGGCCAGGTCTAGTATAATACAGGTCATGTGAATTATAATACAGGTCAGGTCAATTATAATACAAACCAGGTCTATTATAATACAGGCCGGGGTTACAGGCCAGGTCTATTATAATACAGACCAGGTCTATTATAATACAGGCTAGGTCTTTTATAATACAGGCCAGGTCCATTATAATACAGGCCAGGTCTACAGGCCAGGTCTAGAATAATACAGGTCAGGTCTATTATAATACAGGCCAGGTTAAGTATAATACAGGCCAGGTCTATTATAATACAGACCAGGTCTACAGGCCAGGTGTAGTATAATACAGCCCAGGTGTAGTATAATATAGGCCAAGTCTATTATAATACAGCCCAGGTCTAATATAATACAGCCCAGGTCTGTTATAATACAGACCAGGTCTATTATAATACAGACCATGTCTACAGGCCAGGTCTAGTATAATACAGGTCATGTCTATTATAATACAGGCCAGGTCTATTATAATACAGACCAGGTTTAGTATAATACTTGCCAGGTCTGGTATAATACAGGCCATGTCTATTATAATACAGACCATGTCTACAGGCCAGGTCTAGTATAATACTAGTCATGTGAATTATAATACAGGTCAGGTCAATTATAATACAGGCCAGGTCTATTATAATACAGGCCGGGGTTTCAGGCCAGGTCTATTATAAAACAGACCAGGTCTATTATAATAAAGCGCTGTAACGTTCCTGACCTATTTTTATGTTATTTTGATTATGTTTAGTTGGTCAGGGCGTGAGTTGGGGTGGGCATTGTATGTTGTGTGTGTTTGGTTAGTCCATGGGTGTTGTATGTGTATGGGATAGTGTTTGTTAGGTTGTCTAGTTATGTCTATGGCTGCCTAGATTGGGTCTCAATCAGAGACAGCTGTCATTCATTTGTCTCTGATTGGGAGCCAGATTTAAGGTAGCCATAGGCAGTAGGCTTTTGTGGGTGTTTGTTTCCTGTGTCAGTGTTTGGACCACACAGGACTGTTTAAGGTTAGTCACGTTTGTTATTTTGTAGGTTTAAGTGTTTTCTTGTTGTTTCATTAAATCATGAACACTTACCTCTCCGCATCTTGGTCCTATCCATGCTCCTCCTCGTTTGAGGAGGAGAACAACAATGACTGCCTTTACAGAAACACCCACCACAACAGGACCAAGCGGATTGAGGAGAGAGAAAAGGAACTAAGGCACTGGACACAGGAGGAATGGTCTTGGGAGATCATGGACGGAAAGGGACCCTGGGGAAGGGTTGGAGAGAATCGCCGCTCTCGGGAGGAGAGGAAGGCAGCCACAGCCCAGGAGCGCTGGTATGAGGAGGCAGCACATAGGAGAGGCCGGAAGCCCGAGAGGCTCACCCAAGAATTTCTTGGGGGGGGGGCTAAAGGGGAGTGTGGCGAAGCCGGGTTGGATACCTGAGCCAACTCCCCGGGCTTGCCGTGGAGTAAGAGGGCGTCGTACTGGTCAGACACCGTGTTATGCGGTGAAGCGCACGGTGTCCCCAGTACGCGTGCTTAGCCCAGTGCGGGCTATTCCACCTTGCCGCACTGGGAGGGCTAGGTTGGGCATCGAGCCGGATGCCATGAAGCCGGCCCAACGTATCTGGCCTCCAGTACGTCTCCTCGGGCCGGGGTACATGGCACCAGCCTTACAGGTGGTGTCCCCGGTTCGCCTGCATAGCCCAGTGCGGGCTATTCCACCTCGCCGCACTGGCAGGGCTACGGGGATCATTCAACCTGGTAGGGTTGGGGAGGCTCGGTGCTCAAGAGCACGTGTCCTCCTTCACGGTCCGGTATATCCGGCGCCACCTTCCCACCCCAGCTCAGTACCACCAGTGCCTACACCACGCACCAGGCCTATAGTGCGTCTCAGCCGGCCAGAGTCTGCCGTCTGCCCAGCGGTGCCTGAACGGCCCGTCTGCCCAGCTCCGTCTGAGCCATCTGTCTGCCCAGCTCCGTCTGAGCCATCTGTCTGCCCAGCTCCGTCTGAGCCATCTGTCTGCCCAGCGCCGTCTGAGCCATCTGTCTGCCCAGCGCCGTCTGAGCCATCTGTCTGCCCAGCGCCGTCTGAGCCATCTGTCTGCCCAGCGCCGTCTGAGCCATCTGTCTGCCCAGCGCCGTCTGAGCCATCTGTCTGCCCAGCGCCGTCTGAGCCATCTGTCTGCCCAGCGCCGTCTGAGCCATCTGTCTGCCCAGCGCCATCTGAGTCATCCGTCTGCCACGAGCCATTAGAGCCGCCCGTCTGTCCCGAGCCAGTAGAGCCGTCCGTCAGTCAGGAGCCGCTAGAGCCGTCCGTCAGTCAGGAGCCGCCAGAGACGCCCGCCAGTCAGGAGCCGCCAGAGACGCCCGCCAGTCAGGAGCCGCCAGAGACGCCCGCCAGTCAGGAGCCGCCAGAGACGCCCGCCAGTCAGGAGCCGCCAGAGACGCCCGCCAGTCAGGAGCCGCCAGAGACGCCCGCCAGTCAGGAGCTGCCAGAGACGCCCGCCAGTCAGGAGCTGCCAGAGACGCCCGCCAGTCAGGAGCTGCCAGAGACGCCCGCCAGTCAGGAGCTGCCAGAGACGCCCGCCAGTCAGGAGCTGCCAGAGACGTCCGACAGTCCGGAGCTGCCCTACAGTCCGGAGCTGCCCTACAGTCCGGAGCTGCCCTACAGTCCGGAGCTGCCCTACAGTCCGGAGCTGCCCTACAGTCCGGAGCTGCCACTCAGCCCGGACCTGCCGGAGTCCCTCAGCCAGGACCTGCCGGAGTCCCTCAGCCAGGACCTGCTGGAGTCCCTCAGCCAGGACCTGCCGGAGTCCCTCAGCCAGGACCTGCCGGAGTCCCTCAGCCAGGACCTGCCGGAGTCCCTCAGCCAGGACCTGCCGCCCCTTATCCCGGTGCTGGTCCTTATCCCGGTGCTGCCCCTTGTCCCGGTGCTGCCCCTTGTCCCGGTGCTGCCCCTTGTCCCGGTGCTGCCCCTTGTCCCGGTGCTGCCCCTTGTCCCGGTGCTGCCCCTTGTCCCGGTGCTGCCCCTTGTCCCGGTGCTGCCCCTTCTCCCGGTGCTGGTCGCTCATTTAGGTGGTGTTAGTGGGAGGGTGGTCATTGGGAGGGGGATAAAGAAGCGGGGATTGATTATGGTGGGGTGGGGACCTCGCCCTCAGCCTGAGCCACCACCGTGGTCAACTGCCCACCCAGACCCTCCCCTGGACTTTGTGCTGGTGCGCCCGGCGTTCGCACCTTGAGGGGGGGGTTCTGTAACGTTCCTGACCTATTTTTATGTTATTTTGATTATGTTTAGTTGGTCAGGGCGTGAGTTGGGGTGGGCATTGTATGTTGTGTGTGTTTGGTTAGTCCATGGGTGTTGTATGTGTATGGGATAGTGTTTGTTAGGTTGTCTAGTTATGTCTATGGCTGCCTAGATTGGGTCTCAATCAGAGACAGCTGTCATTCATTTGTCTCTGATTGGGAGCCAGATTTAAGGTAGCCATAGGCAGTAGGCTTTTGTGGGTGTTTGTTTCCTGTGTCAGTGTTTGGACCACACAGGACTGTTTAAGGTTAGTCACGTTTGTTATTTTGTAGGTTTAAGTGTTTTCTTGTTGTTTCATTAAATCATGAACACTTACCTCTCCGCATCTTGGTCCTATCCATGCTCCTCCTCGTTTGAGGAGGAGAACAACAATGACTGCCTTTACAAGCGCAGGTATATTATAATACAGACCAGGTCTATTATAATACAGGCCGGGTTTACAGGCCAGGTCTATTATAATACAGGTCAGGTCCATTATAATACAGGCCAGGTCTAGAATAATACAGGGCAGGTCTATTATAATACAGGCCAGGTCAAGTATAATACAGGCCAGGTCTATTATAATGCAGACCAGGTCTATTATAATACAGACCAGGTCTACAGGCCAGGTGTAGTATAATACAGGCCAGGTCTAGTGTAATACAGGCCAGGTATATTATAATACAGGTCGGGTCAATTTTAATACAGACCAGGTCTATTATAATACAGGCCGGGTTTACAGGCCAGGTCTATTATAATACAGACCAGGTATATTATAATACAGGTCAGGTCTATTATAATACAGACCAGGTCTATTACAATACAGGTCGGGTTTACAGACCAGGTCTATTATAAAACAGGCCAGGTCTATTATAATACAGACCAGGTATATTATAATACAGGCAAGGTCTATTACAATACAGACCAGGTCTATTATAATACAGACCAGATCTACAGGCCAGGTGTAGTATAATACAGGCCAGGTCTAGTATAAAAAAGGCCAGGTCTAGTGTAATACAGGCCAGGTATATTATAATACAGGTCGGGTCAATTATAATACAGATCAGGTCTATTATTATACAGGCCGGGTTTACAGGCCAGGTCTATTATAATACAGACCAGGTATATTATAATACAGGTCAGGTATATTATAATACAGGTCAGGTCAATTATAATACAGACCAGGTCTATCATAATACAGGTCGGGTTTACAGGCCAGGTCTATTATAAAACAGGCCAGGTCTATTATAATACAGACCAGGTATATTATAATACAGGTCAGGTCTATTACAATACAGGCCAGGTCTATTACAATACAGACCAGGTCTAATATAATACAGCCCAGGTCTGTAACAATACAGACCAGGTCTGTTATAATACAGGCCAGGTCTATTATAATACAGGCCAGGTCCATTATAATACAGGCCAGGTCTATTATAATACAGACCAGGTCTAATACAATACAGACAAGGTTTATTATAATACAGACCAGGTCTATTATAATACAGACCATGTCTATAGGCCAGGTCTAGTATAATACAGGTCAGGTCTAGTATAATACAGGTCAGGTCTATTATAATACAGGCCAGGTCTATTATAATACAGACCAGTTCTATTATAATACAGACCATGTCTATAGGCCAGGTCTAGTATAATACAGGTCAGGTCTAGTATAATACAGACCATGTCTACAGGCCAGGTCTAGTATAATACAGGTCATGTGAATAATAATACAGGTCAGGTCAATTATAATACAGACCAGGTCTATTATAATACAGGCCAGGTCTATTATAATACAGGCCAGTTCCATTATAATACTGGGCAGGTCTACATGCCAGGTCTAGAATAATACGGGTCAGGTCTATTATAATACAGGCCAAGTCAAGTATATTACAGGCCAGGTCTATTATAATACAGACCAGGTCTACAGGCCAGGTGCAGTATAATACAGCCCATGTCTAGTATGATACAGGCCAGGTCTAGTGTAATACAGGCCAGGTCCATTATATTACAGGTCAGGTATACAGGCCAGGTATAGTATAATACAGGCCAGGTCTATTATAATACAGGTCGGGTTTACAGGCCAGGCCTAGAATAATTCAGGTCAGGTCTATTATAATACAGGCCAGGTCAAGTATAATACAGGCCAGGTCTATTATAATACAGGCCAGGTGTAGTATAATACAGGCCAGGTCTAGTGTAATACAGGCCAGGTCTATTATAAAACAGGTCGGTCAATTATAATACAGACCAGGTCTATTATAATACAGGCCGGGTTTACAGGCCAGGTCTATTATAATACAGATAAGGTATATTATAAAACAGGCCAGGTCCATTATAATACAGACCAGGTATATTATAATACAGGTCAGGTCTATTACAATACAGGCCAGGTCTATTATAATACAGACCAGGTCTAATATAATACAGTCCAGGTCTGTTATAATACAGGCCCGGTCTATCATAATACAGTCCAGGTCCATTATTTTACAGGTCAGGTATACAGGCCAGATATAGTATAATACAGGCCAGGTCTATTATAATACAGGTCGGGTTTACAGGCCAGGCCTATTATAAAACAGGCCAGGTCTATTATAATACAGGTCAGGTCTATTATAATACAGGCCAGGTTTATTATAATACAGGCCAGGTCTATTATAATACAGATCAGGTCTAGTATAATACAGGCCAGGAATAGTATAATACAGGCCAGGTCTGGTATACAGGCCAGGTCTATGATAATACAGACCATGTCTACAGGCCAGGTCTTGTATAACACAGGTCATGTGAATTATAATACAGGTCAGGTCTATTATAATACAGGCCAGGACTATTATAGTACAGACCAGGTTTACAGGCCAGGTCTATTATAAAACAGGTCAGGTCTAATATAATACAGTCCAGGTCTGTTATAATACAGACCAGGTCCATTATAATACAGGCCGGGTTTACAGGCCAGGTCTATTATAATACAGACCAGGTCTAGTATAATACAGGCCAGGTCTAGTATAATACAGGCCAGGCCTAGTATAATACAGGCCAGGTCTATTATAATACAGACCATGTCTACAGGCTAGGTCTAGTATAACACAGGTCATGTGAATTATAATACAGACCAGGTTTACATGCCAGGTCTATTATAAAACAGGCCAGGTCTATTATAATATAGACCAGGTATATTACAATACATGTCAGGTCTATTATAATACAGGCCAGGTCTATTATAATACAGACCAGGTCTAATATAATACAGCCCAGGTCTGTTATAATACAGACCAGGGCTTTATTATAATACAGACAATGTCTACGTGCCAGGTCTAGTATAATACAGGTCAGGTCTATTATAATCCAGGCCAGGTCTATTATAATACAGACCAGGTCTATTATAATACAGGCCAGGTCTAGTATGACTACTCTTCTGAACAAAATCATCCTGTCTATAGGAAAGCTAGTAGAGGTCATGAACCATGACTATGCTCATGTTCAATTGGTTCAATTGTTATTGGAGGATTTTCTCCATGAAGTTAGCTCTTCTATGGATCACTTGGCCATGAATAGAATCCCCTCATATCTAGTGCCCCTCTCAAAAGTACGCGACATATTGACCTCAGCTACTACACCCACGAAAAGGCCGTTACAGTCACATTTCGTCTCTAGTCAGGGGTCGGCATTCCCAATACACATTGATGTTGAACGTGATGAAGTGGGATTTTTACTGACGCTGCCGGATGTTGAACTGGAGAATATCTATAGATTAAAAATGGTTCTAAATTTAGGATTTTGGTGCAACAAGACCCACGTGAAAATTGCCACACCCCTAGTCGTAGCTTATCAGGAAAACAATCCAGATTTCTAACCTGTTCATGTGTACTCTAACCAAAGACTTGCACTACCTCTGTCCTAGCAAACCGTTCATCAGGGATAACACTGAGCGTCTTTGTGGTCTTAAGCCTATCACCAGCGAAGAACGCTGTAGAGCAAAACTAACAGCAAGGGATGGGGTCACCAGCACACAAATGGAGGTTGTAGGGAATCGATGGTTGGTTAACACCCCATTCGCGTCCACCACTGTGAATTACGAACGCCTTGACTCAACCACCCAATTGAACCTCCCCAACCAGACTGTTTTTGTTAAGGTACCAGAGGGGGGCGATTATCCACATAGATGACCTCGCTCTATACCAACTTCCCGACGACAGGATAGACACAGAGATGACCAATGACTGTTGATCTTAGCATACTGGATGAGGCACTTTTAGTTGACCCAACTGACTACAAGCCAAACGATTGGTCTGTCACCCGCTCTTGGACGGTGCCGGACAGTATCCTGACTGTTACCATGATCCTTGGTCTTATTTCCCTTGGCGTGTGCACCTACTATGTACACAGGCACACACATGCAATGGAAGACCTAATGCGGTCTTATACTTGGATCACCCGTGGGACGCAAGCGATCCCGATTTTCAGAAAGTTGGCAATAGATCCTGAAACCCCATCAGAGGATCCATCCCCAGCCTCCTCTCCCGAATTCGCTAGGTCAGCCTTGTAATGTCACCAATGTAAGCTTTGTCATTTAGGGTGCCATTTTTCCATGTGCCTTAACTACCCACCTACAGGTAGGATTGCCCTAGATATGACTTTAGAGACAATGCCATGATAGAGTCATTTAGCCAAGACCTTAGACGTATATAGAACATAGTCCAAGTTAGATGATTAAGGTGTGGTAGCTATATTTTGTATATATTTTATTTATGTTTTTATTCATTTTGTTTCATTTCCTTTGACACTTAGGAAGCGATAGAGCCATAAACAAGTTCCCCATACAACCATCAGTTAGTGCCACAATGCCGCTCATTTGGGGAAGAAATGTAGTGATGTATTGCCTGAGTGTTGTGTGTTATTAACGTCTGCCTAAGTTACTGTACTGCCTAGATCCACTAGCCGAGACAACCGGACGATGGGCCAGAATGCAGAGTCACATCCGGACCTCCCATGCCCATTCTGGTGGTGATCTGCAGCTTGCAGAAAGCCTACCAGGGTAAACCACCGGGGGAGGGGACTGCTACGATGATCCACAAACCAGGACACCCGATGGTCATTCTTATGGTGGGTTGCAACATACAGAATCCTTCCAAGTTGAACCCACCAGAGGGGGACTGTTATGACTGGCCTGTTCGGGACAGGTTACAGTGGACCACAATCCTAGAGAGACAAGTCTTGCACCCACCAGTGGGGAGAGATAGAGAGGTAGTGTAAAGGCAGTCAATGTTGTTCTCCCCCTTTAACGAGGAGGAGCATGGATAGGACCAAGATGCGGATTGAGGGAAATAAGCCATCTTTTAATGAACAAACAGCAAACAAGACACTACAAACTACAAAACAACAAACGTGACTAACCTTCAACTGTCCTGTGAGGACACAGGAACAAACACCCACAAAACACCAGTGAAACCCTGGCTGCCTTTGTATGACTCTCAATTAGAGACAAACAATACACACCTGTCTCTAATTGAGAATCATACCAGGCCGAACACAAAACCCCACATAGAAATACAAACATAGACAAACCCACCCAACTCACGCCCTGACCAACTAAAATGAATACAAAACAAAGGAAAACAGGTCAGGAACGTGACAGAACCCCCCCCTTAAGGTGCGAACTCCGGGCGCACCAGCACAAAGTCTAGGGGAGGGTCTGGGTGGGCGTCTGTCCACGGTGGCGGCTCTGGCGGTGGACGAGGTCCCCACCCCACCATAATCAATCCCCGCTTCTTTATCCCCCTCCCAATGACCACCCTCCCACTAACCCCACCTAAATGAAGGGGCAGCACCGGGATAAGGGGCAGCACCGGGATAAGGGGCAGCACCAGGATAAGGGGCAGCACCGGGACAAGGGGCAGCACCGGGACAAGGGGCAGCACCGGGACAAGGGGCAGCACCGGGACAAGGGGCGGCAGGTCCTGGCTGAGGGACTCCAGGTCCTGGCTGAGGGACTCCGGCAGGTCCTGGCTGAGGGACTCCGGCAGGTCCTGGCTGAGGGACTCCGGCAGGTCCTGGCTGAGGGACTCCGGCAGGTCCTGGCTGAGGGACTCCGGCAGGTCCTGGCTGAGGGACTCCGGCAGGTCCTGGCTGAGGGACTCCGGCAGGTCCTGGCTGAGGGACTCCGGCAGGTCCTGGCTGAGGGACTCCGGCAGGTCCGGGCTGAGGGACTCCGGCAGGTCCGGGCTGAGGGACTCCGGCAGGTCCGGGCTGAGGGACTCCGGCAGGTCCGGGCTGAGGGACTCCGGCAGGTCCGGGCTGAGGGACTCCGGCAGGTCCGGGCTGAGGGACTCCGGCAGGTCCGGGCTGAGGGACTCCGGCAGGTCCGGGCTGAGTGGCAGCTCCGGACTGTAGGGCAGCTCCGGACTGTAGGGCAGCTCCGGACTGTAGGGCAGCTCCGGACTGTAGGGCAGCTCCTGACTGGCGGGCAGCTCCTGACTGGCGGGCAGCTCCTGACTGGCGGGCAGCTCCTGACTGGCGGGCGTCTCTGGCAGCTCCTGACTGGCGGGCGTCTCTGGCAGCTCCTGACTGGCGGGCGTCTCTGGCAGCTCCTGACTGGCGGGCGTCTCTGGCAGCTCCTGACTGGCGGGCGTCTCTGGCAGCTCCTGACTGGCGGGCGTCTCTGGCAGCTCCTGACTGACGGACGGCTCTAGCGGCTCCTGACTGACGGACGGCTCTACTGGCTCGGGACAGACGGGCGGCTCTAATGGCTCGTGGCAGACGGCTGACTCAGATGGCGCTGGGCAGACAGATGGCTCAGACGGCGCTGGGCAGACAGATGGCTCAGACGGCGCTGGGCAGACAGATGGCTCAGACGGCGCTGGGCAGACAGATGGCTCAGACGGCGCTGGGCAGACAGATGGCTCAGACGGCGCTGGGCAGACAGATGGCTCAGACGGCGCTGGGCAGACAGATGGCTCAGACGGCGCTGGGCAGACAGATGGCTCAGACGGAGCTGGGCAGACGGGCCGTTCAGGCACCGCTGGGCAGACGGCAGACTCTGGCCGGCTGAGACGCACTATAGGCCTGGTGCGTGGTACCGGAACTGGAGGTACCGGGCTGAGGGCACGCACCTCAGGGCGAGTGCGGGGAACAGGAACAGGGCACACTGGACTCTCGTGGCGCACTCTAGGCCTGGTGCGTGGTACCGGAACTGGAGGTACCGGGCTGAGGGCACGCACCTCAGGGCGAGTGCGGGGAGAAGGAACAGTGCGTCCAGGGCTCTGGAGGCGCACAGGAGGCTTGGTGCGTGGTGCCGGAACTGGAGGCACTGGGCTGGAGACACGCACCATAGGGAGAGTACGTGGAGGAGGAACAGGGCTCTGGAGATGGACTGGAAGCCTGGTGCGTGGTGTAGGCACTGGTGGTATTGAGCTGGGGTGGGAAGGTGGCGCCGGATATACCGGACCGTGAAGGAGGACACGTGCTCTTGAGCACCGAGCCTCCCCAAACCTACCAGGTTGAATGATCCCCGTAGCCCTGCCAGTGCGGCGAGGTGGAATAGCCCGCACTGGGCTATGCAGGCGAACTGGGGACACCACCTGTAAGGCTGGTGCCATGTACGCCGGCCCGAGGAGACGTACTGGAGGCCAGATACGTTGGGCCGGCTTCATGGCATCCGGCTCGATGCCCAACCTAGCCCTCCCAGTGCGGCAAGGTGGAATAGCCCGCACTGGGCTAAGCACGCGTACTGGGGACACCGTGCGCTTCACCGCATAACACGGTGTCTGACCAGTACGACGCCCTCTTACTCCACGGCAAGCCCGGGGAGTTGGCTCAGGTATCCAACCCGGCTTCGCCACACTCCCCTTTAGCCCCCCCCCAAGAAATTTTTGGGTGAGCCTCTCGGGTTTCCAGCCACTCTGCCTTGCAAGCGCCTCATAATGCCGCCTCTCCGCTTTCGCTGCCTCCAGCTCCGCTTTGGGGCGGCGACACTCCTCTGGCTCTGCCCAGGGTCCTTCTCCGTCCAGAATCTCCTCCCAAGTCCATTCCTCTTTTCCCCATTGCTGTAGTTCCCTTTCTCTCTCCTCAATCCGCTTGGTCCTGTTGTGGTGGGTGTTTCTGTAAAGGCAGTCAATGTTGTTCTCCCCCTTTAACGAGGAGGAGCATGGATAGGACCAAGATGCGGATTGAGGGAAATAAGCCATCTTTTAATGAACAAACAGCAAACAAGACACTACAAACTACAAAACAACAAACGTGACTAACCTTCAACTGTCCTGTGAGGACACAGGAACAAACACCCACAAAACACCAGTGAAACCCTGGCTGCCTTTGTATGACTCTCAATTAGAGACAAACAATACACACCTGTCTCTAATTGAGAATCATACCAGGCCGAACACAAAACCCCACATAGAAATACAAACATAGACAAACCCACCCAACTCACGCCCTGACCAACTAAAATGAATACAAAACAAAGGAAAACAGGTCAGGAACGTGACAGGTAGGGAGGTGGGGTGTTTTATGACACCTTACACCATTGTAAATCTTAAGGCAGCAGACAAAATCCTTTGTCCACTCAGTGTGGAGGAATGTATGATGGGCCTATGGAGAACCTACCTCAGAACAGTAACATGCAATAAATGGACTTTGGAACAATATATTTTGTCAGCCAAAATGATGGTAATGACGATAGATGGAATATGAAAATGAATGTCGTTTTTGTTATGTTATTAAAAAGTTAAACGACAACGTTATAACAAAAACATTGTAACTTGAAGAGTTTTCATAATATGTACCTGAAGTTTGCATACTGTATGTTGTGTGGAAAATGTCCAGATCAAAGAGAATGTTTTTGTAAAGATGAAATATGAAGTTAGTTGCCTAAATTGGATCTGAGTAAAATCCAGACCTTACCTCGTAACTAGTTACGCCCAGAGAACTTGCCATGAAGACAGAAACGTCCCTTTCTGACCCGAGGGTATAAAGCATGTGAGTTAAGATTTTACATAGATTTTACACTCGGTGACCACACGCTGCAGCCAAGGTCCGAGTAGTCGCAACCCCAAAACACAACACAAGGTTGAAGAAGACAAAGGAACCTCTTAATCTATGCTACAGATGAGTAGCTGTGTCTAAGAGGGTGAATTCAAGCAGGACCACCCGGTTGCCTGGTGGAGCACCCTGACCAAGGATGGTCAGGGTGCACCACCAGGCCTCTGTTCTCCACAACATGCCCTCTCCTCTCCTGGAGTGTGATGACATTGACCTATTTTTCTTTGTCATGTTTTGTTGCTGCATTGCCAGTGAAGGTTGGGTACAAATGCTCATTTACAAGTTTTTGGGGATCTGTGGTGTTTTGTTTGGGGACTCGTTTCGCTGATAGATGCAGCTTCCTAGCATCATGCCATGGCTATGGCGCACTTTGGATCTTGGTTTCTTCCATCAATGTAGCTGCTTGTACAGGGGATAATTTGATGTAGGCCTTATAAAACATTGTGCATTTTCTACAAGTTAGTGCTGTGTTCAGTGTGACACAATGTGTTTGTGTGGGCTGAATCATGTTGGCTTGGGCCTGCCTTGCTGCTGCTGTCTACATCTGCTCTGTAACTTAGCTGAATAATGCCATTTGTCTGGAGCCAAAATATTGGTGCCATTACGGAGGAGTTGATGTGGCTTGTGAACTCTGCATGGTTCCTAAAAAGTCGGAGGGAGGTTGTGGAATCGTCCTCTGACGACGTTGATGGGCCTGGATATGTGTGGTGGGGTCTGTGGTATTTAAAATGAATGTGTTTCACCTTCCTCAGCCCTACATTCTTCCTCACACCTGAGTTCCACTTCCTTTGCACATCAGTGCATGCCATTCCTGTTTCGCCTGACCTGACTGCACTCTCAACTGACATCGAAGAAAATATTTGTTGTTATTATCTAACCCAGTGTTTCCCAAACCTCTCCTGGAGTACCCGTTGTCCTGCACTTTCATGTCATTTTTGGTCGTTACTTTACTGACCTTCCACAGAATTGCTACAGCGTGACTACAAGAGCGTCCTGGCCCTGCAATACATGAGCAGCCCGCTGTCTGTATGACACCTGTCGTTGATGCTAGTACCCACGCCTTGTGACCCACGCCTTGTGACCCACGCCTTGTGATCCAACATCCTTCAATAACACCCGACCGACTTTGTGACTGTGTAGGTATTGGTACGCCTCCAAACTTTTTAAGTTGCTCATCGCCTTACCATCACAAGCTACGGATTCAACAAAGTAAGTAAATATGCTACCGTACGTGATACGAGGCACTTCTTCACGTCATCTTCCCAACCATCAATTACAGAGGGTAAAAGTAGGCTAATATTACCCTTTTGATCCCTGTCAGGTTGTGTTCCCACATCATTATTAGTTTGGCAAGCTCTTCATGAATGAATGAAGAAACCGTTTGTTTACTTTGAACCAGAAATAACGCCCATAATTCGCGCAAGGCATCATGGGACATGGGAAACTTGTGGATAGTCATATCTAACAACTGTGACATCATAAGCCACTGTATGGCAGTACCACGACAACCTAATTCCAACAGTCCAATCAAACATTCCAAACACTAGAACTCACCTATTTCTTTGGAGGCTGCTTTTTCGATTCGCTCTGATTTGACTCTTCATTATTGAGAAATTACTTTGAAGTGTGCTACTATTGTTATCTGGGTGGGTGTTTTGGCATTACACATTGGAATCCCAGATGGTGAGGGTCTTTGTGAGACCCTGATGCACCCCATGATCCCAAAACAGTGGGCCAGTGCCCCACCTTTCAACATCGACACAGAGTTCTAAGCAATATCTACCATCACTGGACAAAAAATCAGGCCACTATTGGACACACTTCTCACCAGACCACCAGAGATACTATGCCCAGCTTTGTAGCCATGTTTTGAGGACCTCTTACCCAGGAAACTGAGCTTAAGAGTGAGGAGAGAGAAGGAACAGGAGAGCCTGTCTCGAGGAGGAAGGTTGGAGAGGTCCATGGGAGAGCTGACAGACGGATAGAATCTGCAGGATGTGTCCTTTGGGGCCTCTCTGCTCACATCTCCTGTTTGTTGAACGGTATTGGCCTGATCAGTTTCCAGTGGCTTCTACAAGTACAGTGATGTGAAGGGGCACTGGGGATAGAAGGGGACCATCTGAGAAAGCCTATAGAAAAACACCACAATGTTAAACATTGGAAACAAGGCAAAAAGATTCATGAAAAACAACACTTTATATATTTGTTTGTTCTTTATATCCTTGTATTCCTTAGATATTGGACTTGTCAGAGGTGGGAGGTGGCCAGGAGAAGAGGGGTGTTAAGTGGGAAACTGAGGACCTCGCCCTCAGCCTGAGCCACCACCGTGGTCAACTGCCCACCCAGACCCTCCCCTGGACTTTGTGCTGGTGCGCCCGGCGTTCGCACCTTGAGGGGGGGGTTCTGTAACGTTCCTGACCTATTTTTATGTTATTTTGATTATGTTTAGTTGGTCAGGGCGTGAGTTGGGGTGGGCATTGTATGTTGTGTGTGTTTGGTTAGTCCATGGGTGTTGTATGTGTATGGGATAGTGTTTGTTAGGTTGTCTAGTTATGTCTATGGCTGCCTAGATTGGGTCTCAATCAGAGACAGCTGTCATTCATTTGTCTCTGATTGGGAGCCAGATTTAAGGTAGCCATAGGCAGTAGGCTTTTGTGGGTGTTTGTTTCCTGTGTCAGTGTTTGGACCACACAGGACTGTTTAAGGTTAGTCACGTTTGTTATTTTGTAGGTTTAAGTGTTTTCTTGTTGTTTCATTAAATCATGAACACTTACCTCTCCGCATCTTGGTCCTATCCATGCTCCTCCTCGTTTGAGGAGGAGAACAACAATGACTGCCTTTACAAGCGCAGGTATATTATAATACAGACCAGGTCTATTATAATACAGGCCGGGTTTACAGGCCAGGTCTATTATAATACAGGTCAGGTCCATTATAATACAGGCCAGGTCTAGAATAATACAGGGCAGGTCTATTATAATACAGGCCAGGTCAAGTATAATACAGGCCAGGTCTATTATAATGCAGACCAGGTCTATTATAATACAGACCAGGTCTACAGGCCAGGTGTAGTATAATACAGGCCAGGTCTAGTGTAATACAGGCCAGGTATATTATAATACAGGTCGGGTCAATTTTAATACAGACCAGGTCTATTATAATACAGGCCGGGTTTACAGGCCAGGTCTATTATAATACAGACCAGGTATATTATAATACAGGTCAGGTCTATTATAATACAGACCAGGTCTATTACAATACAGGTCGGGTTTACAGACCAGGTCTATTATAAAACAGGCCAGGTCTATTATAATACAGACCAGGTATATTATAATACAGGCAAGGTCTATTACAATACAGACCAGGTCTATTATAATACAGACCAGATCTACAGGCCAGGTGTAGTATAATACAGGCCAGGTCTAGTATAAAAAAGGCCAGGTCTAGTGTAATACAGGCCAGGTATATTATAATACAGGTCGGGTCAATTATAATACAGATCAGGTCTATTATTATACAGGCCGGGTTTACAGGCCAGGTCTATTATAATACAGACCAGGTATATTATAATACAGGTCAGGTATATTATAATACAGGTCAGGTCAATTATAATACAGACCAGGTCTATCATAATACAGGTCGGGTTTACAGGCCAGGTCTATTATAAAACAGGCCAGGTCTATTATAATACAGACCAGGTATATTATAATACAGGTCAGGTCTATTACAATACAGGCCAGGTCTATTACAATACAGACCAGGTCTAATATAATACAGCCCAGGTCTGTAACAATACAGACCAGGTCTGTTATAATACAGGCCAGGTCTATTATAATACAGGCCAGGTCCATTATAATACAGGCCAGGTCTATTATAATACAGACCAGGTCTAATACAATACAGACAAGGTTTATTATAATACAGACCAGGTCTATTATAATACAGACCATGTCTATAGGCCAGGTCTAGTATAATACAGGTCAGGTCTAGTATAATACAGGTCAGGTCTATTATAATACAGGCCAGGTCTATTATAATACAGACCAGTTCTATTATAATACAGACCATGTCTATAGGCCAGGTCTAGTATAATACAGGTCAGGTCTAGTATAATACAGACCATGTCTACAGGCCAGGTCTAGTATAATACAGGTCATGTGAATAATAATACAGGTCAGGTCAATTATAATACAGACCAGGTCTATTATAATACAGGCCAGGTCTATTATAATACAGGCCAGTTCCATTATAATACTGGGCAGGTCTACATGCCAGGTCTAGAATAATACGGGTCAGGTCTATTATAATACAGGCCAAGTCAAGTATATTACAGGCCAGGTCTATTATAATACAGACCAGGTCTACAGGCCAGGTGCAGTATAATACAGCCCATGTCTAGTATGATACAGGCCAGGTCTAGTGTAATACAGGCCAGGTCCATTATATTACAGGTCAGGTATACAGGCCAGGTATAGTATAATACAGGCCAGGTCTATTATAATACAGGTCGGGTTTACAGGCCAGGCCTAGAATAATTCAGGTCAGGTCTATTATAATACAGGCCAGGTCAAGTATAATACAGGCCAGGTCTATTATAATACAGGCCAGGTGTAGTATAATACAGGCCAGGTCTAGTGTAATACAGGCCAGGTCTATTATAAAACAGGTCGGTCAATTATAATACAGACCAGGTCTATTATAATACAGGCCGGGTTTACAGGCCAGGTCTATTATAATACAGATAAGGTATATTATAAAACAGGCCAGGTCCATTATAATACAGACCAGGTATATTATAATACAGGTCAGGTCTATTACAATACAGGCCAGGTCTATTATAATACAGACCAGGTCTAATATAATACAGTCCAGGTCTGTTATAATACAGGCCCGGTCTATCATAATACAGTCCAGGTCCATTATTTTACAGGTCAGGTATACAGGCCAGATATAGTATAATACAGGCCAGGTCTATTATAATACAGGTCGGGTTTACAGGCCAGGCCTATTATAAAACAGGCCAGGTCTATTATAATACAGGTCAGGTCTATTATAATACAGGCCAGGTTTATTATAATACAGGCCAGGTCTATTATAATACAGATCAGGTCTAGTATAATACAGGCCAGGAATAGTATAATACAGGCCAGGTCTGGTATACAGGCCAGGTCTATGATAATACAGACCATGTCTACAGGCCAGGTCTTGTATAACACAGGTCATGTGAATTATAATACAGGTCAGGTCTATTATAATACAGGCCAGGACTATTATAGTACAGACCAGGTTTACAGGCCAGGTCTATTATAAAACAGGTCAGGTCTAATATAATACAGTCCAGGTCTGTTATAATACAGACCAGGTCCATTATAATACAGGCCGGGTTTACAGGCCAGGTCTATTATAATACAGACCAGGTCTAGTATAATACAGGCCAGGTCTAGTATAATACAGGCCAGGCCTAGTATAATACAGGCCAGGTCTATTATAATACAGACCATGTCTACAGGCTAGGTCTAGTATAACACAGGTCATGTGAATTATAATACAGACCAGGTTTACATGCCAGGTCTATTATAAAACAGGCCAGGTCTATTATAATATAGACCAGGTATATTACAATACATGTCAGGTCTATTATAATACAGGCCAGGTCTATTATAATACAGACCAGGTCTAATATAATACAGCCCAGGTCTGTTATAATACAGACCAGGGCTTTATTATAATACAGACAATGTCTACGTGCCAGGTCTAGTATAATACAGGTCAGGTCTATTATAATCCAGGCCAGGTCTATTATAATACAGACCAGGTCTATTATAATACAGGCCAGGTCTAGTATGACTACTCTTCTGAACAAAATCATCCTGTCTATAGGAAAGCTAGTAGAGGTCATGAACCATGACTATGCTCATGTTCAATTGGTTCAATTGTTATTGGAGGATTTTCTCCATGAAGTTAGCTCTTCTATGGATCACTTGGCCATGAATAGAATCCCCTCATATCTAGTGCCCCTCTCAAAAGTACGCGACATATTGACCTCAGCTACTACACCCACGAAAAGGCCGTTACAGTCACATTTCGTCTCTAGTCAGGGGTCGGCATTCCCAATACACATTGATGTTGAACGTGATGAAGTGGGATTTTTACTGACGCTGCCGGATGTTGAACTGGAGAATATCTATAGATTAAAAATGGTTCTAAATTTAGGATTTTGGTGCAACAAGACCCACGTGAAAATTGCCACACCCCTAGTCGTAGCTTATCAGGAAAACAATCCAGATTTCTAACCTGTTCATGTGTACTCTAACCAAAGACTTGCACTACCTCTGTCCTAGCAAACCGTTCATCAGGGATAACACTGAGCGTCTTTGTGGTCTTAAGCCTATCACCAGCGAAGAACGCTGTAGAGCAAAACTAACAGCAAGGGATGGGGTCACCAGCACACAAATGGAGGTTGTAGGGAATCGATGGTTGGTTAACACCCCATTCGCGTCCACCACTGTGAATTACGAACGCCTTGACTCAACCACCCAATTGAACCTCCCCAACCAGACTGTTTTTGTTAAGGTACCAGAGGGGGGCGATTATCCACATAGATGACCTCGCTCTATACCAACTTCCCGACGACAGGATAGACACAGAGATGACCAATGACTGTTGATCTTAGCATACTGGATGAGGCACTTTTAGTTGACCCAACTGACTACAAGCCAAACGATTGGTCTGTCACCCGCTCTTGGACGGTGCCGGACAGTATCCTGACTGTTACCATGATCCTTGGTCTTATTTCCCTTGGCGTGTGCACCTACTATGTACACAGGCACACACATGCAATGGAAGACCTAATGCGGTCTTATACTTGGATCACCCGTGGGACGCAAGCGATCCCGATTTTCAGAAAGTTGGCAATAGATCCTGAAACCCCATCAGAGGATCCATCCCCAGCCTCCTCTCCCGAATTCGCTAGGTCAGCCTTGTAATGTCACCAATGTAAGCTTTGTCATTTAGGGTGCCATTTTTCCATGTGCCTTAACTACCCACCTACAGGTAGGATTGCCCTAGATATGACTTTAGAGACAATGCCATGATAGAGTCATTTAGCCAAGACCTTAGACGTATATAGAACATAGTCCAAGTTAGATGATTAAGGTGTGGTAGCTATATTTTGTATATATTTTATTTATGTTTTTATTCATTTTGTTTCATTTCCTTTGACACTTAGGAAGCGATAGAGCCATAAACAAGTTCCCCATACAACCATCAGTTAGTGCCACAATGCCGCTCATTTGGGGAAGAAATGTAGTGATGTATTGCCTGAGTGTTGTGTGTTATTAACGTCTGCCTAAGTTACTGTACTGCCTAGATCCACTAGCCGAGACAACCGGACGATGGGCCAGAATGCAGAGTCACATCCGGACCTCCCATGCCCATTCTGGTGGTGATCTGCAGCTTGCAGAAAGCCTACCAGGGTAAACCACCGGGGGAGGGGACTGCTACGATGATCCACAAACCAGGACACCCGATGGTCATTCTTATGGTGGGTTGCAACATACAGAATCCTTCCAAGTTGAACCCACCAGAGGGGGACTGTTATGACTGGCCTGTTCGGGACAGGTTACAGTGGACCACAATCCTAGAGAGACAAGTCTTGCACCCACCAGTGGGGAGAGATAGAGAGGTAGTGTAAAGGCAGTCAATGTTGTTCTCCCCCTTTAACGAGGAGGAGCATGGATAGGACCAAGATGCGGATTGAGGGAAATAAGCCATCTTTTAATGAACAAACAGCAAACAAGACACTACAAACTACAAAACAACAAACGTGACTAACCTTCAACTGTCCTGTGAGGACACAGGAACAAACACCCACAAAACACCAGTGAAACCCTGGCTGCCTTTGTATGACTCTCAATTAGAGACAAACAATACACACCTGTCTCTAATTGAGAATCATACCAGGCCGAACACAAAACCCCACATAGAAATACAAACATAGACAAACCCACCCAACTCACGCCCTGACCAACTAAAATGAATACAAAACAAAGGAAAACAGGTCAGGAACGTGACAGAACCCCCCCCTTAAGGTGCGAACTCCGGGCGCACCAGCACAAAGTCTAGGGGAGGGTCTGGGTGGGCGTCTGTCCACGGTGGCGGCTCTGGCGGTGGACGAGGTCCCCACCCCACCATAATCAATCCCCGCTTCTTTATCCCCCTCCCAATGACCACCCTCCCACTAACCCCACCTAAATGAAGGGGCAGCACCGGGATAAGGGGCAGCACCGGGATAAGGGGCAGCACCAGGATAAGGGGCAGCACCGGGACAAGGGGCAGCACCGGGACAAGGGGCAGCACCGGGACAAGGGGCAGCACCGGGACAAGGGGCGGCAGGTCCTGGCTGAGGGACTCCAGGTCCTGGCTGAGGGACTCCGGCAGGTCCTGGCTGAGGGACTCCGGCAGGTCCTGGCTGAGGGACTCCGGCAGGTCCTGGCTGAGGGACTCCGGCAGGTCCTGGCTGAGGGACTCCGGCAGGTCCTGGCTGAGGGACTCCGGCAGGTCCTGGCTGAGGGACTCCGGCAGGTCCTGGCTGAGGGACTCCGGCAGGTCCTGGCTGAGGGACTCCGGCAGGTCCGGGCTGAGGGACTCCGGCAGGTCCGGGCTGAGGGACTCCGGCAGGTCCGGGCTGAGGGACTCCGGCAGGTCCGGGCTGAGGGACTCCGGCAGGTCCGGGCTGAGGGACTCCGGCAGGTCCGGGCTGAGGGACTCCGGCAGGTCCGGGCTGAGGGACTCCGGCAGGTCCGGGCTGAGTGGCAGCTCCGGACTGTAGGGCAGCTCCGGACTGTAGGGCAGCTCCGGACTGTAGGGCAGCTCCGGACTGTAGGGCAGCTCCTGACTGGCGGGCAGCTCCTGACTGGCGGGCAGCTCCTGACTGGCGGGCAGCTCCTGACTGGCGGGCGTCTCTGGCAGCTCCTGACTGGCGGGCGTCTCTGGCAGCTCCTGACTGGCGGGCGTCTCTGGCAGCTCCTGACTGGCGGGCGTCTCTGGCAGCTCCTGACTGGCGGGCGTCTCTGGCAGCTCCTGACTGGCGGGCGTCTCTGGCAGCTCCTGACTGACGGACGGCTCTAGCGGCTCCTGACTGACGGACGGCTCTACTGGCTCGGGACAGACGGGCGGCTCTAATGGCTCGTGGCAGACGGCTGACTCAGATGGCGCTGGGCAGACAGATGGCTCAGACGGCGCTGGGCAGACAGATGGCTCAGACGGCGCTGGGCAGACAGATGGCTCAGACGGCGCTGGGCAGACAGATGGCTCAGACGGCGCTGGGCAGACAGATGGCTCAGACGGCGCTGGGCAGACAGATGGCTCAGACGGCGCTGGGCAGACAGATGGCTCAGACGGCGCTGGGCAGACAGATGGCTCAGACGGAGCTGGGCAGACGGGCCGTTCAGGCACCGCTGGGCAGACGGCAGACTCTGGCCGGCTGAGACGCACTATAGGCCTGGTGCGTGGTACCGGAACTGGAGGTACCGGGCTGAGGGCACGCACCTCAGGGCGAGTGCGGGGAACAGGAACAGGGCACACTGGACTCTCGTGGCGCACTCTAGGCCTGGTGCGTGGTACCGGAACTGGAGGTACCGGGCTGAGGGCACGCACCTCAGGGCGAGTGCGGGGAGAAGGAACAGTGCGTCCAGGGCTCTGGAGGCGCACAGGAGGCTTGGTGCGTGGTGCCGGAACTGGAGGCACTGGGCTGGAGACACGCACCATAGGGAGAGTACGTGGAGGAGGAACAGGGCTCTGGAGATGGACTGGAAGCCTGGTGCGTGGTGTAGGCACTGGTGGTATTGAGCTGGGGTGGGAAGGTGGCGCCGGATATACCGGACCGTGAAGGAGGACACGTGCTCTTGAGCACCGAGCCTCCCCAAACCTACCAGGTTGAATGATCCCCGTAGCCCTGCCAGTGCGGCGAGGTGGAATAGCCCGCACTGGGCTATGCAGGCGAACTGGGGACACCACCTGTAAGGCTGGTGCCATGTACGCCGGCCCGAGGAGACGTACTGGAGGCCAGATACGTTGGGCCGGCTTCATGGCATCCGGCTCGATGCCCAACCTAGCCCTCCCAGTGCGGCAAGGTGGAATAGCCCGCACTGGGCTAAGCACGCGTACTGGGGACACCGTGCGCTTCACCGCATAACACGGTGTCTGACCAGTACGACGCCCTCTTACTCCACGGCAAGCCCGGGGAGTTGGCTCAGGTATCCAACCCGGCTTCGCCACACTCCCCTTTAGCCCCCCCCCAAGAAATTTTTGGGTGAGCCTCTCGGGTTTCCAGCCACTCTGCCTTGCAAGCGCCTCATAATGCCGCCTCTCCGCTTTCGCTGCCTCCAGCTCCGCTTTGGGGCGGCGACACTCCTCTGGCTCTGCCCAGGGTCCTTCTCCGTCCAGAATCTCCTCCCAAGTCCATTCCTCTTTTCCCCATTGCTGTAGTTCCCTTTCTCTCTCCTCAATCCGCTTGGTCCTGTTGTGGTGGGTGTTTCTGTAAAGGCAGTCAATGTTGTTCTCCCCCTTTAACGAGGAGGAGCATGGATAGGACCAAGATGCGGATTGAGGGAAATAAGCCATCTTTTAATGAACAAACAGCAAACAAGACACTACAAACTACAAAACAACAAACGTGACTAACCTTCAACTGTCCTGTGAGGACACAGGAACAAACACCCACAAAACACCAGTGAAACCCTGGCTGCCTTTGTATGACTCTCAATTAGAGACAAACAATACACACCTGTCTCTAATTGAGAATCATACCAGGCCGAACACAAAACCCCACATAGAAATACAAACATAGACAAACCCACCCAACTCACGCCCTGACCAACTAAAATGAATACAAAACAAAGGAAAACAGGTCAGGAACGTGACAGGTAGGGAGGTGGGGTGTTTTATGACACCTTACACCATTGTAAATCTTAAGGCAGCAGACAAAATCCTTTGTCCACTCAGTGTGGAGGAATGTATGATGGGCCTATGGAGAACCTACCTCAGAACAGTAACATGCAATAAATGGACTTTGGAACAATATATTTTGTCAGCCAAAATGATGGTAATGACGATAGATGGAATATGAAAATGAATGTCGTTTTTGTTATGTTATTAAAAAGTTAAACGACAACGTTATAACAAAAACATTGTAACTTGAAGAGTTTTCATAATATGTACCTGAAGTTTGCATACTGTATGTTGTGTGGAAAATGTCCAGATCAAAGAGAATGTTTTTGTAAAGATGAAATATGAAGTTAGTTGCCTAAATTGGATCTGAGTAAAATCCAGACCTTACCTCGTAACTAGTTACGCCCAGAGAACTTGCCATGAAGACAGAAACGTCCCTTTCTGACCCGAGGGTATAAAGCATGTGAGTTAAGATTTTACATAGATTTTACACTCGGTGACCACACGCTGCAGCCAAGGTCCGAGTAGTCGCAACCCCAAAACACAACACAAGGTTGAAGAAGACAAAGGAACCTCTTAATCTATGCTACAGATGAGTAGCTGTGTCTAAGAGGGTGAATTCAAGCAGGACCACCCGGTTGCCTGGTGGAGCACCCTGACCAAGGATGGTCAGGGTGCACC